>NC_063202.1:8991359-9341359 GCF_017589495.1 Alosa alosa
AGGGTTGCTTGTAAAGTCTAGATGACTCTAACTTGGAGTTGTGTGAGGCTTTAAAATTAAATAAAAGAAATAACCACTTAGAATATGAGAGACAAAAACAGATGTATCTCTGCATATATGGCTGATCTAAACCTTATACCTGTGTCCAAAAAGCCATGACTCCTCAACAAGGAACCCTACACTTGGAATGGAATTATTTTTATCCTTTGTCTTTTAGTTTTTGTTTTCCTGATTTGTTTCCATTCTCTGTCAGTTATTCCTTTGTGGTTTCATGATGTTGGAGGACCCTCAGCCTCTTGTGACTCCCTTGATTCTGAGAGGGAGCCTTTATCCAGGATTAGCAATAGACGAGTGATTCTGAACCTCCCTCTGCCCAAATCCAATGAAGCAAACCAACACGCTTCAAGGCAACGAACTACGACTCTGAACTTGGCTGCTGGAATGGAACAAGAACGACAAAACACACAGGATTTTAAAAATCTTTTTTTTTCTTCTCTATTTATTTATCTCTTTCTCTCTTTCTTTCTATCTCTGTCTCAGTCTCTCCCTGTCTTTGTTGTATAATAAAAGACAAAAAGATAAACATGTCACCATGGACAGACATTCAGACAT
Source organism: Alosa alosa (assembly GCF_017589495.1). Taxonomy (NCBI): domain Eukaryota; kingdom Metazoa; phylum Chordata; class Actinopteri; order Clupeiformes; family Clupeidae; genus Alosa; species Alosa alosa. The sequence continues at coordinate 8,991,972 of NC_063202.1, forward strand.
GGACGGTTGCTGCTGTGTGCAGCCATACTTTGTGTGGTGAGCGCAGAGCCTCTGCATGAAATGCACGCAACGCGAGATGACCATGAACGCAGCATCGTCATCCTCCTCCCACGCTCACGAGACACCACCCTCCGCCCCGCCCCTCTGTCTGCATCCTCCTCTACCTCCATCTCCGCATCTCCCCCCCCCCCAGTGACTCTGGCCTGGCCAGGCTCCTCGTGCATGAGTCCAGATCTACAGTCCGTGAGGGGCAAGAACTGGTCCGTCTATTCTGCTTTGGCTGGAACCACTAAGCAATGAGACTTAACCACAAAACACCATGAAGGGACATAAAGGGGGATTTATGATATTGTATATATGTACATTTCTCACTTGTACAGAGAGAACTTTTTAGCTGTGATGGCTGTCCTGCACGCTGACGTAGATGAGAGAATAGTAGCATGGACAGCAGTGTCTTATTACTGGCTTGGGGATAGGAGAGAAAGTCCAGCAACCCATAATGTTCCTTCCAACAGAGCACTGTAACGGATGCAGTGTCACCAAAAAACGCAAATCTCGAGTAAGATTTCTGACCAACCTGCCTTTCAAGCTATGCAGACAGTGTGTTTTTGTTTCCTGAATTACATCGATTACAGAGTATGACCCTGTCCAACTTGTGTTTTTAAAACAAAAAACCTCAACCAAAGAATGAAGGCAGAGCTTTTCATAAGAGCAAAAGTCCAACTGCATCGGTCACGAAAGCGGTGAGGGCGCCTGGCCGAGAACTGTCAATTTGTGTGCCGTTCATAGGGATTATCTCAAAGAGTCCATCCAGGCTGCCAGAGCCTTGCACTGAATTTGGCTTAGCAACCAGCACACGATGATAGCCAGACTTTCTCTAGTTAGGGAAGCACATTGCTAATTCTGAAGTAAGGAAAGCCAAACTGAGATTTTTTTTTATTATTATTATTATTATCATTTTATTTGGGGAAAAAAGGGTAGGTCTTCTCTCCTCCACTGTTCTCTGAGCTTGTTTGAGTTTTGCGCGAGCTGCACAATCTCTCCTGAACCTCGGGCACCTCTGCTGGCACGGCTGCCCCCCCCCTCCCCTGGATGTGGGCCTCGGTGACCTCATGCCCTCTACTCCTGGCAGCGTCGGCGCTAATGAGACTGCCGGCTAAAGGGAAGCAGATGTTTTGGCGAGCGTGTAAATACCTGGTGTCCTTCCACTCCGCCGAGCTTCTCATCCCAGCCTGATGCAGCTGCTGCTGCTGCCACTGAGGCTCACTACTGGGGCTGCCACTGATGCTCACTACTGGGAGGGGAGTCAGGGGCCGGCGTGCTTTTGTCCCCAAGCTCAGTTCTCTTCATGAAAGTTCAGGTCATGTTAACTATATCATATTTATGTAACAGAAAAAAGTAAGAAATAGTGTTTTTTTGTTTGTTTTTGGTTTTTTTTTTTTTTGGGGGTCTATTCTCTTCTGTTTAAAACATTTTTATTTGTATCTTTATTATTTTGCATGAAGCAAAAGTGAAACTGCATTATTTTGATTTAACATCAGACATTACATGTTACAAATAGCATATCTGATGAAACTGAAATGACTGACATATCTTTGGTGGCTGATAACTGCATAGTATTGTAGAGCAGAGTTAATTATCACCAGATAAACAATTAGGCCTTCTCCCTAATATTCCTGTGGAAAAGTCAGAGGTATTTTGACCTGGGACAAATTAAGTCCTAATAATTTCAACTTCATAGAGGTGAGAAAGTGTTTTTTTTTTTAAAAATCCACACCAGCATGATGCAAACTAATAGCTTCCTTTGCCTCCATCTTGCAGCAAGATATTTTTATTATTATTATTTATAATATATATATTCTAGCGCCAGGTTTCTTTTGATGTGTGCATTTGCTTGCCTGCCTTTGGCCATACCGTCCATAAATGCCACATCAAAAGAGCCTGTCCCCCTGGGCCTCTACCTGGCACGCCGCTGATAAGTAAACGCAGATCTGAAAGGCAGACGCATTATGGGACAAGTCCGTCAGGAGCTGATGACTCGCCGGCGCTTGTTAAAAAGGCAACATGTTGAGGTACTGTTGATCTCTTTAAGTTGAAAGCGTTGAACAAAACGAACCATTCTTTGAGAGTGTGAACTGAAATTATTATTTATTTTATTTTTTATTTTTTTTCCCCCCCACTGAAACATTTCAAATTAGACGGAGCACAAGTTCAAAGCCTGGCCTTGAGATACATGTAAGCAGTCAGTGCGTTTCAGAAAAGAATCTAAATTAAGCGTTGACTCATGGCTCGCCCTCGATAGAGCGCAGCGGCACTTGGTAGTGTGCCTGCAGCGCTTTATGCAGTACAGAAAAGTCCTTATCTAAACAACAATATGTAAACAGACATGCAACATAATGGGATTGTTCAGTGTGCAAACAATAAGCTGTTAGTGTAATCACAGGTCAAAGATATATTACCCCGAGGGGCAGAGCAGAGGTATATTAACATGATGGATAGTTCAGAGAGAAGGAGGGAGTGAGGGAGGGAGAGAGAGAGGGAGGAATAGAGCGTCGGTGAGTGGGAGGTGTGCCTGTTTAGCACAGCTCTCAGGTCACCCGACCCTTCCCAGCCTCCATCTCTTTCTCCCTCCCTGTCTTCTCTCTCTCTCTCTCTCTCTCTCTCTCTCTGTCTCTGTCTGCTTGTTCTTCTCCCACGCACACCATCGCTCCATTTAATCAGGCCACAGCCCCCTGTCCCTCACTCCCCAGTCCGATGTTTGCAAGCTGTCGAGGCAGAGTAACTCATCAATCTCCCCGGGAAGAGAGTTGGCCAGGAGGTGGGGGGGGGGATGGGCCCTGAAGCTTGTTTTTGGATTAGGCAAAGAGGGTTGAGGGGGGTAATAAGGGACCATCACAGGCACAGCTTGGAGAGTCATTTGTCAAGCTGAGGAGATGGACCCCCCCCCCTAAACAAGAAACGCAGGGGTGGGGTGGTAGGTGGACGCTTTGGTCAGGAGGTTAGAGGCCAGAGTATTACAGCAGTCCAGTTCTCTCTTCTTTGGATTCCTCTCTGTCTGTCTTTGGAGTGCAGATGATGTGTCTGTTCCCCCTGTGCTTGGTTAATCATCAGCGGGCGTCCTAAGCATCGCGCTTCATTTGAAGTGTTGTCTCAGTGTGTCCGGCTAATGGCCGTGCTGGCGTGCTGCCGTTGGAGCTGTGGACGAGGCCCTTTAGGGCGCCATGTGCAGCCGGACAGGTAAACAGTCACCCTGGAGACCACAGAGAGGATCCTGCTGATACAGGAGGAATTAGGTGCGAAGGGGCAATACTGTTACTGAGCAACGGTGATGTAACGCAGAGATCTTTCCCAGCATACGCACCTGGACACGCACGCCCACATCGATGCACAAGCAGATGCACACGTACACACACGCACACACACACACACACACGCACACAGTCATGGTGGGCAGCCGTGGCCCACTGGTTAGCACTCTGGACTTGTAACCGGAGGGTTGCCGGTTTGAGCCCTGACCAGCAGTGGGCCACGGCTAAAGTGCCCTTGAGCAAAGTACCTAACCCCTCACTGCTCCCCGAGTGCCGCCGTTGAAGCAGGCAGCTTACTGCACCGGGATTAGTGTGTGCTTCACCTCACTGTGTGTTCACTGTGTGCTGTTTGTGTTTCACTAATTCACCGATTGGGTTAAATGCAGAAACCAAATTTCTTTTTCACTCACACTCATTTTCGGGATCAAAAAGTATATATACTTATCCTTATATATATATATATATATATATATAGTCATCCACACATACAGGTGCACACACACACATACAGTGATCCACACACAAGAAGATGCCCACACAACCCAGCAGAGACACTCACACACACACGCACACACACAACAACGATCCAGTGCAATGCTTGTGGATATTTTTAACCCATGGTTAGGAGCTAACTGCATGGGATGCACACAGATGTAGGCTACTGTAGCTATCAGTTTAGGAACATAGAGCCCCTACATCTAAACACCAGGAGGGCCTGTTCTCCACCCCACACCCACACGTGTAGCACCCACGTGCTGAGAGCATATCTCTGACCCAGATTGGCCTGCTAAGCACCATGTTGTGTGATTTGGGGTTGAAGAGTGTAGATTAGGTACTGGTCTGGGGCAGACAGAGGGGTCAGAAGGGCAGTGGGATTATTCTGCTCAAGTGCAGTCCTTTAAGTCAAGGCCACCCCCACACTCTAGTCCACTATATAGAAGTATATACACACTCAGCACACAGTGAACACACAGTGAGGTGAAGCACACACTAATCCCGGCACAGTGAGCTGCCTGCAACAACAGCGGCGGCGCTCGGGGAGCAGTGAGGGGTTAGGTGCCTTGCTCAAGGGCACTTCAGCTGTGCCCACTGGTCGGGGTTCAAACCGGCAACCCTCCGGTTACAAGTCCGAAGCGCTGACCAGTAGGCCACGGCTGCCCCACTATGGACCCCTCCAGCTCCAATCTGTCCCTTTCCATCCTGCCCGTCTGCTTATCGTCACCAGTCTACACGTGCCCTTCCTAGACATTCAGCGCATGTCATGTAAAGCCTGACAGTATGTAACGTGACTACAAGAAAGTGCCTCTGTTTTTCCTAGCTGTCTGTATCACACTTACGTTAACTTATCTTGATGTTACAGAGATATAACAATCTCTGCTGTGCCACTCAACCTTGTCATTGTAAAACTATCTTATATTACTATAAAGTCAAGACATGTGGGAAACTGTTCATCTTTGATGAAGTCTAGTCTTCCCACCTTCCAGTGGTACTTGTGAAGATGAGTGTACTAAGGCACCCAGGAGCAGTGACCCAGCCTGGGCTACTAAGGGGCTAATAGCCAAGGGGGACGACAGCATGGCAAAGCCTGCTGGGAGGACGGAGCAGAGGGAAGAGCCCCAATCTTCAATCCCTGGAGCCTCCTAGAATGGGGATCGCCCTGCAAGAAGATTGGCCAGATTAGCTCAGCAGCCCCACATACAACTAATTGGCCAGGCTTGATCCGTGTTTGAACTCCGGAGTCAGGCTGATACTTGGTTTGACACAGGAGCTTGGGAGGGAATAGAATACGTACAGAAAGGAAAGAGAGATTACATAGGTGCAATTCTGGCTCACCCCCACTCTGCTTCTCAGATGGAGTATCGTGACCAGCAGCAGATTTAATTTCCTGAATCTCAAGGGGGTTATTTGAGGGAAAGGCGATTCGCAAAAAAAAAAAAAAAAAAAAAAAAAAAAAAAAAAAAAAAAAAAAATCCCACAGACTTCCCGTTCCCTGAAATAAATAAAACACAGACGATAAATTGCGCCCCGGAATTTAAAAAAAAAAAAGGAAAACAGGTGGCTTTTTTAGCCTGTGCTATTTAGCCGTGCACTCTGGCACCTGACAGCTTGATTTAAGCCTTTACACCCACTCCTGCTCAGAGAGATGAGAGGGAGCAACAACAACACCACAAATACCTTTTAATCACAGGAAAAGCCAGGAGACAACCGCAGGCGGACCCATTGATCACCGCACATGAAAAATGGCTACACCTTGTTAACAATGGGTCAATGTTTAAAAGAAAAAAAACAAGAGAGAGAAGGGGGAAAAAACTTGCCATTTTGTCCATTAAAAGTTGAAAAGACTCAAATGAGTCAACCAACCACAAACACCTGTGGTACCCTAACCAGCCCCCCCCCCCCAACCACACACACACTCACCCACACCAAATGCCCAATATAGCATCTGGGTTTTAATAACAGTGAGGCACCTTTGCCAGTTAAAGAGGAGGCCTGTGTGCCCCAACAATGGGGAGATGGGTCATCACAGGGCCTGGATCAGAGCCCAGCAGGCCGCCATCGAGCGACTCATGCTGGGAGATGGATGTAATCCCTCCGTATTAGAGCAGTGAAACAGCACGGTCCGCAAATCCCCCCTCTGGCACCCTGGAGAACAAAGAACAGAGAGAAAGAGAGAGAGATAGAGAGGGGGAAAAGGGAGAGAGAGAGAGGCAGTGAGAGAGAGTACAGAATGGTTTTAGTGTGCGTGCAAACTGTTGAATAGACATCAATCACGAGAAAATCACAGAATGGAATGAGGTATAACAAAAAGATACATTTGTATCACGATTTTCCCAAGGATAATCACTGGCATTTTAACTCAAATTAAACGGCAAAATCCTTCTCAATCCTCATCGTCTGTGAAGAATGTGTTTTACATTCACAGGCTAACCATTCCCTTTCAAGGGGCTGAGACAAGAAAGGCCGCAACTCCGGTTAAAATTAGGGTCAAGCTGTAATTTTCATCTTTTGAAGTGCGGTCGCAAGGGTACAATTAAAAAGTATTGCTCGCGTTGTAAAGCTGTCCCTCTGAGGACTCTGTCCTTCAGCCCAGGGTTAATTAGTGTTTTCCCTTTATTTCAATTTCACCGTTAAACGTCTGCTTTTATTTTACACATGGGTTTCAAGGCCCAGGCTTTTTGTTGATGCAGGAGGTAGGAGGTATCCTCTGAGGTACAGTAGGTTGTAGAAGGGGGTGGGGCGGGGGGTTGGGTTGGGTTATAACTATTGGGTCATATTGCCGAAGAGATTAGCCCCCCCCCCACCCCCCCCCACCACCACTTGGCCCGAGTGACCCCAGTCACCGATAAGCTTTATGAGGTAGCGCATTAACATGCCCAGTCATCCGCCCCCCTCGTTCATCAAACACGCCGAACCACTAACCTGCCCAGTATGAAGTGAGCTGGTCGCATACACTGACCTTAATTACAAACGGGATGGGTGGGTGTTATCTTTGTTCAGTTGAATGACACAATGAGCATTATATTAGCTTCAATGACCGCAATAATGAGTGTGGCGCAACCTGCAGTGAAGATGCTCTGGAAATTAAAAAAAGGGGGTTTCCCTTATCCGTGTCTTCCAAATGATTATTAGGCAGAAGCGCATAAATGCAATGGACATGTGAATAATGCCAAATGGTTGTGTTTCAGTGTCTATATTCCTGGAGAAATGGTCATGGGCTTTGAATGGCCGGCAGGATAAATAAAGAGGCCATTTGTTCAGGAATGGCTTTGGAACATATCCGGATCTTAGGCTTTTTTGTTCTCAGTGACTCAGAGATCTAGTGACGCCACACAAGTGGTTGATTACAGTCAATAGGCCTTGTCAATATGTCTTCCATGATAAATGGTAATGGCCCAGGTGTTGTCTTTGCACAGAGGGACCTGCGCGTGTTGATTGGCTACAAAGGGAGGAGTGAGAGAGACAGAGAGAGAGATAGAGGGAGAGAGGGAGGAAGAGAGAGAGAGGGAGGAAGAGAGAGAGAGAGAGAGGAAGAGAGAGAGAGAGATTGCTTAATGCCCTTCACCAGCATGTTCTCTGAGCTCTTTTGGTGTTTGCGTTTCTCGTCACGCTACAGTTAGTGCTGTAAATTAACCTCTCCGAGCCCTTGGTGCTCATACTGGTCCTTCCTACCAGAGCAGAACTGCATTATGCAACGCACCTAGGAAAAGAACACAGTGTATAGACAGTGGAAAACATATAGCTGTGGAGGGCTGTACATTTTGTCATAAGGTGTGTTTTTGTTTGAGTGTACCTCCTCTTAAACATGCATGTCCTGTGTATTCAGCAAACTGTATGATTCTGACTTTTTTTCCCCCCAGCTGCCATTGTAAATGAACAAAAAACCCATTTATTAATAAGAAAAAGGTAGATTGCTCTCTTTTAGTCCCATATGTACATAGACTGTAAATACCCGACAGCTATGCATGCTGATATACTAGCAATTTGTTCAGGTACTTTTGTAATCCAGAATTCTCCTGTGGCATGTGTGGGGTAAAGAAAAAAGAACAAACAGAAAATAGTTATATCCATCACAAAATGGATGTATGGTTTGTGAAATGACAACAGAACTCAGAAATAAATGTCTTAGCTGTTAACATTTCTTTAAGATGGTTCATCCATTAGCTTGCTGTTATTGCAGTGTGCTTCTGTATGGCTTTGCTCTGAAGCCAGACAAGGTTGGCGCAAAGCTAAATTCAGTTAATGATGTTCCTGTTGGGGTATTGGTTTGACAGATATTGCTTTGTGCAGGATTGTATGACACTGATGTTTGTTTGCCCTGTTCTTTAAATATCATCAGTTTCATATCTAAATGAAATGTTATTATTTCATTGTATTGAAAATATACCTCATTATTCTTTAGCATATTAATACAGAATTATGGAGATATTGATTATGAACCCAATTTGGAATCTACCAAAACAAAGAAAACATACTAATCACCAGCTTTAAAACAACTATATGCTAAATGCAAAAAGAAAGCTAACTTGAGTTAGCATATAATTGAAAACATCAGCTTCCATTGGGATAACACAAAAAATAACCTTCTAGAACAGTGTGTTCACTGGCTTGTAGTGAAATCATTTATATCAGGATATATCAGGATTTGCCTCAACCAGAGCAATGGAAATTATTTAGAGGAAGTACAGCTAGGGCAGGGTGGTGATAAATTCTGTGAGTGGGGAACGGAAGGGTAGATCATTGGAGGGTCTTTTTTTAGAGAGTTTCTTTTCCACCATTTAAGATGTGAAAAAAAAAACCATGGTGACCATGATAGATGGCATTGTGTAATTTTACAAATGTGTTACAGATAATTTAAATTTAATAAATAATCGTTGTAACAAGAGTAGCTGTCTGCTGTTGTCTTTGTAATCCAGTGAATGAGGCCTAAACCAGCACACAGAACAGAACACAGTAATGACGTTGGTGGTGATGAGTCACAATTTGCGCTCCCACAGACAGGACCAATTGGGTGAAAAGAAGCTCTCGCAAATTCCACTCTTCCCGAGCTCCGCCAGTCTGCGTGCGGACACACACAAAGCCTCGCAGGAGGTGGCCATCACAAAGGAGGATAGCTCTGTGTGTGTGTGTGTGTGTGTGTGTGTGTGTGTGGCCATCACAAAGGAGGATACCTCTGTGGGACGAAGTGACGCAGGGCCCGTTGAGTCAGTCAGCGGCCCTAACCCACTCATCCCTCAGGCCTTGGTGCCACCTCTGCCCCCCCACCCCACACAGCTGCCCAGAATGCCGCCCCCATGCCACTCACTCACCCACACACATCCCAGCTGGCACAGAAAGCCAGACAAAGGGTTCAGTGCCTACATCAGAAAGGTTTGTTTGCAGGCTGTAAGACCCCCACTAAGCTTGCAAAACCCAACAACGTTGAGTAACATCATGACAATAAGGCCTACCAATGTCCACCCACTTACTGAACCAACCATGCACCATAACAGCGTAAGTGTGTGTGTGTGTGTGTGTGTGTGTGTGTGTGTGTGTGTGTGTGTGTTTGTGTGTGAGTGAGTGTGTGTGTATGAGAGAGAGAGAGAGAGAAAGAGAGAGAGGGAGAGAGATAGTCCCCATATAAACATAAGATATAAATAGTCCCACCTCCTACATGTGGCCCATGCTTACCATAAAAACCTCACTGAATCCACCAACCACCCCACTCCACTGCAAGGCCCACTTGGCTTCTCCCCCACCCAGCGGTCAGTTCCAGAGACAGCAGTCAGTCCCACAGACAGGTGTAGAGGATGAGTCAACGAGCTTCCCATGACGAGGAAAGCACTCCCACACCGCTACATCTGTCCTCACTTGGAAGGCCGCACGTTTGTAAATGGCTCCTACTCCAATAATAAAAAGCTTTTACAATGCATCCATTCAATACCCCACACAGTCGGTCTTATGAACTGGGACAGTTAATGATGTTTTTAGCGTCATAGCATTGCACCGCTAATCAATTAGGCCCCTCCTGTTAATGGTTGTGTGAAGGTTATCAGACACCAGAACCATTAATTAAAACCCACTTTCACTGTGAGGAGAAGCGGGAGAGCTGGATGTGTTTGTAAGTTTAAATAAATCGCTTACAAGCGGACACATTCAATTAGTTATTTCATTATACCCCTAGGTGTAATCAATTTGCAAACTCGATAACAAAGTCAAATCAAGCTGTCAGCCAACTCAGGCCTGCATTTTTCAGAATGATTGAAGAGCACCTTTGTGAGGGACGAGACATGTTCCCATGAGTCCCCCCCCCCTCGCATAGTCTGCATACACCAGCCTGGGAAAGCACATCATTCTCATTTGAGTTGAAACACTGCAATATGGAGACCTAAATGAATTACTGTCAGTCCCTCATGGCTTACACTTACATAATCATTTCTACTTACTTGAACGTGCATTGACATGCTCTATCTAGTACCTCAGACTAATTCCCTCACTTGCTCTTTCTGTCTCCTTCCTCCCTCTCTCTCTCTCTCTCTTTCTCGCTCTCTCTCCTCTCCCCTCATTGAGTGATATATGGTGTAAAAGAGAGCTCTCTTTCTTTTTAGTCCATCCCCTACAGGCGTAGATAAACAATACGCTAGTGACACTCCTTCATCAGTCAAGACCCTCAATCTCTTCCCCCGGCCAGATAACATCAAGTGTGCGTGTCAATTGCCAAGTGCTGTCTGTCACACTTCAATGATAACCGGACACCGGGTGGGTGTGCATAATGTGTGTGTGTGTGTGTGTGTGTGTGTGTGTGTGTGTGTGTGTGTGTGCAGGCCTCATGACTGGACTAAGCAGTAAGAGGGGACAGTGAGCTCTTATAAATAAAAGTGTTAGAATTCTCTGCTCACAGCAGGATGACTTTCAGATCCATATAGCAGTAAGTAGGAATAACTCTTTTGATGGTATTTTTTTTTTTGTTTGGGGAGGGGGGGGGGGTATGCAATTTTAATGAATTTTCAATTAACTGAAATATTTTTTATGAGAAACAGTATGAGAGAGAATTAGTATAAATAGTATGAGAAAGAATTAAGTGCTGGACATGTGAGTCAAATTCCTTGAACTGGATTAATAACAATCATTCTGATAACGATCTCCCTCTACTACACCAAAGAGAATGGGCACAGGTCCTTGTCACGGCAGATGTTGGCTGTCTCTCTCACTGTCCAAGAGAGGGGACACTGTCCTCTGCCAGAGACTGGCCCATGTGACAAGTGGGTGTGTTCCCATACGTGTGTGGTCATTAACTGCCAAGCTTCCGCCTCACACCAACAGGCCGCCAAGTTCATTAAGTGATGAAATCCGGTCCACAATTACAACCCCCCTCCTGACCCCCGGCACCGCGGATCTTTGATACCCATTTGTCCTCCACTCATTTCCTCATTGTGGGCATCTGTTTGGAATAATAAGACATCACTGTCTGCCAAAAACATCTCCACAATGAGCTCAGTGACACAGTTAGCTGCGAGAAGACAATTCAGAAAGCCAATCTGGCAATGTCCAGAAACAGAACAGACTGCGATTAGAGAGGACGAGTGAGCATCCCTCATAGGTAAATCAGCTCACTTCAGTTAGCACATTTGGAGAGAAAGAGTCTCCCTTGGCCATTATGGGCCCACACAAAAGCCACAGATTATGATGAAGTTACGAGCCGATTGCACCAAGGATCTTATCAGCATCGTCTCATTATCTAATATAACAAGTCTCTGTAATTATGTCTGCATAATACATCTGGCAGGAACAATAGGCCTCTGTTTCTGCTGTGCGGTTACTGCGGAAACGTGACATTGTTTGGGCTTTATTGTCATGGTAAAACATGGTTTTGAGTATAAATGATGCAAACATCTCTGGAGATTGAGACGGCTCCGAGGTTTCACATCCTTTAAGTCGACTGAATACCAATACACATGCGAGAGAACAAAAGCAGAGACAAATAAACACAATGTGTTGATCTAGCATTTGTGTAAACAAGCGAAAACATGTTCATCGGCCATAAAAGGAATTCATAACTGCATTGTGCACTGACATGGTTCCACAAAAGCAGGGCTCAAACGCAATCATTATGTCCCCCATATCAGTTTACATTTAAATACATTACTGAAAGACAAGTCAGACACTGTGCTGGTAAATGCAGCCATTTTGAATGTAAAAGAAGACTCATTGCTCTGTGATATCAATTACTTCCCAAAAAAACATCTCAAAACATCTTCCTTTATCCCATTCTCTTCAGGCCATCCGTTTTTCCATGCTCGTCATCTCACAGTCCATTCTTGTCCTGTTCTCAATACTTTCTATTAAAAGCTGATAATGGTGATATCAACCTCCTCAGTGCTGCTGTTTCCGGTGAGGTGAGGCGAGGCTACCAGGCAGGGGGTGTGTGTGTGTGTGTGTGTGTGTGTGTGTGTGTGTGTGCGGCCTCACACAGTGGGAGAGGAGCAGATTAGGGTGACCTTGACGGTGGTAACACCGGCGAAGAGGGGGCTGAATGATAACCTCTGCCTGGGATTCTCTCTCTATCTATCTCTTTCTCTTTCTCTCTCTCTCTCTCTCTCTCTCTCTCTCTCTGTGGCGTGTGACCAGAGGTGACTGTAAGCTGGGCACCTAGGCTGTGACAGGCTAATAGAGTGGAGGCACTGGAGCTTGTCAGGCTACTTAGTGCTTTCTCCACAGTGGGTAATGAGGGAGCGTAGCGTCCTGCCTGCCCGTCCGCACGCTATCCCCGCCAGCGTACCCGCCTGCCTGCCCGCCCGCCCGCCCGCCCGCCTGCCTCTGCACGGCCTGGGGAAGTGGCAGGGGCCGAGGCGGAAGATTAGCCAGTTGGCGTAGGGGGTTCGGAGCTTTGCATTTAGATCAGAGCTCAACGCAGGCTGAACACATATGGGGGAAAGACGAGAACATGCACATGCAAGAGGCAAAGCCTGCGCGAGGAAGGAGGCCATTTCATCCAAAGATTGGACTTTTGACTCACATTAACACGCCACTAGCTTCTACCCACGACGCTAACCCCTCCGATCCACCAGCAGCTCTCCCCCACCATACAGCACCATCTGACACAGCACCTTCAGCTGGACACGAGTGCCCACTAAGGCTTGCATGACCTGTGCTCATGTATGCCAACACACCCATCATATCCTCTCCACATTGTCGTCTCTGAAGGATTTCAACTCTCTCTCTCTCTTTCCCTCCTTCACCCTGCCATGCTCACACCACAGATTCACTCCATGATTTATTAATTCAGCATTTCATCTGTGCCCATGCCCAGAGTGCTTTTGATGTCTGACCGTAAGCCATCCTTCTTTTTTATCTATTTAATTGAACCAAGAGGCTAATAACCCTTCGCTCGGCCTGTGTAGTCTTCATCAGAGAGGTTCTCATCTCCCATAGGCCTCCCTGCTGTGAGGGAGTCATGCTGAATTAAAGCCTAAAATCGAGCGTGAGGAAAGCCAAGGGAAGCTACCCTTAAGAGAAGCCATCATGTTATGCCACCCAAGAGCTGCACCTCTCACTTTGTCTGAAATGGATGTAAAATGAGTGTCACAGTGGCGTGGCACTGACTAAGGGACTTTAGCCTGCCAACCAACCCACCCACCAAAGATAGTGTAAGTGTGTGTGCAAGATGTGCATGTTTTACTTCTACTTTAAAGTTCAGTTCTTCTCAAAAGTACCTATAGCAAAGGGAGCTTCCTCCTGAAAAATAGCTTTCAAATCTTGTCATTAGAAACAAAAGCCCTCACATACATGAAGCAGAAGAGAAGGCAGGCAAGTGTCGTGTACAGGTTTTAAGAGCACCCAAGTCCTTCCTGTTGAACATTCCAAAGAAACTTGGCACTAATGTGGCAAACAGTTGGGAGTCTTTGTTGCAGTAGCAATCAGTTGAATCAGCAGAGAGAGGGAGAAGAGAGGGAGAGAGAGAGAGAGAGAGAGAGAGAGAGAGAGAGAGAGAAACAAAGAAACACTTCCAGGAAAACTGCCCACTTAAATAAGAAAAGCTGTAATCCCTTGTTTGCATTGGAATCGATGCTCTATTGACTACGGAGTAATTACATAATACTATCAGTATTTATGCCAGGTGGGATTGATTCCTTACCTCTCATTTCCTCCAGCGAGGAGTCATTTTTCCACTCACCTTGACAGAAGGGGAGAAAAAAGAAGGGATTGAGAAAAGAAGAGAGGCAGAGAGAGTGAATGAGAGGGAGAGAGAGAGGGAGAGAGAAAGAGAGAGAGAGAGAGAGAGAGAGAGAGAGTAAGAGAGAGAGAGAGAGAGAGAGAGAGAGAGAGAGAGAGAAAGACAAGGAATAGCATAAATGTGAGCTATGGACATTTGCCTGTCCAGTTTTTGAGAATTTGACTTGGGGGGATGCTGGCTCCAAGACCCTGTGTTTTCTGGCTGGACGAACAAGCCATCAGTGTGGCTTTGTGGGGAAGCAGAGAGAGTCCGAGCTATTTGAAGTCCAGAGATGGACTTCATTAGTCACACACATGCACACATGAACAAACACACAGCACACCCGTTGGACATGTCTCATTAAATTCAGGTGAGCAGATTAATTAAAATGATATTTAAATCCCCAGGGAGGGCAAGCTCGAGTACTACGCAGAAATGTGTGTGTTTGTGTGTGCGTGTGCATGCACATTGTATAGTGACATACACACAAGCACACGAACTTGAACACACACAAACACACACACACACAGACACACACACACACACACACACATGTACACACACACAAGCGCCACATGCACACAAAGCACTGAAAAGTGCACAAGATCACTTTTTGCTGGTGTGCACAAACTTCTTGGGTGACCTATTTGAAATCGCAAACGTAGAGTATAACCTACATCCACACATCTATTCTCAAGAATGCACACAGGCTACAATTAGCTTTCCTTGCCTTTGAATGTGTGGATACTGCAGTCATTAACAGGAGGCGCTGTTTTAGGTCTCCCCCACGGCCTTCAGGCTGTCCCCTACCCCCAACCCTTTGTCACTAGCTGCTTGACCTCCAACACTCCTGCTATAATGGGCCTGTGAGTGCACGGTTTGTTAGCCTGGTGTAATTTGGGCTATAACTTTGCTGATGGTCCAAGACTGTCCTCAGTGTCTTTGTGATCTCAGCTCTAGTATGGTGTACTGTAAGCCACAATTAGGCATCATGGGTAGGAGGAGGCAGGGGAAAGGGATGTGGTTTAGTCACATGCCTTTGTTTTTCTTGCGCAAATGTTTCAAATGAATATGAAGAGGGGTGATTACACACAGGCAGACACCTTACTGTTTTGGATTTACATCCACAGCCCCTCATTTAAGGGTTTAAGAGCTTCATATGTATCGGAACTCCCCCTATTACCGTCGGTCCCGTATTTCCACCGTCTTGCGTGTACTGTATGTGTCACTTAATATCCATTTCTATACAAACCAAGACGGCGGATTCCTAAAGAAACGCAAGCACCCACACCATAAGTGTAAGCATAAGCTAGGCTATGTACCAAAAATGACATTTTACCGAGACTCGAAGAGCTGTAAACAGTGTTGTAAGGTTGCGTGTACACATCTGCTTGGAGCTCCAGTGGAATTTTAATTTTATGACGAGAATTCTCTGTCTAACCGTTCATGTGCCGTTGAAACAGCGTAAATAGGCGACCCATCAGGCCAGCACTACAACTCCGAGCGTGGTAAACAAAATCGGATATTTCAGGCAGTAAATGCTCCCGTTAAGAACCAAACCAGATTTTGTTCAAATCTACACACCTATGGCTACTGAAAAATGTTAGGTTACTTTAGCAAATGTTATTTTGAAGTGTTAAATAACATCGTTGTTTTAGAATTTCCGAACAAAAGTGGTGATAATTGGGGGTGTTACGATACAGTGTGCGGTTTTAACGCTTATGGTTACAAAACCTATTTCTACAAATCATCTTAAAATAAAGTATCTTGTATGAGAGATGAAATTGAAAAACCAGGGGTGAAAAAGGGGGAGAAACACACCATTTATGGTGAGCGAGCCCCTTGCTTGACCTTCACCTACTGGGGGCAAATTGCATTTGAAAATGACAAGCCATTAATCTCCACCGCACTTGTTGGATCATTTGGCTAATTTAATGATTAATAAGTTTAACACCTCTTAATAATTTCATTTGGCCCCGTGATTGAAATGGTGGCGAGGCAAGCAGCAAGCCGCGCGCCGTGAGGGACGGCCAGAGATGAGTCGGGCCTCGGCTGTGGCCGACATCACATCCCCCGTTTCCAGGAAATCCCCCCGAGGAGGCAAGAACAGTCTATTACCATCCTGACCTTTCCTTTGGCCTGAGACTACCATTAAAACGCAGTCCTGTAAGCATAGCATTGATTAAGATGAGTTATCTAGGTCCTTTTTTAAAAAAAATAAGAAGCCTAAAAGGAAAAATATATTCTTTCATTCTAAAAATGCCTTGAATTATTAATGCCACTGAATACATACTAAGTGTTAAGCCTTGATGTCCCTTTCCTCCATTTTTCATTTCTTTGCACCATTTTATTTTTCGTGGTGGGGCATTTTGTGGAGGATGAAGTTCAAATGTAATGTAATCTGTTTCATCTACGGGCCGTGGTCATGTTGATTTTTATTTCTTTAATGTGCAAACAGATCCTCCAAGTGTAAACTATTAACATTTGCTTGTGTAACGCTTTCAAAAAAACATGCCAAAACACAAACAGACTTTAATTTTGCGCTCTCCACATTTCATTAGACAAACTCTCCGGCGGAGAGCAAATATTATCACGACAGAGCCTCAGTGGACGAGCTTAAACAGGGCAGTGCGGTGCCAGTTCATTTAGTCTGACCTAAAGCGTGTGGTGTGAATGAGCCTGGAGAGCTCCACAGAGGGGCCTGCTTCCCCAGCTCTGGCTATCTGAGCATTGTGACTGAGTCACATCTCCAGAGCCGACCTTATTTGCAGTGCTTTTTTTTTTTTTTTTTGCATGATTTTTTTTCCGTCCAGCAATCATTCTTCAAGAAGTATCAATGTGCTCTGCAAACATTTATAAACCGAGAGGCATTTCGACTCTGCCGGCCTCTGGGAAAGTGAAAGCTGTCGACCCAGTGACTGCGTTCTTCAAGGGTGACTCAGGCAACATGCACATCCCTTTACTACATGCGGGTATCATGAGAATTAGGGGAAATTGCGTGCTACACGGATTGCACATGTGAAGTGTGCGGTGTGCGATTTGTGCAGTGGCACGTTCCACTTCAAACAGAGTCCCATTTCTCGCCTTGGCTTCCACAACCCCACACACCCACTCAGGAGTACAATCTCACAAGATCTGCTAAAAAAAAAAAAAAAAACAGCAACACAGTGCTTTTCACTTTGTGGGAAACTGAATGATGGGAACGTAAAATAGATGATTCAGTGTTCAGAGTACTTTTTTATAGGTCAAATGCTGTATGCCCCTAGGACATATTGTGCAACACATTAATGTCACTAATCACTATAACAGCTGTTACACTATCTTGACAGGTATGTGGACAAACTGTGAAAGTAAAGCTTGGTATTGTAACAGACAGGATGATCATCTGTAATCTGTATTATGTAAAGAAGCTTTTCCAACCTGACACCCACACAAGATAGTTCACACAACATTAAATATTTTATGTGGAAAGGCAGACCAACATTACAGTCTTCTCTGTATTAGTGTCAAACCAAAAGTCTTCCAATTTCATCTCATTCACAGGCAAACTCATTTTAGTCCTATTCCTGTTCCTCAATGGAAGTGTGTGTGTGTTACTCAAGTGGAAAAGAGGTTAAGTCAACACCTCTCAGGCTCTTTGGCCCATTCCAAAGGCAATACCAGCATATGCTGAAGGACAGTGTACAAACCAGATGAGATTCGAATGAGCTCAGAATTAAGGTTATGGCTCGGCCACCTCTTCCCAGCTCATGTGTGTTACCAGGCATGACTTTTCGTCAACCTACCCCACACCAATCTTACCCCCCTTCCCTGCCACTGTGTCTGTGTGCTTCCCACATCACTATGGATGACCCACACTGACCAAGGTCAATCCAGAGCAATGGTGCGCATCTCAGTCTGATTAAAGCAACCGCAGACCAGGCAGACAGAGTTAAAAACCCCAAGCACAAGAGGGGGGGGGGGGGGGGGGAAGAAAAAAAAAGGTGCAAGACCTCCAGACAACCTTGGTGGTCTTGGTTTTCAGCACATGCGAAACAACGGAGCTGAGATTTGGATCTTGGAGCACAATGCCATTGTAGGATTTCAATTATCAGTGGGAGGCCAGTGAATCAGTCCATGTGTGACCCACAGTGGAGCGTTTGGTATTCCTGAAATGCTCTCGTCAGATGGAGAGCGACTGCAGAAAAATAATTATCTAGTATAACGTACAAGTACAGTTCAGAGCACATTCGTTTAGTAGACTGCTATTTATACAGATGGTACGTTTTGATGTTCAATGTGCACTATGTTATAAAATGACGGCAAGTATTTCAAATGCACTGTATATATGTTTTAAATCACCCACATGTATGGTTGCATGATTTTCTTGCTGTCTAGTAGCCTAATGGCATTAATAATATCTAAAACCACAGCAGATTGATACTGATAAAGATATCATTGGCAAGGATGGAAGATTTTCTCCTACACAAAACACAGGTGGTATCTGAATATGGTGTGTGTGTGTGTTTGTGTGTGTGTGTGTGTGTGTGTGAGCCCCTGACTGCATGTGTATGAGACACCTGACACCTGTGCAGACTCACAATCGAGCACACTTTCTCTGTCATCACTATTCTCACATTCAGCTCTTTCCACTGTTTGGTCATACACAACTGTCTACTCGGTGTTTTACCCAACACAAACACCTCAGGGCACAGACAGGGACTAAACGGTCAAAAGGGAATAGGAGGACGAGAAAGAGACAGAGACGGAGACGGAGACAGAGAGAGAGAAAGAGAGAAAGAGAGAGAAAGAGAGAGAAAGAAAGAGTAATTCAGGTCAGAGAGTCAGGGAAACTGAGGTCAAGATCATAATGCAAAAGAGTTATACAAATGTGCTGATCATTTAATGATTGAGATCTTCATACACATCTTCATACTTTCTTGACTGTCTTGAATTTTCTTTGGTATTGTAAGTTAAGTTAACAGTGTGTTGCAATGTTCTACTTTTACCATTTAGTCGGAAGCATTGTCACATTTCACTGTTCACTGACTGAGAGGTGAATGTGAAATTAATTAGACCGGATGGAATCTGAGAATGATGATGGGAGAGCGTTGTCTCAAAACAATTTAGCCAGTACACGAAAAAAATATACACTTTTTTGTAGTATACTGCAAATAATCATTTTAAAGGACAATTCCGGCGAGTTTTCACTTCTCCGTTTTTCGAGGTCACCGAGTACTAACTGTATCAGTATGGGGAAAAAAACAATCATTTTTACCTAGCTCGAGTTACTACAGCCAGCAGCTAACAAAGCCAGGCAGCTACAGCACTGCACTCTGGGGGTATGTCTGTGAGCCCCCATGTACCACTTTAGCTGCTTGACTACTTTAGCTGCTGGCTGTAGCAACTCGAGCTAAATAAAGCCGATAGTTTTCGTTTTGTTTTATACGGACAGTATAAAACCAGTGACCTCGAGAAGTGGAGATCTATGTGAAAACTCGGCGGATTTCTCCTTTAAGGCCTTACAAACATGATCTGCCCACATGCACATATTTAAAACATTAGAACCACATATATAGTGGCCGTTGTGGGATGTGTCTTTGTCTTTGTCCAAATAGAAAAGACCTTATTATTTCCATGTAGTATTTACAGGGTATGCAATCTAGTCCACAGCCACAAAGCAAGCTCATTTGTCTATGGGCTCAGTGAAGGAGAGAAATGCAGGAAATGGTCTGGCAGTTTGTGGTACATGGTGGAATGAGTGTCAAAAACACTATCGTTACATAAACCCATTTGCCCACATTTTACCCTGTGAAAATAAATACAGCCCTCCATTATAAAAGCAAAGTGTGCATGAAGCACACAAAACAGAGGACTTTCAAATGTTTTCCATTTAATATTTTTTCGCAGCCACAAAAAATTATAGAAAACACGCACACAAAATTGTTTAAAAAAAACTATATAAGAGGACAAACAGGACGTTTCTGCACACAATTGCCCAGTCTGTTGGAGCTTAGGTGGACTGCCCTCTGGCTGAACTGGAGATGGGTGGTATGTGCTAAGGAATATGTCCAGTACACACACACACACACACACACACACACACACACACTCTCTCTCTCTGCCAGGGCCCAGCCTTTTTTCCCCACACACTTGGACCTAGAGCTGTTTGTTGACCATGTGAATCTGCCAACTGCCTCTGACGACATCAGCCTGAAGCACAGTTCCCCCTGTCCTGCACGGGGGCATAGACAGATAGAGAGAGAGAGAGGTTTACTCAACAATTAATTCCTTTTGTACATTCCTTAGTTCATTTTCCGAACACCCTCTACATGTTACTAGTTATGTTACTAATATTTTATTGACAGAATAATGTATCATACTTTTTGACAGCTACTTATGTTTCCAGTGTTTTCTACTGGTGTCTACCAGGACTCAGGATCCACCTGTGCTGAGATAGAGGTGGTAAACCTCCATGGTTAGTGGTTGGGAAAATGTCATCCAGGCTGTTTAGCAGGCCGGGCCTTTGTGACAGCCTCCCTCTGTCACTCCTCGGGATCGCCACGGCGATGGCGACTCATTAGAGGGAGCGGCTCAGCCAGTGGGCGGGCCTCCTGGTCCTTAGCGCCAATTAGTCACACTAATGCCTGTCAGCGCTCCAACGCTGCCTTCCGAGTTTTGGGAAAGGGCACCCAGGGGATCCAGCGCAATGTGTCACAACACAATTATGTCCCCTTCACCTCTCTCAGACGGAAAGCCAGTGGAAGGCAAACTCTACAGACGTTGTGTGAGGTAAACTGTACTGTATGCTGAATGATGGTGAATAATTAACAGCCCCCCCAAAAAAAAGAAAATCTCTGTCTTTCCTTTCCTTGTGGACTCAGAAAATGTTTAAACAAAGAATCATTTTTCCATGACTGCTCTTTGCAAGCATAATATAATAACATGGGCCATTTTTTTTATCTTGTATTCTGTTGAACTGCAGTGGGCTTTTTCATCTCTCCCGTGCCTGTGTTGATTTGTTTTTCTCAGCATCGGTCTCTGTATCGGCCATGTTTTTGGCCTGCTGTGCACCTGGCCCGGGACAAGGACAAGGACGGCACCCTCGCCAGGTGGGTGGTTTTGCTGGGCGGGGGTGGGCAGCATCCTTTTTAGCAATGGAGCTGCGGCGTCACAGGTCAGTGTGTGACCCGCCGAGCGGAGCGCTGCGCTGTGCGCACTTCCAGGAGCTGTCAGAGCCGCGCCGCTGCGCCGCCGCGCTCCCACTGATGTGGTGCCCCGGGGTCAGAGAGCAGGTGGGGGAAGGGGGGAGGGAGGCTCGCCACAGAGTCCTCCTCCTCCTCAAAACAAGCTGTGCAGAGTGAGTGTGTGTGTGTGTGTGTGTGTGTGTGTGTGTGTGTGTGTGTGTGTGTGTGTGTGTGTGTGTGTGTAGGAGCCACCCTGACACAGAGCTGTCCCTTCGGTGCCGGCCTGCTAGCCAGAGCAGCATGTAAACAGAGAGATCATATGAGCCACACTGTGTCTCACACAGAGTTCTGCGTTTGCACCGAGCACATGACCTCCATGGTCTCTTGTCAGACTACTCTTGTCTGTTCTGCCTTTAGTATCAGCTTTTTTATTGTTGTTGTTGCTTGTCTAGAATCTAGAATCAGAATTTTTAACAATATCAATACTGATAAGCTATTATTATTATTATTATTATTATGATTATGTGCCACTACAATACCAGGGTTCAGTCTAATATCTCGAAAGATGGGGCCTTCACAGAATAGGATACACATATGAATAAGGCTCAGGTAACAAGGTTACTCTGGAAACACACAGTAATAATGATCTCTCGTTATCTCTTTGATCTGGCGGAGGCGTAGAATAACACCTCCATCATCTTACAAAGATTAGAGTAAAAGACGGGTGCCGGGTTCGGCCGACTGAAAGCAAACTTCTCTTTCATTTCCTCTGACACACAAAGCCACTTTCATGAGATTTCTGTGTTTTCACAACTTGGCTTGAACTCACCCCCATCATCACCACCACTACCACCACACACACACACACACACACACACACACACCTCACCTCCTGGCTCCAAAGAAAGCTCTGAAACTCTAATACTTCTGAAAGTGTGGCTAACTGAATGGAACATATGCATAAAGCATGCACGGGATGCAATGTCAAGCTTTTAGGTGACACTGACGACTGCCCTACTGTTCTGAAGACTCACACTTCCACGAATTCTGATATCTCACACATGAGCCTCCTCTTCATCATTGAAGGACACATACACACACACACACACACACACACACACACAAACACACTCATCTTCTCCCTTTCTCTCTCTCTTTCACTTACACTCACCTCCACAAACACTCACCCACTCACTCACACACACCTTTTGACTTGTCTTCCTTCCTTTTGGCCCTGACAGTTAGTCAGGTGTGTGATGTCTGACATGTTAACACAGCGTGTGTTTATTGCTCAAGCTGGGCAGCTTTGACAGCCCAGGTTCCCTGAGCATGATTACATTATCTTGGCAGCGCTCTGATGAAGGTCAGGACAACAACAGGCAAACAGTGTGCCCGGTAAAAACCACAGCCCTGGGAGCGCATTCCAAAATAAACCGGCGTGTCAATACCACAGTGGACGAGTCAGAGCTGGAGGGAGGAGGACTGCATAGGAGCTTTGAGTTTCTAGCGTTGTGGCTTTGGAGAAGAAAATGATAATGTGTGTTTCAGATAAATTAGTTTAACTTAGAAAAAATAAATAAATAAATAAATGTATATATATATATATATATAACACGTTGGATGGAAAGAAGATGCTTTACAGAAAGTATCATGCATTAACTAGCAAATAATGAGCTAGTAAATGAATTGCTTAAATGGGGGTATTTGTTGTGAACTGTTTGCAAGAACATTCTGTTTCAAGGGAGCGTTAATATATCAAAGTAAAGGGGCTCTCAAGCAAAAGACTCACCGGCTCCTGATGCCGGGAGAAGTGTGCGGTGTGGTCTCAATCCATTATGATTTCATTGTGTGCTTTGGGAAGATTGGACTCATCCATTTAATGTCTTCCTTCTTCTCAGCTGGGCCCTGGGTAGCCAGCCACTCATCTCCGGTGACATTAAATATGACAAGGTTATCACTTCCTGCGCTCGCACTACCACAGATGATTTATGGAGCGCGGGGAGTCCTCTCTCTCTCCTCTTTAACAATACATATTCCTTCTGTCCGACTGCTCGGACGCCTCACTCCCCCCCTTGGAGCTCACCCTGTCTGGTGAAACCGCTCCTCAGAGGGGGACAAGAGTCATAATCTGACTCTGACTAAACAGGGCAGGGGGGCAGAAGGTTTCATGTAAGAGGTCTGTCCAACCCACACTCACACTGAAGGTGAGAGCAGCAAATGTCACTGCATATTTTTGTGTGTCGTTTTTTAACAACAAGCCATTTAAGTGACCTGACATGAAGGAAAGAGATCAAAGGAAAAGAAAGAATCAAACAGGGCAAAAACAGCTATTCTCTATATGAAAAACTTTGTGCAGAAATATGAGGCAAGTTACTGGACGAGGATAACAGGAGAGTCAGTGAACTCCAACACCCCACTACAGTGGACACTCCTCTGCAGCTAATGTCCACTCCGGGACAGGCATGCTGGTTGCAGGCCCATGTGAAAGGCCTTGAGCAACACACAGTCCAATCTCCTGAGCGATGTCAGAGTGTCCTCTGGCTCACGATGAGCGGGGGAGCCTCAGCTATGAGCGAGACTCTAGTTCTCTCTTTCATCATCTATCACTTTCACTCATTCTTTCCTTCTCTTGTTTTTGTCACTGTCTGTCACTCTCTCTCTCTCCAACCCCCTATGCTCTGTCTCTTGCTGCTTCTTCTTTGCAAACATACATCTTTGTGGCCCATTTTTCTCACCTCTCTTTTGCAACGATCTCTCTTTCTTTCTTTCTTTCTTTCTTTCTTTCTTTCTTTCTTTCTTTCTTTCTTTTTTCCTCTTTCTAACGAACTACTTTCTCCCACTCACTATCTTTACCCATCTTACACTGTCTGACACACACAAACACATACAAGCACCCTCAAAGACACACACACACACACACACACACATAAACACCTTCAAACACATACATACAAACTAAATGTAGCGCAACTGTCCTGACTATGTGTGCTGGAGTTCATTGAGACTGTGCGTGGATAAGTGGCTGAGCAGGCTACTCTCATGCAAAGTCCAAGTCACGTCGAGCTTAGCTAGGTCTTGTTGGCTAGCTTGTGGCTGTTCACACGCGGGAAACTTTAGGTCAGAGTTCTCGGAGTTCTCACCTCTAAACATGACTACATCACTGTAAAATGTTATCCTAAGATAACCTTCTTCTTCTTCATAATCTTCTTCCTCCATCTTTATCCTCAATACCTCACTTCTCAACCTGACTCTGGATCCTCATACGATGGAATTATATTTGAACAAACACACATGTATTATTACATGTCAATGTTATTGTCACATGTTGAACATTATGACATTCACATTTTAATTCTAAACAAACAAACAAAACAAAACAAACAAAAAAAATATTAACGTATGACACAAAATATCCACTGGGTAACATAAACAAGGACTCAAGTGACTCAAGGACACAGGGGGTGTGGAGAGCGAAGAGAAGAAGAATAAATAAGGGGGTTCCCTCCTGCTCCCATTGCTTGACCAAGTCCAACACTGAGGACATGCCGAAGTGCAAACATCCAGCGTTCCACTCTGCTCAAGTTTAAGTGCCATAATCAACACCCTTTTTTTCCCCTCCTCCCCTCTTTTTCCCCCACTGCGCTGGCTTACACTCGAGTCGGATGAAAACAACACCAGCAATCATACCCGGCCACTTCAGCCAGAACACATTTGGGCTGTCTCCCATTCGCATCAGGCCCGTCCTGTGGGAGGCCTACTCTCCATTACAAAACAAGCTCCGGGGGGGTGCATGTCTCTGGATGGAGAGGTGGGATGGACGTCCTCTCCCTGCACTCGTAATTCAGGTGTCTGTCTGTGTGTGTGTGTGTGGGGGGTGAGTGAGTGAGTGAGAGAGAGAGAGAGAGAGAGAGAGAGAGAGTTTGTGCCCGTGGCCAGGGGCCAGTGGCCAGCGCTCACAGGACTGTGGATATCCCCCAGTGGCCGAGGGCCAGGGTTTTGAATTAGCGCAGCCGCTCCTGCACAGCCTCAGTGTGCTGCAGCCGGTGCCAGCTGGGCCGGCCACGTGTGGAGCTGAGGAGAGAGAGTGAGAGAGAGAGAGAGAGAGAGACAGAGAGACAGTGAGAGAGAGAGAGAGAGAGAGAGAGAGAGAGAGAGAGAGAGAGAGAGAGAGAAAAAGAGAGAGAGAGAGAGAAAGAGAGAGAGAGAGGAAGAGAGGGAGCGAGAGGGGGAAGAATGAAAGAAAAAAGGGAATGAAACTGAACAAAAGAGAGAGAAAGGAAAAAATATATGTAAATATAAAAATATAAAAATATATATGTATACATAGAGAGGGGAAGTGTTAAGAGAGGCAGAGAGGGAAAATTAAGACAGAGAGAAGGATAGAAAAGAGACCAAGTACATTTTAGTCAAGCACCAATAATACAATAAGCCAAATGTTTTTTTTTTTTCCTGCTGAAGCCAGGAGAGTGTTGGCTGCCCTGGTCTACTCCATCTCCAGGCCATGCCAGGAAAGCTATCTGCAGAGATCCTCCCCTATTTAATTGCCATGGTAATTCATTGGATGACTGACAAGCTCCTTTATTCCACGCTGCTGAGAAATGCTGAAGTTTTTTTTTTTTCCCTCCCTTTAGTGTGGGAATCAGTTTCTGTGCAGTGCTGGCCCATGCCAGTGTATACTGTAAGCAAGAGCAAAGCATCGTCTGGCCACCACTGCCAAACCAGATCACTTTAGACATGGATTACTCCGATGAGGACACCGACACCGGAACATTCTAGCTGCCCTCCCCCCACGCCCCACCACAACCCCCCGTGCCCAGATGCATGCGCGCACATTTATCAATGAGAATAATTGATGTTTTGGAATGGCTGGACGAGTGTGTCCGGGCAGGCGGACGGTTTCATGTGTTGACGCTGGGCTGCCGAGGGGGACTAATGAGGTGTGGCATATCAGCCTAAGTGGCTAATGAGCTGTGAAGTCATTAGTGCAGTCTCTCTCTTTCTCTTTCCATCCCACCTTATTTTGGTGCTGATTTCATTTGTGTGCGACGCAGTCCTTCCTCACCCATAGCGCTATCCACGCTGCTCTCGCTCTCTCGGCTCGTCTCTGTCTTTTCCAATAAACAACACTTCCAGGCATTTGATTAGTCATGTTGGCTGACAATACCTGTCAGCCTTCTCTGTGTACGCACACACACACACACATGCACGCACACACACACACGCATGGATACACAAGCACACACACACACGCACGCACGCACGCATGCACACACCTTTTTCGCCTGGTCCTGCATGACATAGATAAGATAAATACACTACTTACACTATGTATATCATTTATATATTATTTTTATCCTTTTATAATTTGTAAGTTATACTTTTCTGTCAAGTGAATGCATATGACTAATAGCGCTGATTAGTGAGAGTCAATATCAATGTATGCCTTTTGAGGTTCTTTAAGAGTAACAGAATAAGGCAAAAGCAGCGTGTGTGAAGTGAAGTGTGTCTGCACTCTGGCAAAACATGATGAGAAAAACAGGAACAGAGCCGTATGTTCACACATGACCTTCTCGTCTTTGAAGCCGACTCTCCCTTTGTCTTTTCTCTCTGTTTATCTCTCTTTCTTTTTGACTCTGTTCCTCTCTCTCTCATATTCACTCTCAAAAACATACCAGACATTCACCACACACACACACACACACACACACACACACACATTGTTTTTTCTCTTTTGTTTGCTCTTATCATTTCTGCTGGCTGAATTTCACCAATGGACAAATTTAATTTATTGTTTGATTGATTGTTTTTTTTTTCTGATTTTTTGTGGTGTCTACACAATAAGTAAAGCATATTGTGTTTCAAATTGTACATAAAAAAATCCACTATAAAAAATAAAAAACGTACTAACTTACTCTCTCCCCCCTGTCTTTTCCT
The DNA here is from genome assembly GCF_017589495.1 of Alosa alosa. Taxonomy (NCBI): domain Eukaryota; kingdom Metazoa; phylum Chordata; class Actinopteri; order Clupeiformes; family Clupeidae; genus Alosa; species Alosa alosa. Next base: position 9,019,070 of record NC_063202.1, read on the forward strand.
TCTCTTTGAGAAATGTCTCATTTCACTCACAAACACATGAAAGCCCACCAGTTGTCCCAGTGCTATCCCCACTGGTTGTAAACAGTTCCAAAATAGAGACAAATGTTCAGCAGAGTGACAAAACAACAGCATAAACACCTCTGCGCATGGCCACACAACACTTTTATCAGCCTTTATCATCTCGTTCACACACATGCTCACATGATGTTTACAGTGAATAAAATTCTCAAAGCACGTTTTTGCAAACAAGAATTACTCTTCGAAAGATCTTACATGAAGTTGCGGCTTCCTGAACTCCAGTAAGTGCTGATTTAGTTGAGACAAGAATAGCAAGAATAATTTTGTGATGACAGTGTGATGGGAAGGTGGGGTCATGTTCAGGTCAATGTCAATGCTATTTTAGCTAGCCTAGCCTGTATGTTAATGCCACTGTAAGACCAGTGACTAGCAGTAATCATGTCTGTAATTCACACTACACACTGGGAGTCAACTGTACTGTATATGTTTGCATTTTTCAGTTTTTTTTTTCTGATCAGCATTTGAAAATGCTTTAGTCCAGTGAGGCTATGCTTCCTTGCAAATTCTTTGCTTGAGCCTCCTATAAAGATTTTCAAGTATAAACACAGACAGCGTCAATATTGCAGTTTGAGATATTGTTACACGGGTCCATGTCAGGAGGATATTAACTGTGTTTTGTGGGAATCTGCAATTTGTATACGGTAACAATGGCTTCAAACGTGCTGACCAGCGGATCAGCAATTAAGCAGTGGAAGTGATATGCCAAAAATGAATTGTAGTCCATCTATTTAGCTTATAAGCAGCATCCAAACGTCCCCCACACTCATGCCATCTTTCACCTGAGTATACACAAGGTCAGAACCAAAACAAGATGAGGAAGAATAACAGAGTAAAGCATGTTGATATACTTAATGGGCACAGGTGTAGGACAAAGGCTGTGCAAATTATACATTGATGAGTCAGTTTAAACATTTCAGCAACACCACATCTAACTCGTGCGATGGGAGAGGTCTTAACAAAAAGAAAAAAACAAACAAGCTGGGTCTGCTGCAACAGTACAAGTGGAGTTTATTTGCTGGAGGCTTTGCGTGCCCTGCTTCATTCCTGGGGTTGGGGGGGGGGGGGGGGCTTTTAATTGATGTGTTTGCGAAGAGCGTGGAGCCTGTGATTTAGAAAACAGCTGTGTGAATGGGCAGGGAGGGACTCTCTATCACACAGTACGTGTGAGCGAGGGAAAGAGAGGAGAAGAGGGAAAAGAGAGGAAACAGAGAAAGAGGGCACAAATATACAGACAGAGTTAAACTGGAGGAGAAAAGAAAGAATGAAGGAGAAATGAAGAAAGTGGAAAAAAAAAACAAATAAAGGAAAAAATGAAATGAAATGCAGGAAGAGCAAAGGAAAAGAAAGAAAAGAAGGGACAGAGAAATAGAGAGAAGTAGCAGGGGGGAGTGGATGACAGAGAGGCCCCCTCAGCACCTGGGCGTGCGCGGAGTCCAGCTGGCAGGCAGCTGCTCCCCCTCTGAGGTCAGCGTCTTCTCCCCTGGGCCCGGAGAGGTAGGTGGTGGGGGGCAGAGCAGTGCTTTGGGGATCCAGGTGGCACAGAAACACTGGGTGGGAGGTTCGGACTTATTGCACCTGGAGGTCTGACCGTGACAGAGTCCACAGAGGGCCAGCAACGTCCCCACTGAGCCCCAGATTTCACACAGGCACGTTGAACGACATCCCGTACGGATGTAACCATGGCAATGATAAACAATGATGACAACTGACGCTGATTGTTGAGGGTGATTCTGATGTTTGGGAAGTTGTATCTACAGTACACAGCCTACATATTAATGATGTTTTTACAGCGCAGAGGGTTTATCATACACAGCCTCAAAAAATAAAAATAAATAAATAATAAAATACGAAACAAAAAGAAAATACACTAAAATGTACTAAAATCCTGTTCTGGATTCAAAATGTGATACAGCCATGCAGAAAATGTCTCAAGCCACCAGGTGTTCATCACTGTGAGAGAATGTGAAGTGAGTGAGGGCGAAACTGTATGAATAATTTGTGTATGATAATTTGAAAAGGGATTAGAAGCGCAGAGCTCTGACACCCCCCTGACAGACTCTGTTGTCTTTCACTCCTGCTCAGCTCAACTGCAGCAAACCTCTGTGAGCAGGTGTTGATTAAGTACTAGATAACAGCAGTCTGCCGAGTCGACTGCCAGCCCCTCCAAAAGTTCACTGCAGGCAATACACACAGGCTTTCCCATCAGTCCCTGTGTCTGAACACGTTTGCTGTCGGACAGGATAAACCAACCTCTATCTCTCCCCCCTTTTCTCCCTCTCTCTCTGTCTCTCTTCTCTCTCTCACACTCGCTTATTCACTCAAGTCTTCTCCAGGAGCTCATCTAAGCCTGCAGCCCCGATAGCGTGTTTGTGTGTAATTCCATTAACCTTTAGACGGCGAAGTGAACCTGTTTAGTCTCTCTCTCCTGACAGAGTTGACAGAGCCGAGCGAGCGGCCGGGCCTCCCACACATCTGCTGTGGGTTAGCAAACATTTACCTACAGGGAGCTCAGGCACGCGGCGGAGGCAGGGGAGGCGGCAGAGCCACGGTCACGGAGGTCAGGGGTCATTCTGATTCCCACTGAGTTCACGACGGCGGCTAGGACCAGAAATGGCAATGTTTTATCACATGATAAATATCTTCATCTACAATGGAATCTCTCTTCCCTCTCTCTCTCTCTCTCTCTCTCTCTCTCTCACTTTTTCTCAGTTCAATTCAATTTCAATTCAATGAGCTTTATTGGCATTAAGTAAGTATAAGTTTTACAATATTGCCAAAGCAGAAATGGAGAAGATAAACATCAAGAGAGGGAAAATAATAATTAAATAATAATAATTAAATAAAATAATAATAATAATAATAATAATAATAATAATAATAGTAATAACTGTGTGTGTGTGTGTGTGTGTGTGTGTGTGTGTGTGTGTGTGTGTGTGTGTGTGTGTGTGTGTGTGTGTCCTATCTAATCCTATCTCATACTTCCATCAGTGTTTGGATCTGTAATCCTGTGCTTAGATCAAAATAAAACAATTAACATGTGTGTGTAGTGATGGTTTCTTATAGTGGTTTCATATCCACATGTTAGGTCTGACGGGAGAGAGTGTTGTTTAGGTTTTGGTTTAATTTGTTTTGAAGTCTGCATTCACATTATTAAGTGAAGCTTCACAATTCCTGGCACTATTGTTCACCTGCATGTGTGTATGCACGCGTGCAACCCCTAAACTAGAAATATTTGTGCGTTCACAAATGCATGTGTGTGGGTGGGTGTTTATTCCTTTGTGTGTAAGTTTGGTTTTGTTATTGCACAGACAAACAAACACACATACGCACACACGCAACCCGCCACCCCCATCCCTCACACACACACACACACACACACACACACACACACACACACACACACACACAGGACCACAGCAGCCCTCTAAAAGCCTGTCCATCCTTTCCCAATTAATCTAATTACATGGCTCAGAGCCCTGTCTGAGATTCTTACCCACCTACCCCTACCCCTTCCCTGTACGCTTGGCCTGCCTGCCTGCTTGTCAGTGGGTCTGCTTAGACTCTCAGATTAATCTGTCTGCCAGAGGCCCAATGACATGGCGCCTGTCAACAATATTTCACCCATGTGACGGGGGCAATGCATAACACACTCACACACTCACACACACACACACATGTGCGTGCGCATGCACACATGCGCAAAACACACAAACACAGACACACACACACACACACACACACACACACACACACACACACACACAAACACGCAAACACACAAACACAGGAAGGAAGGAGGAGGCGAGGTAGCTTGAGAGTGGAGTTTATACAGTTGCCAATTCGGCTCGAGCAGCGATCCTTTTGACTGACAGTGTTGAATTGTTTGCCTATAAAGTCTAAATGTCTCTGACGTGCAGGTCTGCGAACGTTCCATGGAGAAAGATCTCGGCCATTTTCTCGCTGATCACCTATTTTAACGGCGCTCCTCAGAGAAAGAGCTGGAGGGGGGTGCGCGGGGGGGCTGCGAGGGTGGAGGGCTGTGCTACAGAGTGGGAGTACGAACTGTGATAAAAATATAAATGGTGTTGGGGTTTGTTAGATCTCACCACAACGATTAAATGACCGCATTTAAGCCTTTCTGTGATGAAAGAAATCCCCTCGCCGTCTCCAAATGGCACCGGCAGGCGCTGAACCTGCCCGTGCCCAAAAGCTTGACAGTGGTTGTGGGAGAGCTTAACCCAGTTTGGCCTTGGGAAAGCTGCTCCAGCACGCGTCTCAGAGGGAGCGCCGTGCTGCTCGGTGCGGTGAGGATCTGCTCGGCACGCCGCACGCCGCTGCCAGAGGCCTGGATGGGAACGGTGAAGAAAGCCCTCGCCGTCAAGACTCCTCCTCGGAGGCGGAGATGCGTCTGACAAGCTTGAGGGGGGGTGGTCCAGGGCGTTTGACGGCTCTCGTTAAGGCTATTGACGTTTTTTTAATACTGCCGAGTGCTCTTAAGATCTACCCCCCCCCCCCCCCCCTCTCCTCCTCCCCCTGCTCTGTTTCCGGCCCTCCGAAGACTCTCAGTGTTCTTAATAGGTTATACCTCATGCGATTCTGGGGCTTAAGCCAGCTCCAGCAGTACCCACGCTCCCCCGCGATTAACCTGTTACCTGCCAGAGAGCATGATGGGAAAATGTGTACTGCCTGCCCCACAGCTCTCCGAGCAACAGCATTTCTATTGATTGGGAGTGTGTGCCAAATCCCTCCTCACAAGCTTGCATTCATAACACACTCCCCCCCCCACTTAAAATCCATTATTTTAAGGAAGTTAGGGGGTTTCATTGCCCCCTCTCAAGTTAACTTCAAAAAACTTCTAACGCGTCCTACATTCACTCTTTCTAATTGGGCTAATGAGACCTCGCTTTGCACATGGCGGAGGCTCAAAACCATGACAAAGGCGAATTCGAAGCTCCTCACAGGTCGTGCAATCGAAAGTGATTCCGTCCATGTTCACCATGACACTCACACACACACACACACACACACACACACACATACTCCCACAGCAGTAACACTGTGACTGTTAGAGTCGTCTGAGTGTCTCTCTTCACATGAATCATTGTGCAATAGTATGTTCCAGGAATTCGGGGCAGAAGCAAATTTAGAACAGAAAACAAAATCATTCCTTTACATGATCATCACATCCCCTCTCCACCTCAAAGCAGCCTTGGTGGAATTATGTTCTGGGTATTTCCTTTTTTCTTTACAGGTAATATTCTCTCTGTGTTCTATTAGTCTCTTGTACTACTTTGTTGGCCTCAGTTTCAAATTTTATAGATACGTTTTGTCACCTTACGCTAACCCTTGCTTGCCTACCACCTCAAGAGAAGATGCACTGTGTTGTTGGGGAGGAGGGGGGGTTGTAAGCAAGTTATTCATAGTTTCATAGATGTATCACCGGAAACCACTATCTGAATATCTGCATCAAGGTCAAAGCCAAAAGGAAAAACAGAATGTTCCTCTGCAGTCTCACCTACCAGATGAAAGAATATGATACCAAAACATTTGTCTTCAGGTTATTTATGTAGAAATTTTCTGATGTGAGCAACTGTAGGTGGAAGTCGTGAAATATCAATAAATTATACACTTATAAAAGCTTAACATTTCTCACAAATTGCATGAAACTAAATTGTTTAATTAGCTTCAGTTGGAAATATTAACTACCTTCACTGTTTTCTACAATGCTTTGTATACATTAACTTTATTCTTTGTAAATGTATACACATATTTCTGTTATATTGGATTAAGACGATTGGAATAGTGCCTGAAATGATAACACCTGAGGAGAGAGTTATGGTTGCCACCTCTTGTTGTTCATATACAGACAGCAGAGAGACATTTCCAATGCAGCCGTCACCAGTCTTTACTAACCTCATGTTAAAACCACTGCAAATGAGTTTCCTGCTTTGTTCTTTCCAGTTGAAGCATGCGTACTATCTGAGCCGCACAAATTATCTTTGAAAAAGACTTCGAGTGAGGCTTGGAACAAAAGAAACGTGTGTAAATCTTTAATTCCATATGCGATAAAATGATAAAGAAAAAAAATCCTACAGTTGTGAGCAGAGACCCATGATGGCTCACTCTCAGCCGAGATGGTATGGAGATGGATAGCAGATACCCATGATGGCTCAGCCGAGATGGTATGGAGATGGATAGGTTATGCATGCTCTTTTTTTTCTTCTTCCTCGGGTGATCCGTATGTAATTTGATCAATGCTCACATTTGACTATTTAGCTTTTAATATGAAAAGATTAAAGGTGGCCCGAAAAAGGATTAAATATTAATTTAAAAGAGCAGCAGTGTGCGGCCACTCTACTCGTGAAAAGGATTAAGAAAACTAATTAGCTGGAATTTGCATTCCGGGCTAATTGGGCGTATACGTTAAGGAGGGCTGAGGAATCTTGGGGGTTCAAGGGAGTTTGCCTCCAATCTTATTTATTCATCTATCTGTCCACTCTGGCAAAGAGAAAAGAAATGAAATGGGATTGCTAGGATATTACCCAGCTAATATGTACGAGCCAAAAGGGCCTAATTGATCTCTTCATGGTAAAAATTGACATAGCCTTCAACAGCCATTTGGAGAACTCTTAAAATAATTTTCAATCTCAGAATCTATTAACCTCCTGGCATATGTTTTATTGGTAACATTGTCGATAAAATAGTTATTTTAGTCAAAATTTTAATCCTTGTGACAAGGTAGGGTTCGCACCACCATGACTCCTGATTCATGAGATGAGTATCCTGAGATGCATCTGCTGTCGTAACAAAGTGGACCTCTCCCACCCTCCCCCAGTCTTCACTGCCAGAGCCACTCAGCAGTGAGTGTCACGTGCCCGGTGAACCATACAGAAAACAACTGCTCACCTGCAAACACACCGCAAGTGGACAGGTGGGTGGCCATATGCAACGGACAATATAAGGGGGGTCCCGAACACACACTCATGGTGTGTCTTAGGTGTGTGTACAGAGCATGAGACCAGAGATTGTCCAGTGTGTGTGTGTGTGTGTGTGTGTCTGTGTTTGCATGCGTCCCTCTTGTTTATCGCTCGTGTGTGTCTGTGATAAAACAGGAGTGTGTTTTTTTTGGCGACGGAGCGCCTTGTGTGGGTGAGTGAGTGTGTTGCAGGCAGGAGTGGCTCTCGGACAATGTGACATATGCAGAGTGGGGCGGGTGGAAAAAGGAGTGGGAGTTTGTGAAAAACGCTCTGAGCTCGCTTGTCACCAAGACACAAACACACTCACTCTGGCTTTTTTTATATGTATTCACACACACACTCTCTTTCGCTCTCTCTCTCTCTCACACACACACACATGCACACGTACACATAATGTACATGGATGCACACCACACACACACAGATATACACACATTGTAACATTGAACTCAACAAGACCCATCTCACTTAACCGATAATGTCTTGCGGTTGCAGTGTCGCTACAGCATTTGCTATAATGACCCATTTAGCTGAATGTCACGCCATGACAAACACTCTCATGACCATTTCTATGCAAGGCTCCAGCCATGACATTTTTGCTGTACAGACTAAATTAGGAGTCCAATATCTTACCCGGTGACTACCACCGTCAGGTCACACGGTGACAGTACCTGGAATTGCTCTTTGCTTCAAATGGACCCTGCAAATGACAATCAGGAGTTCAATTTATTTATATAAAAAAAGAAATTACGGGGCAAGACGGTCAAGTCTGTCCATATCTCTGTGCATTAAAGATAGACATGTAGCAGTGGAAAAGGGCATGCCGGTGTGACTGCAGTCAGTCCTGGGCATAGACGAGCGCATTTGAATATCTGACAGACGATGAAAGTGCTGCCATTAAAACGTCCAAGGCATGTTTCAGGAATGAAATGGGGAGATAAAACCAAATTCCCCAGGGTAATCAATATGACTATGAATTAGCCCAGGGTTTAAGAGAGAGCCCTTGCTTTTAAAAACCCCTCCTCTCCTCAGCTTCACACTGGGTGGAACAACCTTGTGGAAACAGAGGCAGAGCTGGATGTCTTTTTTTTTCTTCTGTGTGCGCGTGGTGAAAGCTCTGTTGTAAGCGTTCTTTAAGCTCCATGTGTGGAGGATGAGCACTTAACATGTAAATTGCGTGACCTCCATGGTGGATTCAATCCTATAGCGCGATCTCAGAGACTCTGTAGATTTCCCACCCAGAGCTTTTGATCTGGACACGTCGACCTATGGCACGTAAATGAAACCATCAACAAGAGGGGGGAAAAACAACACAAACAAACAAACAAATAAACAAACAAAAACAATAGCAACGATCCAGCTCCCGACACAAACAGCGAGTGAGATGCTGCACTCACTGGCCCAGGGGTTAAATTGCTGTCAAGTGGTTTGATGCAGCGCTGAAAATGATTTTGTCACAGGAACAAGGCCGAGGCAGTCAAGCTTGGGATGTCCACCCAGGGGGTAATGAACTCACTCAGGCAAGGAGAGAGGGAAAGAGAGAGAGAGGCAGAAAGAGAGTGGGGGGGACAATGAGAGAGATAGAATGAGAGAGAGAGAGAAAGAATTGGGAGATGGGGTAAGTAATGTGTAGGGTTAGCAGCGCATTCGAGGATGAAACCCCTCGCGGTGTGTGCATCAGTGAGGATCTGTAGGGATACCAGGCCTGTGCTGAGAAAAGAATGACTCTGTTCCAATGGCGCCACGTGTCGACAGTGCTGGAGATCTCCTGAACGTCTTTTTTGACACCTGGCCCTTGAATCTTTCTCTTCTCAGCGCACAAGCTCCAAACTTATTGTCATGCCTGGCGGCATTTCTAGTCTAGCTTATGCGTGGCATTAAAAATATATGGCAGACTGTTGGGAAGTGCCCTGCACACGTCTGTGAGGGGGTTGGGAGACAAGGCTGATGACTCTTTGTTCCTCTGTGTTTTAATTCTACCCTGCTCTAGAGAGACCAGGCTCTGGTGAGACTTGAGAGGTCCATGCCACTCTATTAACTAGCTTCATTATCTCAAGGCCAAGTCAAAGACAGGAAGGAGAGTTTTCACCTCATACTTTGGTCACAACTGGTCAACTGAATTTACGATGATTTGCCTTGCAACATGAGTAGTGGCTACATTACTTAGCATTCTGTGAACTGTACAAAAGCTGAAAAGAACTAACAACATGCACATTGGAAAACAAATGGCCTGTGTTTGACCTCTGGGTCAGTGTGATGACAACGTTCTCTAAAATAAAAACAGATAGAGCACTTGGAAGATTCATTCTGTTTGCCAAAATGGACTGTGTAGGCTGTTGAGGAATTTGGAAACAAATATCAACTTTTGATTTCCTCGCAAGGGTTTACAAACTCTTGAGCTCATGCACATGCACACACATTGTGTCACAGAATCATATACACACAGTGGTCTAGTGCAGACTACCATGTTTCAACCTTCAGTGTAAACAGCTGAAATGGTTACAGATGAGCCTTTAAAAGTAACACTGGTGTTGGCTGATATGCCAAGGTGGGTTTTAAAAATGTCATGCTAACTGAAAAAGCATAAAAAAGAGTCACACTAACTGGATGAATCATAGCAAAGCTATATTGTAAAGTATTAAGTATTAACCTTATATCCGATCATATTAAAACCAAAGCACCTGAATGTTGAGTATATTCACAGGCAGTGACCTCATCTTTATTCACTTTGTCCATCACTGCATGGTGGACAGAGAGAGGAGGAGAGATGGGGAGGACAGACAAATATGCATAAGAAGGGTAATACCCATGGAGCTGCAGTTATCAATGGTCTAATAACGGAATATTTATTTCATTTCATTCCGGCCCATTCCATTCCATGATCTATTTGGAAACCAGTCCATTCAGAGCCACATTTATGTTGCATAAAAGTATTCCTATGAGTAGTCAAATCACAAAATGAGACGTCTTTATCATTCTTACACACCATTCCGATTCTGTCGCTTGAGCTGAGATGATTTTCCATCTGATAACATAGTCCGCGTCCTCCCGTCTAAACCAGACATGATATCATGCGGTGGCATGTGTGAATATATCCATTGTGCAAACAGTGAAATGGGTCCTTTCGTGCCATTTTCTGTGGTTAGGCTTGGAAGAAAGGGCCTTGTCTAAGAAATCCCTGTGTACGGCTTCACTTACTGGTAACATTCATTCTGAAACGTTTTCCTTCTGCACTAGAGGCATCTGTAAGATGCCACTGTTGTCCTCTGCAAATCACCAGCCACCCACAAGCAGTCCAAAAGAGAGCTACCAAATAAAATTGCCTTAAATTCACTTTTCAGAGTCAATTCTATTGCATATTTTCATATGTATGCACACATACATTTATTGCGTACTGTACATGGCAGTAATTTATTGATGAGCCAATCAGACACCACAAGCCACTGCAGCTCCACATGGATGATAAGTGAGCTTAAAAACCTCAGAAAATCCTCTAAATACTAAACAAACTACCATATGGGTCAATCAAACAACGCTAAACCATATTTCAGTGTTAAGACCCGCTAGTCATATCATACAAATCACACTCTTCACATGTATTTGCTGTGGGGCTCCTTACCAGTTAGATGATCACCAGTACCCAATAATTCAAAGCCAAGCAGACAGCATGGTATCTCTGGACTGGACTATTTTAAGTTTGTGCCTAGTCTGTAAAACAGTAAGGCAGAGAAGGCCCAAGCAACCTTTTTCTTGCAATATACAATGGTACACAAAGTAGGAAAATATAATGATACTGTAGGGACTCTTCCTGTTGGCAATAGGCTATGTCATTTTTACTGTAAGGCTATGTGAGGAATACAATACTGTGCTGCTGCCTTTAAGAAAAATGTTTTCAACAATATTCAAAGATATTGTATCTGCTGAATTTCACAGTACTCCGCTGTGGGTTGGCTTGTGTACTCCTCAGTTATATAAATCTCTTTTAGGGCCACAAGACACAACACTCTCAACAGTTATAAATAGAGATCTAATTCAATTTACCTAAGTGAGGGAAAATGGATGCTATTCCGCTTGGTAATTGCCAGAGATGCATGATGACCATCCTGGAGAAAATATAGGTCACTTTCAAAGCACTGGCACACGCAGCACACATTACACTTTATATATTTGCAGGGAAAATAAGATTTTAAGAGGCTAATAAACATGTTAGTGATGCATCACTGGAGAGTCTCATGCCAAAGGGGGAGGTCTCGCTATCTGTCAGAATTAAGTTCAACAGTGCGTATAGGGAAACAGTAACTACTTGCACAAGCCACTGCAAGAAATGAGCCCAGGCTACCAGCAAACAGGGAGGTAAAATGAAGCCGCCAATAAGGTCTGAGTGATCAAATTAACAGAGGTTAATTAACAGAAGGGTAAAAAAAAACAGCTTCTTTCACCCTGAAAGAATAAGTTCATGAAATAGAATCAAATTCAGTCAGTATTTCAATAAAACAACCTCAATGAAGGTTTTAAATTAATGATGAAATAATTTTGCAATACACTGGCTCTCTGTATTCCTTGTAGAGATTGAGAGAAGCTGCTTGACTTGGACTGGCTTAGCACTCCGTCAGAGAGGATCCAGCAGAAAGGTCATTTGCCAAAGGCGTTCTTGGGTGAGGGGGTGTGCGAGCTCACCTTGGGAAATCTGCAGCCCCACACACAGGACATGACACAGGGGACGAGAGGGAGTGGGGGGGGGGAGGGGGACGGTGGGGGAGAAACCTTCATCGTCCTTCTGGAAAATCCCTACGAAGCAGCTCTGGATCCTCTCCCAGAACTCTCCATACCCTTTTGACTTTTCCCTCCCCCTTTTGCACACACCGCCTCTGTTCCCAACCTACGAGTTCCCGCTCTCTTTCTCCCTCGCTCTCTTTCTACACTAAGTTGCTCTTCCTGAAACTCTGTTGCCTCCAGCGCCACTCCTAAGCCTCACACGCCCCATTCCTGGGCACAGGTGATAAAAGTCCCAGATTTCCCCCCTCTGTGTATCAAAATGTCCAAACACATAACCCGGAATCCGTCTCTCCTTGGCAGTAACGTACGACTACTGTCGTCTTTGTTTTTGTTTTTTTTTAACATTTAACGGGAATACCTGTGGGGTCGTTGTGTGCTCCTGACCCATTTCTGGCAGGCCACGCCACCATCAGCAACACACGCCTCACACACTCCAGAGACGCCTCACACACTCCAGAGACGCCCAAACACAGTCCAAGCACTCGCCTACAGCAATTAATCTACAACACAGGCAAGCATCCTGTAAATGGGTTACTTGCCGTGAGAAAACACAGATTCATTCTCAAACAGATATAAAAACATTCAAAAACTAAACGGCAGGCCTCACACAGAGATAAACTAAACTAACAGAACTGCCCCTACTGTCTCTATGCGATGTGCATGTGGGCATGTCTCAGAGTGGCATATGGAAAGGGCGTATAGGGAGACGGTGGCCCCCTGGCTGTAAAGGGTTAAAAGGGGGGGGCTTCATCTCTGAGGTGGGCTTGAGTGAGGGGGCTTACGGTCGGTGGGGGAGGTGGGGTGGTGAGAGGTTGGGGGACTTACGGTCGGTGGGGTGGTGAGAGGTTGTGGGGCTGAGCGGAGCTACAAGGGCTTGTGCGCGGTGGCGGCGGGGGCCAGGGCTGGGGGCAGGCAGCGGGAGCTGGGAGCCGCGGCCTGCTGCTGATAAGACTCTAATAGTCCTCCTTTGAGGACTCGGGGCTCCTCTATCCTTATTAGTCATTTATCACACCTGGCAGCCTCGCTGAACCATAATTACTCTCCCCTTATCCCCCTGTGCTGTCATGTCCAGGAGAAGGAGGAGGGGGGAGCGGGGAGGAGGAGAGGTACAGTACAGTAAGGGGAAGCAAGAGGCACTGTGAGGGAGAAAGAGAGGGATAGGAAGAAAGGAGAGAAAGAGAGAGGTATATAAACATTAGTACCAGGCAAGTTTGCTAAATATGATGCCTAAACTGCCTCATAGACAGTAGGAAAGTTTGTCATGATGGTTATAAAGAGAAAGGTTGCAGAAAATGATCAGAGGTAAACATATTCCCTGCAATCACATTTTTGGTATTCTTTTTTCTTTCTCTTTATCATTCCTTCTTCTATTTATTATTACTAATAGTATTATTAATATTTTCATTATTGTTTATTATTATTATTATTATTATTATTATTATTGTTGTTGTTGTTGTTGTTGTTATTGTCATTATTAACTCCCACTATTTGCCCTCACAGGAACTCAGAGAAACCCTCTCTGACTCCCCTCAGATCAAATGTGTTCCATTACACTCAAGCTATTATGATTGCACTTAAGAACTTACACAGTAAGTTCCCCCTTGCGAATTCATGGTATGCTTTCCTTCTTTTTCCCACTTATTGTTTTATGTTTTTGCCACGTGCCAGGCTGTCGCCATGGTAAACCCTTCGACCTCGAAAGTGGTTGCAGATGGGAGCCACGTGTTTTTAATCTCAGGTTGGAGCCCAATTCACTTCCACCCAAACCACCAGCTCGTCACTCAAAACCAGACCTACCACTGGCGGCCTGCAAGGCCAGGTTTTCACACTGAGCCTGTCAAGGAAGTGTAAACAAAACGCATCGAATTTGCCCGCATTTCACACAGACTGGGAGACAGAGGCCTTAATTAACAACAACATTAAACATGTGTCAAAACCTTTAGCATGTGCAACATCAGCAACAGGAGCCACGGCTGGCTAAAATGGAATTTCCATAGCACCAATCATAGCTTTTTATTTTAGTTATTGTAGAAAACAGAACTTTTTGGAGCTGTGTTTTATAATCATAAAAATTTTAAATAATAATAATAAAAAAAAAAAAACACTGAGCAGATTAGATCATGTTGAAGTCTGTTCACAAGAACGCTATCCAATCTAACCACCATCAACACTGGTTAGTAAAAATAAACACACACACACACACCACACCACACCGCACCACATCACACGGCACGGCATGGCACGGCACGGCATGGCACGGCACGGCACGGCACGGCAGCCTTAAATCTGAACACTTGGTGACCCTGCCATCCATGCCCTTGCAGATGTTTTGTGACAACTTCTCAGTGTGAAAGTGTGTTAATTTAGTCTCTGGGCTCTGCCATCCTTCCTGCAGATCCAGAGGCTTCTCACGCCCCCCGCTTCCCCTTCCTGTCTCCCAGTGGTGGGGGCCTTTGCTGGGCTTGGCTCCCTCACAGATGGGGACCTGACCACACTCCTGAGCCTCGCCTCCAGATGTGTGCAGAGCAGAGCAGAGCAGGAGAGGGAGCTCTGGAGGTGCGGGCGGGGGAGGGGACGGCGGGGGGTCCACCAGGAGAACGATATTGGGAGAGGAGTGTGTGTCTGTGTTGTGTGTGTGTGTGTGTGTGCGTCTGAGTGTATGCCGGGAAGGGGGGGCTGAAAGAGGGGTGGGGGGTTAAGACCACATGAATTTTGTTGTCATTAACAACCTCGACAGATGCGAAAACCCCAGAGGAAAGGACAGCTGTGCTTTGACAGTGTATACCCCCCTCTCTCTCTCTCTCCCTCTCTCTTCCCAGCATACTGCATGATCACAAAGAAGAGGAGAGGAACAGGAGGAGGTGGAGGAGGAGGAGGAGGAGGAGGTCCCTTTGTTGTTTAAAGCCACCTCTTCATATCCCCCTATTTTAACAAGCTTTTTATGGAGCGCTGTCCTTAATGGGCTCTCACTTATAAAACAAAGCAGCGAGTGACATGGGACTGACTTGTGGAGAGACACTATAAAGAATGCCATGATGTATAGGGCCGTCTGTACACCACAATTAAACCTGGGCCTGCAGGAGGAGGAAAGTGCAGGATGCCGCCCAGCATGCGTGACACCCAGTTTCATTGGCCTACTGTACACATGAGTCACTCCCATACGACTAGGACGCTTAGATATTTAACCCTTAAAGGTGTAGGTTTTTGAACGTTCTAAGTTCCGCAACAATTGAAGGTTCTAAAATTCTATGTTGAATTCAATGAACCCAGATATTCTTTAGAACGTTCATTTCTCAACATTCTCCGTACTCCTTTAAGGGTTAAGGCAGCAGTAAGGAGTTTTGGGGCTAAAAGCTAGCAAAGTACAGAAAAGCAATCTATAAAGCAATCTATATCTGTTTGGCTGTCAAGTCTCTTCTTTGCATATCGCTCAACCTATTTATTTGACTGACCTCATACTTAGTAGGTGTATTTCCAAGGACACAACTGAGTGCATTGTCTAGTGTGATGTTGCAAATGCAAAGGATATCATTAAAAAATCAACATATCTGCGCTCAACAATATGGCGGCCACCTCTGGATGCAGAGCAGAAAAACATTCCTCCAGTCCGAAAGCGCCTTATTGACTCATGGAGCAATGAGCGCCCGGCAATTTGTTCCTTCATCATTCATACAGTCGTCATTCACCAACAGGGGCTGACAACCAAGAGAGCAACCAAGAGCATTCAGAGCTTGTCAGAGAGAAAGTTATCACGAGGAAGGCATGATAGTTCTCATCCGTTAGCCTGGCACCGGAAGCTGAATGGCAGATAAACGGCATGCAGAACGGCATACTGTACAGAGGATGGAAAGAAACTGCAGTGTCTGACTTCAACAAACAGCTGCCTTGCTGCAAGGTTCACCTTAATTCACCCTTGTCCAAGGCTAAAATGAGGCTCACAAAGAAAAGCCAAGGGAACACTTTAAAGCAACACCAAAGAGTTTTTTTTGTACCTTAAAATAATGTTTTCAAAATCGTTCGCAGCCCTCTATCGACTATAACCGCACCATGTAAGTTTGCCGGATCGGGTAGCGGATCTGTAGTTCGATGGAATGAGACATAAGAAACTAAAATTTGACTTGCATCTGATGTCGCAATACATCAAACTTTCATAAAATCATGTTCTACCTTGTCTGTGGACATTGTTATTTGCAGAGTCGGTGCTGGATAAACAAATGGTGCGTGTGCAGAGGAAAAGTTCTTTGGTGTTGCTTTAAAGGTGGGGTACAGTATTAATTTTCGTTCACTGACAAGATTGTTTCAAAAAGACAAAGTTGTTTAGGAATGATACATTACTTGAGAAACTAATACTTGCTGAGCAATCTGTGTTTGCTATGGAAAAAGAAGCATACAAGCAGCCGTGGCCTACTGGTTAGGGCTTGGGCTTGTAACCGAAGGTTTGGCGGTTCGATCCCCGACCAGTAGGAAAAATGTGGGTGGGGGAAGTGGTTGCGCACTGCTCTCCCAGGCCCACATCCACGGCTGAAGTGCCCTTGAGCAAGGCACCTAACCCCTCACTGCTCCCACAGCGCCACAGTAGCAAGGCAGCTCACTGCTCCGGGTTAGTGTGTGCTTCACCTCACCGTGTGCTCATTGTGTGCTTCTCTAATTCACGGATGGGATAAATGCAGAGACCAATTTCCTTGTATACGCAAGTATACTTGGCCTATAAGGCTGATTTACATTTACATTGGCATGCTTAATTCCTGCTTACCGTATGTTGACTTTCTTGCTATGTTTACTTGTGGGAAGTCATGACAGATGTTAGGCGCACATAGACTAGTGTCTTCCCATATAAAACTAGCTAGATATCTACTGTAAGCACCGACTAGCTGCTGATCCTTTCCCTATTTTTAATTCTAATTATACAAATTTAAATATATTTTAATATATATATATTAAATATATATATATATATATTTTTTTACTATAGTGACTAATTACAAACCAATACATTATGCCATGTGTTTTTTTTTTCCCAACAGGCAGATAGATCAATGCATAATAAATACACACGTTAAACTAAGTTGTATACCCTGTATTTTATCCTACCAGGTAATGATGAATTTGCACGACATAGTTCAATCATTTTAATGTCAGTTCACTCTGTTTGTCTTCTTATTCAATAAAACGTTTTGTCCATTCTTCCTATCCCTTTTCTTCCCCCTTTTCTCTCTCTCTTTGAATATAAAGAAAAAGAACCACATTCACAGTTCCTTTAAAAAAACTTTTAATCACCCCACGGACGTTTTGAGCAGAAAGCTCTTCCTCAGCGTGTCAATGGCGAATACTCTTTCTCTCTTTGGAAATAACAGCTACACCTCCATAATGGTGACACTGAGGATGGTCTCTGACCCTGTGGTCACACCTGACCCCTGAGGATGGTCTCTGACCCTGTGGTCACACCTGACCTCTCATCTCTATCTCCAGAACCATCAGGCGTTTCTCAGATCCTCACATATAAATCACCTGAGCTGCTCAACACAACAGCAGTGCAGCCTTTATTTACTTAGCCTCTCTCTCTCTTCCTCTCCTCGCCTAGGAAACCAGCGGAGCCACGAAACAGTTCACAAGGAAATTGAAAATCTGGGCAAACAATGGAAATAATGATGATAACAATAAAAAATGTATGTTTCCGTGAATAAAAACCTTCCCTCAGTGCATCTTCATGCAGCAAATAATAGCGTGGCTTTTGTTTGTGGCGAGCCTATTCAAATGGCTGCACCTCACCCTCTCTATCACCACTGGGTATGTGTTCTTTGGAGTCCAACGGGTCTCCAGGCAAATCTTTTATAGATACCTAAACAAAATGCTTACCATAGACTTTCTATAAAATAAATGACTCAATTAGGTATTCATCTTTTTATTATCAACAAGCACACAGAAAGTGATATGATCAATAAACACAACTTTGCCATATAAATTATGGCTAAACACTACCCGCACTGGCTACACTTCTGCCACAGTTAAACATATGGAGTGTATGCATGTTTGCATCTTTCTACATAAGTACGACAGAAATGAAGAGATACAGAGAGAAAGAGAGAGAGAGAGAGAGAGAGAGAGAGAGAATGTGTGCATGTAGGTAAACAAAGAGAAAACCAGACACAGCAAACATACTATACACTCTCCTACACAGCAGGGGTAAAACACACACACGCATGCACATACAGTACACAAACACACACAGATTTTTTTCTCCAGGTGGCCAAGTGCCAAGGTTACATTGGGCCCTCTTACTAACAGCATCACTTTTTATCACTATTTTGCTTTTTTACCTGTTGTTACTTGCTCAAATTCACACAAATCTGATGAGACTATTTAATTTGTGTGAGCTGTGTATGTCTTTTCATGATGTAAACTCAAAAAGAATTCAGATACACACTAAGGTGTGGCACCCAGCAAATCTGAAAAGTCCATAGACTGGTAATTAAAAGTTTTGCGAAAAAAACAAAATGATGTTGAACAATTGTGATGAATGATGTTTTGATAGAACGTTTCCAAAAATGTTAAGGAACCCACAACAATAAAACAGACTCAACAGTGTAATTGCTTCATTCTCAAACACTCATCCATCAGTGTTTGTCTACCCCATTCCTTGCTCAGAAATTACCACTACCATCCACCAATCAACACCCACCAGTATTTGCAGTAAATTGTACCCCTGGCATTTCAGTTGCCCTGTGACTCCTTCCACAGAGAGTCCTGGAATTCTTGATATGAACTTGGTGACAGGTAAAGTTCTCAGCCCAGATTGCTGACAATAGCAGCTTTAATATGGCAACAGACATGGTTTGACTTTGGCTTCAACGTTATTCACAGACATAGGCATTCAGAGCAACTGTTGACAGTCGTTTGGCAAGCTTTTGTTTGGTATTGAACCAGCAATGAGGTCAATTTTATTTGCGTACCCTATTTAAAACCTGACAGTGCTCCTACAGTGTATATCTGATGTGAGATAAGTTATTACTAATCACACTGTTGTTAATCTTAGGAGTGTTAACATATGGTGACGATTGCACAAAATCACACTTGTGCAACTCCATTCTTGCCACATCAGTGTTTTCAACAGATGGCTTTTTTATGCAACCAACCTTGTAAACTCTGCGGTTGGTATCATGGTAACGTGGTACAACTGCATTAGCTTGTCCATATGCATGTGTTTTTCTGCACTGTGTGGCCTGCCAGCAGACATGCAAGAACACACTTACTGTAGATTAGATTCCATATTTGATTACATGACAGACCACTTGTGTAATGTATAGAAGTGTTGTTAATACTACTAATATCTTAAAGCAATGCAAAGTTTAATGATATTTCAACAACAACAAAAAAACATAGCTAGTTTAGTTAATTGATGTTGTCAGTGAGACACAACTGGGCAGCTGGCCTATATTATATGAAATATACTACACTATACTATAATTTCTACATGGAAAAAAATGGGTAACACTTTATTTTAATGTGTCGTTGTTACAGTGTACCTACCTAATTAGGTACAGTGGTACAACCTGTGTAACAACATGTACTATCAGATACTATCATTGTACTTGCATTATGTATTTGTGGGTACCTACATATAGTTGTTACATTGTAATACTGAGTGCTTTTACAAAACTTTGCCAATTTGCCTAAATTTTCATCAGAGGCAAAGAGCTGACCTGAGACCTGCTGGATGGGGTAAATCTGGTCATGATAGATTTGATGTACAAAGCATGCTTAGCTCCAGTCAAGGCCTCATTGTCTTCAGTGTACATGTAACAGCTGTGCTGCTACAACCTTGTTACTCTGGTACAGTGGAATAAACCTATTAAGTGTACCAGTTAATTACTTACATGTACATATGACATGTATGTTATGTCTTCAATGTCTTGGAACAGGTCTACTAATTCACTACATCAAAGACACAACATACATGTCATATGTACAAGGTTGTAGCAGCACAGCTGTTACATGTACACTGAAGACAATGAGGCCTTTACTGGAGCTAAGAATGGTTTGTCTATCAAATCTATCATGACCAGATTTACCCCATCCAGCAGGTCTCAGGTCAGCTCTTTGCCTCTGATGAAAATTTAGGCAAATTGGCAAAGTTTTGTAAAAGCACTCAGTATTACAATGTAACAACTATATGTAGGTACCCACAAATACATAATGAAAGTACAATGATAGTACCTGATAGTACATGTTGTTACACAGGTTGTACCACTGTACCTAATTAGGTAGGTACACTGTAACAGCGACACATTAAAATAAAGTGTTACCAAAAATGTTGTGAAATGTTGTGAAGATTATCGTAATAGATCATTTGGGCAACCAATTCATTTCTGTAGCCAGCATTGTATCCAGTGTTTAAAACTGAATAGTGTGCAGCTCACACCAACCCCTGCTGATATAATTATCATTTTTTTCTCCTTTATTGGCCCATTAGGGTTCAATGGGTTTGCACATAAAGGGGTTGCTAATTGAAACTCAGAGACAGAAATTGTAATTGTTCCAGAATCGAGCCAGAAAGCTGTGAAAATGATATGAGATTGTGCATGTGCACACTGCTAAGGTACTGGCCGATGGCCCTTGTAGATATGCTAGCCACTCCAGTCATCCCAAGCCCCAGGATTTTTCCCTGGCTGAAACGAAGGCCTCTTCCCTCTTCATTAACTGTGGTGAGCACAGGTGAGAGACCAATCCGTTTCTAGTGCCACGCCGCATGGGCTTGTAGCAGCCCCCTCTAATCCAACCTAACCACTTATCAGTGGGAAGAACCAAAGAATAATTGAGGGGGATGGGGGGGAAGGAAAACAATTAAGACAGCTCAGCTTGGCTGGGAAGGTAACATCAAATGCCGTTTAAATAGCCTCTGGGTGTGTGGCAGACTTTCTTTGTCCAGGAGTTTGGCCAACAGTGTAATTGCTTTATTGGACATCATGGAGCAGCAGCCTGGGCCTTCATTACGATAAGAGCCTTATCTGATGGGCCCTCCCATTTCCGTCCCGTTCCTTTAGTGCATCTTCAAGGTAGGCAGACAGGAGTAGTGGGTGCTGGGGCCAGTAATGAACGGGTTTGGTTCAGGTAGCGGTGAAGTGCTAATGGCGGCCATGTGCTATTTGCTTTCCTGGTAAGGTCTACCATACTACTGTTGATTCAGGGAATACATTTACAAAATGTCAAAGTTCTAAGATAGGTAAAGTCTAGAGCGAAAGGTACAACTTACAGTCAAATAATCATATATTTGGGGGCATGCATTGTAAAGGCTATCACTAGACTATCACCGTTTAGTGAGCTCTCTGTGTTTGCACTGTCGACAGCATAGACTTGCACAACATGCATGATCTATATCTGCTGCAGCTGTGATTCATTAGATATTTTGAAAAGCAATTTATACGTGTCAGACCCAGTCTGTGAGTCTGCCACAGTGAGTGAGTGAGCCTGCCTATGAACGCTACGCGAGTACAAATAGGCCATGCATTTACTTGTGGGTTTTCAGTGAAACCATATGTACATCCTGAAGAATAACACACAGAATAAAGAGCATAAACCCATGCCTCTCGCCCCCTTGAGTCCCATGTGTGTGTGAACATGCATGTTGCTGTTGTTATTGTTGTGTGTGTGAGCATGTGTGTGCGTGCGTGTGTGTGTGCGTGTGTGCGTGCATGCGTGTGTGTGTGTGTGTGTGTGTGTGTGTGTGTGTGTGTGTGTGTGTGTGATGCTGTGGTGTCTGCATCCTGACTCCAATTAGTGAGTTGGAGCGGCAGGGATGTGGAAGCTGTCCCTCAAGGCTGGGGCTGGGAGCGGAGGGGGCGGCTCTGGAGACAAATGCGATGGCAGGAAGACGATGCAGGTGCCACGTGCCGGCAGCAGAAGCATTCCACACCAGCCGCCACACGCCTGTGCGGGAATAATGGCCACCACAACATCCCCAGCACCACCGCCAAACTCCTCCACCCCCCCACCCCACCCTACCCTAGCAGTGCACAGCGAGACACCAGCTCTATCTACATGCTCCTCAAGCTTTTGTTTTTCCTCCTTCTGCCTCTTTATGACTTCCTCTGAAATGCCTGCATCCCCTCCTCACGCGCGCTGCGCATAAATCAGCTGCTGCAAATGACAGAGGGCAGGAGGGAAAATATTTAAAAAGATAAAAAAGAAGACCTGAGCCGAACCCCAAGTACCCGTTAAACGGCCCCAGTGGGGCCCCTAAAAAAGCAGGGAGCTGCTGGAAAAATGACATGGAGGGGTGGGGGAAGAGAATGGGGCTTTGGTCGCTCCACGAACACAAAAGCATTTGCAAATAGCTACGAAGAAAAGCTCATAAGTTTTAGGAAACTACCAATTTTGATAATTTATGACAACATGGTCATTTTTTGGTCATGGTCATCAACATTTTTTTTTAAAAAAGGCAGAAAATAAAACACACCACCATAACAAGTAAATAACATGGTATACAAATTGATGGCACTGTGATCTACCATCCCGAGCAGACAGTTGGTTTCGTCCCGAGGCTTTCTTGTTCTCTATCTCGGGGTAGTGTGGAGTAATTCAGCAGATGCGATGTGGGCTTGGTACGGGGCCCCTTGGTGATTAATTTTGAAGTGCATTGTAAAGAGCAATGAGAACCATAAAGCTGAGTTTGTTCATGGAGTACTCCCTTGTTTGTAGTGGGTACAGGAAAAGCACTATGGGTATATTTCATTCAACGAATAACCATTGAAGTATGTCAGAGATAGATCTCAAGGTAGCAGACAAAGGCATATTGTTGTCATACAGTAACGTGATGTTGGAGACTGTTCCGCAACACAAAGGAAGCTCATTGATAGATTCTATGCTATTCCATCCAGTCAAGATTTCCATGGGAGTAGGCCTACTGTATGCTTCTCTCTGTTTCTAGTGGAACATGAATGTTCTAAAATACTTTTACCAACAGAGGAAAGAAAAGTTGAATGAAACAACTAAAGACCTGAGGTAAGGTGTTATCAGTCTATCATCTTAAAATAATGATACGTATGCACACAAAGACAAACCGACACACACACACACACACACACACACACACACACACACACACAGGCATGTGTCCATCAGGCCTAATTACCCTAATGGAGAGGGCAGTGATTAACGCTTCCTGGCTGTAGGCCTTTTTGTTTGTTCACTTGCAACTTCCCTCCTGAAGCCCAGACCCCAGGATGCTCGTGCCCAGCCGCCCCCCATCTCCAGGCCTGCGTCTCGGGGAGGCAGACTGGCTTGCTGGCCTCCACCAGACCTCGGGCTTATCGCTGGGTCAGGACAGGTTATCATCGGCTAGTGAGGAGAAAGCCAGGAACCCACCACAGCCCCCTGCACACACACTGATAATATGAGCAGTTAGAGGGCAATTAGTGGCAACAATGCCTTCTGCTCTCTCATCTCATAATACAGTCACACACACACACACACATCTACACACACACAAACTCTCACTTTCTGTTCATACTCAAGCTCTCCTCTCACTCTCCCTGGCACTTCAGGAGAACAACAGAGGAGTCTGCAGCTCTTGCGTGTGTGGCTGCCCCCTCGAGCAGCGCTAAAACAATCATGTTCTTTTAGTCATGAGAGCGGTGACACAAACTAGTCTAGTCTGTGCTTCTTGAGTTTCAGTCGATTTCCGTCAAGGACCATTCATAATGGATGCGCCTCTGGACACCAGTGTGTGTGACTCGGTCGATACCTAAAACTCCACCGACAGGGCTCTGGGAGGTGGGGGGTGTATAGCCACAGCTTCTCTCCTTTCGTAAAACTAGTGAAGCAGGCTGAGGAGTAGTAAATCAGTGTAGAAAGTGTTACCGAATTAAAGTGAGATGGAAAAGGAAAGTACTGTAAATCTATCAGCGCAAATGACGGTAAATCTTCATGTTACAGGCCGCCCAGGTTCACGTGTAATGCCGCCGTACCGTAATGCCTGTGCCGTGCTTTAACCGCTCAAACGCAATGCCCCATGAAACATCATTCAAAAAACTTAAACAACAAAAACAATAAAAACAAACAACATAATAAAAAAACAAACAAACAATGCAACAAACACACAATAAAACAAACAATAAAGTGCAATACTGCTGAGCGCCAGCCACTGGAGGCATAACTGAACTGTAAACAAAGTGGGGAGTGTGCGTGTTACATCAGAGGGTGAGTGTGTATGTTGTGAAAGTGGAGACGCGGCCTCTCTCGGCACATCTGCTGCATCCTCGGAGTTCTGCAGAGCTGCGCGGTGTGGCATCTGTGCCACATGTCATCACAGGAGAAAAGCTGCAGCTCTGCGCACACACACACACACTCTCTCTCTCTCTCTCTCTCTCTCTCTCTCTCTCTCTCTCTCTCTCTCTCTCTCTCTCTCTCTCTCTCTCTCTCTCTCTCTCTCTCTCTCTCTCACACACACACACACTCACACATGCAGCCAAGCACGTACACAAAAACACACCCACCCACTGTGATGTTTTGCTACATTCACTTTATTTTTGTCCTCACACTTTACTGTAGTGTTTCTGCCCAAAACATGTGTAAAGGAAGCCCTGTAAAAGTTTTGCCATTTTAGTCACATTGAAATTGATCAACCAAGTCATAGAAACTAAAATAAATCAACCTCAAATTTTGGCTATGCTTATGGTTTGGTTCTATCAAGTGTCTTGGTTCTTCTTGGTTGTTCTTGGTTCCCTTTTAGCAAGGTTCTGATTACTAACCCAGGCTACAATGACCCCATTGTGCTAAGAAAACACTGAGATCTTGGAGGAAGTCATGCTCTTCTTTCACTGGGTGACATTAATGGATGTTTTGGATGCAGCTTGGGCTACAGTCCAGGCCCTAGGCCCCTCTGGCTCTGCGGGGCCCGGCTGACATCATCCAGCTGCTGTGATTCAGAAGCAACCAGCATGTCACTCCACCCTTCTGTTCCAGTCATTTGCCCACCGGGCTCACCGCTCTTGACTACAACAACACTGACTTGCAATACCAGGGGACTGGAAAGCTGGAGGAGAACACTGAATCAATAGTGAAGAAGAGAGGACTGAATGTGGACACCAGGAAGGGCGAATATTTTGTTACGATTTAAATCAGTCACAAAACCTATGATAATACCAATACTATAGGCTACATATGATGCTGAAGGATATATACCACACATATCTGCATAGCCAGCTAGTGAGAAGTTACTAGTCTAGCGTTGAGATTTGCCGTTCTCATTTTTTCTTGGCTTGTACTGACTTCCGCCAAAAATGCTCACAACAACTTTTACATGCAAAGCCACAAACCACATGGAACATTTAGCTTATTATATTACCATAAGGGAGCTTGGTAATGACGTGATTAAGAAATCCGTGTCACCCACATTTTTAACCTACTGCCCTCGTTATCTTTGTGCTGCATCTGTTCTTGAAGAATACATGTACCTACAAAAAGGAAACAAATTCAAGAAAGTCAAATCTTGTAAGATTCATTATATCTAAAGGCCATAAAACAAATACATATAGAATTTGCATTTCTTTGTGTTCCACTGAAAAGAGAGAGGGACACAACCAAAGAGACATAGGGAAGCTTCTGTAGACAAGGTCAAAGCACTGGATATGAAGGTTGCTTAGGAGGGGCTGTTAGGAGCATAAGATAAAGAGCAAACAGACATCAAATATGTATCCCCCTCTTCTCACCAAGCATGCAAATACTCCAGTCAGATGAATGACTTCCGTCATGTGGGAAATCATAATTATATTCGTCCTGTATACTGTATATCCCCCTAAGCCCAGGGTGATGACTATCAGCCAGACTTTCTTGTCTGTACTGCTACACTGGGCCGTATCTTAGAAGCCCTCGTCTCGTCTGCAATCTGTGATTGTTGTATTCCAAAGGGGGGAGCAGGGGCTGAAAGACTGAATTTAACACACCTAATTATCGTGCCTTAATTAGTACCAGGGGTAAACCTCGGTGGGACACCTGCAGACTTAATTTATATCCTGACAAGTGAGGAACAAGTGTTAATGTGCTGTATTTATGATAATACCCCAAAGTGTGCAGGAGGAACCGGGAGGGAAGCTCACCTCACCTCATCACCACCGCCGCCCGCCGCACATAACAATAGAGGAATCACAGGTAATTAAAGCAGTCAGGCCTGATGGGGGAGGCCAGAGGGCCTCAGCCACAGCGCAGTATGAGAGGCAGCGCAGCACAGAGCAGAGCAGACCCGACCCGTGGAACACACTCGCTTCCTCACCCTTAACAGCACGCAAATAAAGTCGTAAAAATGACACTCACTCTGAACCCCCAAAAAAAAAAGTTAGGTCATAGATTCTATTCCTGTTGGTGGCTTACAAATAATTTATATTTTGATGTGGGAATCATTTGAGTTGGTGCTATGTTTTAAGACAGTTGTTCTCAAACTTTTCACAATGAGTACCACCTCAGAAAAGAATTGGCTCTCCACCATTATACCACCTTTATACCACCATTATACTGCCATTAAAATACAATAGTGTAGGCCAATTTCACATATTCACCACATTTCTCTTTCTAATACTTCCTGTTTGGAGTCATGATTGCATGAATGTTTTTGATCCATCATGTTTGCTTCTTTTTCCTTCGTTTGCCATCACAGTTTAAACTTTAGCTTGTCAACCATTTAAATAGTTTAAATTTAACTTCAGTGATCGCGTGGTTAAGGATTTTGAATCATATATACTTTTGAAATAATTATGTCATCTTTATAAAAAAAAAATCCTGGAGACTCCTGGAGTACCACCAGAAGGAGTCCGCATACCACCAGTGGTACCCGTACCACAGTTTGAGAACCACTGCTTAAGAAATATAGCTGATTATACTAGATAACATGTTATATTTACAGTCATTTCCCCCACAGTGCCGCATGCAAAGAAAAAACAAATTGTATTGACCGCATCCCTGCATTAACTGCACTGCCCAATAAAATCTGAATCAGATTGTGCTTGTGCTTGAAAGAAGAAAATAACTGCATACCCATGTATAGCCCAATCCCATGTATAAACTTCATAGTTGAACATTTTTGCAAAATCAATGTATAAACCTCGCTTAAGCGGGATATTACAGTATTTAACTAAGATCACTGCATTGACACAGTTTATAAAAATATATTCAGCTAAAATAAACCACACATAATATTTTATTTTATGCTTAATATTTAGGTAAATGTATACATTACTCCTTAGGTCAAGGATGTCATACACAATATCAGGTCCTGTGTTTGATTTACTCAGGCTAAAAAGCTGTGTTCAATGTTTGTTAAGGAATACATGCTGCAAAGTAAAACATGTAGGCAAAGCATAACGGTATGCAAAGCCACAAATGCTCAACTAAAATAACAAATGAACAATATAATCAAAAGAATGTTCTTTACCTCCATGTGATTCATTCCTCTTGACATCTATATATACTCTAAGAAGTAATGTGTTAAAATGACACATTGCTGTGTGTGCTCAGGGACAACACATTTTTGTGTCAATTTCAACACAGCAATTGTGTGGCTGGGTGAAAGGTTAAAGACAAATTTCAGCTATATTCTTTTGTATTTTAACATTTTAACCCACCCAGCCAGTCACACAATTCGGCTATCTCCACATAATTGCGGTGTTGAAATTGACACAAAATGTGTTGTCCCTGAGCACACACAGCAATGTCATTTTAACACATTACTTCTTAGACTCTAAAAAGCTGTGTTCAATGTTTCTTAAGGAATACATGCTGCAAAGTGTTTAACTTTGACTTTGACAAGACTTAGAGTGTATGTACATATACCGGTAGTCTGTAGAAGGAAATGTTGTATTTCTCATGCTGTTTGGCAATGGGTCGCCTTACATATTGAGTATAAGCACCCATGTGACATCATGATACAAATCAATATTCACTTAAATCTGTTTTTTTGTATTATTATTTATTAGCAATTTTGTAAAATAAATAACTAATCACATAAAATGTACAACTATCTGAGATCTGTGCCTTCTGGAGATGAGTGGCACAAGCTAAGGTCATAAGCTTATCATAGAAAACATCAATGGTATTGCCTGATGATAATCCTTGGTGACGACTGAAAGTGTCCATAAATGACTTGAGCATTGTGGGGCTGACTGAAAAGATATCATGACATGACTGATTATTTCCGTGTCTTGTTGTGAAATTCTTTAGGCTATCTAAGGTCTATGTTCACTGTCATTTGAAAATTCAGAGTGAGTCAGTTATATAAATCACCACTTAAAACAATATTTTCATGATTTCATGTTTTCTGTCCTTCAGTCCTGTTTTCCTCATTGCTAAACTCAGGGGTCATTGTTAACCACCGTGGGATGTGTCATAAGCAGATCTTGCCATGTATGGCAACAGTGTTTGACACGGATACTGGAAATCAAAATGATTACAGTAAATGCCACCTTCATTTGGAGGTGGCGTCATCTGATCTTTGGAATGGAAGGCTCACAAGGTCATTCGGAAAGCCTGAATTCTAAAACACACCACTCGCTCCTCCCCTTCCCAGAACACCAAGACAGTAAAGGGTGTTGCAAAATGAAAAAAGAAAGACATGATACTTTTACTTTCTCTCCAGCTTGGTCTTTTTCCACAAATGAAGGACCACAGGACTTTAAGATGATTACATTGACATTTCTTATGAGAAGGATAAGAAATTGACAAAAGTATTAGAAAGTGCCTTCCTAGTCTCCCATCATACACTTCTCACTGTGTTCTCACCAAATGGCACCTATTTCAGAAGCCGTTGTGTGGGACACTACGCGTGTGTATGTGTGTTTGTGGGCCAGTATCAGAACCAACCACTGTGACCTCACACAATATGTATACACTTGAAGTGAGAGGATGGGTGCGGGAGTGTGTTGAAACCCTGAAAGTGTGTTTAAGTGGGTGTGTGTGTGATGAAATGAAAACATTGCTCATCCCCGGTCACCCTTCCCCCGCAACATGTTTCAACCATCGTTGCCTAGAAATCACATGGCGAGTAGGCACGTACTGGTGTGGTAAAGAGCACAACGCTCACGTATTGTCAGAGATTATGTGAATGTCCATGTACATGATCTTCTCCTCCGAGGTCCCCTCTCTCTCTCTCTCTCTCTCTCTCTCTCCTCTTGTCCTAATCCTTGTGCTCGTTCCGTGAGGGTGATCCATATTATTGTCATAGCGGTTATCATTGTTGTGGTTGGTCTATGACATTCCCCAGAGCTCTATATTGCCTAAACCTGACTGGGGGGTGAACGTGGGGGGGTTGGACTGGGCTGTGGGGGCTGAGGGTGGTGTTGGGGGCTCTTTCCACAGGCAGGAAAATGAATGTCCAGAGGCCATGGATAATCCATCACAGGCTGAAAGCAGAGGTCATCCAGGGAATGATCGCAGGTAAGACTCAACTGTCTCCTTCATGGAAAAGTGCTTTTCACATCATGGTGGGTAAGTGCTCTGTGTGTGTGAGTGTGTGTGTGTGAGAGATAGAGCGAGAGACAAAGAGAGAGAGAGAGGGAGAATGTATGTGTGCAAGGATGTGTGTGTGTGTGTGTGAGAGAGAGACAGAGAGATTGTGTGTGTGTAGGTGTGTGTGTGTTCTGGTGTTTAAGACAGTGGAAGGAGACTGGGTGTCTGGTGGTCTCTGGCTCTGGTCTGGTACCTTACATCTCTGATCTCATCAGGTCACATATTTGACAGGCCTGCAGAAAAGCTGTTTGGTGGACTTCTGATATTCAGGAGACTTTATCTGAAGATCTGGAGCACACGGGCAGAGACCACCAAAAACAGACTCAAAAGGTCAAGAGTACAACTTCTTCCATCTGCCCATTCCTTTCACATGCTGACTTAAACTACAAAGCCCAGCCATTACCACTTTATCAGACTTATGGACTGTCTGCTTCATGGACTTGGATTTGAGGGCCCTGTGTTGGTAACCAGCTGGGGGGCCTGGTCCCAGACTGTATACTGATGACCTGACCATCCACTCATGTCAGTCTCTATATGTGACTCCCCATTGGAGATTCATTAATATCTTGTCCTCAGTTTTCACTAAGCGTGCTGAATTTCTCCCAGTTTCACTCATGCTCATTTTACTGATCAACCAGGAAAAATGGAAAATCCTTCACTGTTCAGCAGGCCACAAAGTCAGCATTCGCTGCCAAGGTAGGATCGATTGTAATATTTGTTTTTCGTTAAAACTCCTGTTCTGAACTCAGGCAGTATCAGGTTGGGTCTTATCAATTAGTTGGAGCAGACTCCCCTCTGTGCATCTCTCCCTGTTTTTTTATGGAGCTCCCTCTCAGTGCGGAGGATTGAGTAATCAAGATTTTGGCAGACAGTCAGAGACCGGCGGGGATGAACTGTTTGGAGAATCCTATCTGCTGTTGTTCTCCCCAACACTGGCAGCTTATCGGAAAGACGGATTTGGAGGAGGCCTTGAACCGTGCAGGTGAGTCCACCAGCGTGTGAGAAATCCTCGCTGCTCTTACACTCTCTGGAAGTGAGACAAGAAAGCAAAGGAAAAAAAAAAAAAAAAACCTAACCTAGGGCAATCTCTGACTGAGTCACCAAAGTCCTCCAGTCTTCCACCTGAAATAGCCCTTTGATGTTCAGGTGTAACGCAACATATGCACTAGGATGCTTGGAAATGATACCTTAAAAAAGACGAGCATGCAGACAGGTTAACTAATTCATCTCTGTTGTGTTCCGGTGACTTCCTCTGCTACGCGTCTGAGGGGTCTGGTGGAGTAAATAGTGACTAACGGAGCCGTCGGTGGCCCACATGGTTCCTCCTCCCTCCCATACACACACCAACACCTGGCTTTACACATCTGAAGGCGTTCTCAAACTCCCTGCGACCTGCCTTATTAATTATTGACTCGGAATTTAATTTGAAAGGCAGATGGACTCTAAGCCAGGGGACTCTGCCCTTTAATCATTTATACGGGGCATTCAGAGGTAATCATATTGTCATTGATTAATACACACTGGTGCTGCAGGGCATACCTGATTTGATTCAGAGATTCATATCTCATGCAATGCATTTGCTTCTACTGAAGAAAAAAAACATCCGTAATTGTGAAATAATCCATATATCTGGTATGAGTGAGAAGGGGAAGAGAAACAAGACATGTTTTTGTGTGATTTATACTGTACACATTGATCTGTCAGTCATAACAGAGCTGTCTCCAAAGAGCAGCTGTTTTCGCCATTTGTCAAAAAAAAGAATATTTATACATTTGTGTCGGTCCAATCCATAAGGGGGTCTGTGATCTGTGATCTGTACCGACACCTCGCTGCCCATGGTCACCTCCATGTTTAATTGAGCTCATTGCCTTTGAAGCCTGAGAAAAAACAAAGACATCCGAAATAAAAGAATGGACTTAGCTGGCAGGGTTTGTTTAAAAAAAAAAAAAAAATTTAAATAGCCTGGCAGGTTGAAGCAGGCTTTAAGATCACTGTCTGAATGAATTCCCAGGCAGACAGTGCTGTAGCTGAATCCCCAAATGTAGGTGCCATGTCCCTGAAGTTTTGTTTAGGGGGGTGAGGAGGAGGCAGAGGGGAGTTG
This sequence comes from Alosa alosa, assembly GCF_017589495.1. Lineage (NCBI taxonomy): Eukaryota > Metazoa > Chordata > Actinopteri > Clupeiformes > Clupeidae > Alosa > Alosa alosa. The sequence goes on from NC_063202.1 coordinate 9,050,492, forward strand.
CTCTGAATGAAAAATTCATGCGACCCTTTGTTATGGAAGCTTACTGTAACATGAAGTGTTTGGATTCTGGAATATGAGCCAATTACAGAGTAAAACTCCACTTGCCTGGCATGTCAGGTGATGGTCACACAGAGAATTGACAAATGCAAACACACCCCATTCAGAAGTGCAAGCAAAAACACGTACAGTACACAGAGCCTATTGTCAACGAGTATAAAGTTTGGGCATGCATGCTGGGTATGAATGTATGAATGTATGCATGTGTGTGTGTGTGTGTGTGTGTGTGTGTGTGTGTATGTGTGAACTGCAATGACAAGTGAGTCATTTTCACAGGAAGACACTGCAGTTAACTGAAGTGCAGAAGCAGTGTAAAATCACTTATCCCCATCTTGTGGTGTGATTGCACTTCAAGTGTCTATGAAAAGAACTCCCCATAGAAAGCTGTTGTTGTGTCTGTTATTCAGCCGGTTTAAGAGGACACAAATACTAGTTAAACCAACTTCAAATGCCCATTTTACATGGAAGTTATTTTCCATGGGGATTAGAATGGATTCATGTTCATGGACTGTGACAATTAGCCACTTTCTGCCATTTGGGATGGTTCAAAGTGCAACTGACACTGCTTTAAAGGTAATATGCATGAACATACAAGCTTTATTTAGAGGATGGCATGGTTATTTAAAGTAAATTGACAGACGCTTTTAATTACCAATTAATAATCCAGGCTGTTCTATGACGTTTTATGTAGAAAAGTGTATCTACCAAAATAATAACAACGATAGGACATACTGTTAGATGTCGTGACTCGTGCACGTCCATAAGTAAAAGTTGAATTTCTGGTGACTGCATCCAAATGGGTGCTATTTCTGTAATCTTTTTGGGACCATAAAGAATGGTGTACTGGTGTGACCAGTTCACAAGTGAGCTGCTATAGATAATCAATAAAAAAAAATGACACTACAAATCCAGGGACTTGTGTATATAACTCGGCAAACATCTGCAGGGTGAATATCTTTGTGATTTTGGTTTGTGGATCCAAACGCGAACGGGCTTGGCTGGTCGATGGCACACAATTGAGTCCAAATTGATATTTCCCTCAAAGAGCCGCAGCTTAATCTCCTAACAGCTATCGGGCCAGCTGGCCTCCGTGAGCGAACACTTCCTCTTTCACTGCTCGCTGCTCACTCAGGAGTGGTGCCTTCTGGGTGACGAACGTTTTATCTCAAGTGATGAAGGAGGGTAGGGATGAGAGGGAAGGGAGAGGAGGGGGGGAGGGAGATCACATCAAAGCATAAAAAAAAAATCATAAAGAGCTTCTTCACCAACAATAGACTCACTCTAGCTGTCACCTCCCACCATGACCCAGGCCACAGAGGCACATCTCTTTCCACTGATTGAGGACAAACAGCCCTCCACCTGACCAAAGAGCAGGCGGCCTAATCGAATCCATATTGTATTGCCCCGCTGCACTTCTCAATGGGCACAAAGAGCTATGTGTGCGCATGAATGGATTGTAGGCATCTGCGGGACACCTTAACCTGATTTGAGGAAGTTAAAAGGGGTCTCGTATGATATTAAGCTGCACTTTGGGTTCATGTTGTTATTCAGCTGGTACAATGGTGTCTGTGGAGAGTGGCACACTTCAAGTCATTGAAAGTTGTCCAGTTCTCCATCTCATTTTGCGTACGCACACACGCACGCACGCACACACGCACGCACGCACGCACACACGCACACACACGGCCATGATAGAAAGGAAGAGGCCGTGTAGAACTCTCTTTGTCCCCCAGACTCCATCATCTCTTTCTCTCTCCAGTTGCACAGCTTTATAGTGGAACTGTGGATGGCGGACAGTCTGTTTTAGTGTCTTTGTATGCATGTAGTGTGTGTGTGTTTTAATGGGTAGTGTGAGTAGGCGCTCTCTCCCCTCCTCACTGTTTTTAAAGATAGTATTGCTTGTGTGTGAATTATGGACATTTTATGAATATTTGCTTTGCCTGACGAACTCCCTTGAATGTTATGGACAATTCTGAACTTTTGCTTGAATGCACTCTGCATCGCGGAAGCCCTGAAGTGCCAACGAGAGACATTGAGCCCCTTGCACACACACACGCGCACGCACATACACACCCACACTCGCTCACACAGCCGGCGCAGCACAAGGTTTGCCCGGAGTGTGTAGCGCCGAGCGCTGCCTGCTTACGAACAGAGACAATTGTTTGCCTGTCATCTTTGGGTTTCCGTGAGTGAAACGCCAACACGGAAGTTAGCGCTTGCTGCGCTAACAGTACCAAACCAGTCGCCACAAGTCTTCATACTCAAACAGCCCTGAAACATCTCATGCATACGGGTGAGGTACCCACTCGTATGTAACACTGCACACACCACATTATCTCCCTGGTCATTATAAAGAAAACGCCATACTTACCTCTTGTGTTCCTCCACCTTCAGTCACTACTACCAAACGGAAGCATGCGCCATTTGAGTAGTATTTGTAATGCCATCTTGACTTTGGGTATGGGGAATGATGTCGTGAAGGGGGGTTTGGAAGTGTGCTTTGTGTTGCTAGGCATCTGTTGAATGTTATATGTTTATGGGCTTTACGTGTAGCGTAGCCAAGATGTGTGGGATGTGTTTGAGGTACATTTTATTGTTTGGTTTGTGTTTTGATGACTTGAACACTGTGGTTGTGTACAAGTATGATAGTGATAATGGTACAGTCCAATCATGTGTGTAGCCAATTATCTTAGCCAATCATGGTGTCTGAGCATAGTAGGACTGTGTATAAGAACCCTGTTCAGTTTGTGTTGTGGGGGAAGAGTGTAAAGAGCTGACAACCAGAGAGAGCTCTGTTGAAGTAAGTGGCCAGTTGACCCTTAGTCTGAAACTGTAGTATTTTGATTTGGTGCCTTCTCTTTTTGTATTTTGCCATTTTTGATTACCTTTGGACTTTTGATACATTTTTGGACTTTGCTATATTTTGCCATTTTGGATTATTTTTGCCTTTTGCCATATTTTGCTATTTTTGAACTTTTTCCTTTTTTTTGTCTGTTTTGATGGTGGAGGACTAACTGGCACTGTAAAAATAAATACACTGGCAATTTTGAAATACAATTTGTTCTGCATTTCTGACATTTTTAAGCCCTTCTCTCTGATTTCCAACCGCAACGCTGTCCTGGCAAGTGAGGTGGCCACCCGGTCACTCACAGGTAGTTTTAAATGTGGTAAATCGTTCAAACTTACCCACTTGCTCACTTACTAACTAGTGTAGAGTATAACCTGGCTAGAAGAACATTCAGCTGTCATGGTAACTCTGAGCATGTGCCACAAAAAGTTACAGCTTACAGCGCTTAACAGCTAAAATACCTATATTATCACAACTCCCACAAGGCAAGCCATGATTGAAATATCATCTTAGCACATGCTTCTATGATTATTCTTGCTGCATGTACCTCTTTATCTGTTCTACATAATGGTATTCAGCATGGGTCTTATTAAACACGTACTGTGATTAAATGTGATAAGGAGAACATTCACTAAGCTAATTTAAACAAGATGACTGCTGGACTTGCATATTAATTAATTATTTTAAGGAATTTAATCATTCGGGGACATGTGTGGTCTGTGTAGGTCAAAGCAGAATTAATAACATGCCTTGCCATGTCCATTTTTAACATATTCCACACAGAATAACAATATCTTAAGAGAAGCCTTAAGAGCGGTTTCAGTTACTAGATGGTATATAATTAACATCAGAAAATATCCACAGGGGAATTAAAGTTTACACTGAGGTCATTTTTGCAAAAATGAATGCAATGATATGTCATTTAATAAAATATTTCAAATGTTACCACAATATTGCCAACTGTCATTGTTGCCCTCACCTATTAAGTATAAGTAAGTATATATACTCTTTTGATCCCGTGAGGGTAATTTGGTCTCTGCATTTACATGTATTGTTTTAAACAACTATTGGTGATACTTTTGCAATAATAAACCTATTAACGTCATTAATCATTCCAGAGTGCAAATGAGGGAAATTCAAGTGGTCCCATCACACCTAATGTTACTGATATAGTAACTAGACAGCTCAACTGTGCACCCAAGTGTTGATGCCTCCCAAGTTCTATTCTTTAAAAAACAAGCTCAATTTCATATTTTTCTTTCAGCATTTCTTTACAAGACTCTGCAAACAGTGGTCTGCCCTATCCTCTCATTAACTAATCGAACCTGCAGAATTTCATCCATACTGTAGCCTACCTACCACACTGTCTCCACTCTAATGGAGTGTGTGTACTGTATATGGCCAGATACTTGGTATGCTAAGACTGCAGCTGTAGCTGCTCCTCTGCTTGAAAACCCAACATGGTCTTTTTCAGATTGCATAATGGGTTTGCATGAAACTGGTTCCATACTAACATAAATCAAATGTCAAAATACTACTCGTGCAAGACTGTCCCCATGGTGTACGTATACACAAGGCTTTGTTTTTAACAACCACCAGAAGACTCAGTCATCATAAGAGCTAGCTATTGGCTTATGCAGATTCTTGTAGAGCTTAATAGCAGACATAATAATTTATTAAGAAATGTTAAATATTCATCAATATTAAATTAATCATTTATAGTGGATCTTTACATTAAAGGGCGTCCTTGAAGTTTTAGATACTGTATGAGTATCCTTGGCGTTGAAATAATCCCTGTGGACATTTTACGTCTCTCATGTACAACACTTTGCCTGCAATTGTTTAATGAATATTCTGCTTTGATACAAGTAGCTTTTACATAATACCACACATAATATATATCAGATCAAACATGTTATTGTCTTAATGTAAAGCTGATGATCATCAATATGTTTAGTGAGGTTAAGAAAGAAAAAAAGAAATCTGCATTTTGAACTGGTCGATGTGAAATGAATTGGATGGTCACCGCCGGAAAAGCCAATAGTTGGCTTCTCAGCCTTCCTTCTCATCGCCTTATTTTATTGTTTCATTTAATTGGTGGATTTATAGTGCATTGGGGGTTGCCACCTCACTGGCTACGTACCAAAGGATCCTCTGTTCCAACTTATGAAATGATATATCAGACATATTCTCCTTGTAATGTTGATTATGTGTGTTCCAAAAGGCATCCGTTCTGAATCTGAAATCATCCAACACAGCTCTGCAAAGACAAGCACCTGCACGTGGACAGAGAATGTGATGGACAATCATTAAGGATTGTCCCAATGGAATCGCAGCTCAGAATCTTGTTCTCCCTCTCTCCCTCGTTCTCTCTCCCTCCCTTCATCTTTCTTCTTCACTTCCTGCATATGCATGTGAGGATGCCAAGGACACTTTTCATAACTGTCACTCCTGAGGTCAGAGACTGGCGATATTCTCCAGCACTTACATGCACCATGTTGTTTTGCATTCAGAACTTGCATTCATTAATAAAACCACATTAATGTATGTATGCGCAAACATGTTTAACATAATTGGGCATAACCAGTATTGGTTCGACCACAGCAGCAGTGGCCTGTGCTTTAGGGAGGCCCTGGTAAACAGCACCCATCTGGGCGTGCATAAGCTGGGGGAAGGACGTGGCACGTGGCCAGGTCACACCGGCTGGTGAGGCTGCGTGCAGCACACGCAACCGCACAGCAGTCCAGCCATGGCCACACCTGTCCCCACCTGTCCACGCGACCCCTGGGCTCTAGCACCACCAAACGCCTCAGCCTGGCAAGTGTGTGTGTGAGTGTGTGAGCACACGTCAGAGTGTGTGTGTGTTTGTGTGTGCATGTATGTTTGTGTGTGTGTGTGTGTAAGTGTGTGCATGTGTGTGTATTTGTGTGTTAGTTTGTGTGTACAGGGCACACTCGGGACCCCCCGTTGTCAGGTCAGTGTGCAGCTTTGTGCTCGACAAAGCCACTGCACTGAAGCCGAGGCCCAGTGCAACCTGCCCTCATCTTTTATTGAAAATGGCCATATGGCATCTGCACTATGGTCTTGTAGAAAACAGTGGTGCTTAAGGTTGTATCTGAGGCTTCGGAGGTAAACACAAATCAGTTCTGTTCCATATTATGCAATGTGTATTACGCCTTAGGGTCTTCATGCTTGCTCATGTTCATCTAATTGTCCCTGAGTGCCCTAATTAACAGCCCTCCAGGTAATCAGCTTTTCAGATTTGTTTCCCTCTCCTCCAATACCAGTCTCCAGGTTTTGAAGATGCTTCAAATTTAAGCTGGTTAAAAAAAAAAAAAACACACACACACACACACAATCCCACATTACTCGCAGTGCTGGTTTGGCTCGAGGTGAGGCATAACCGTGGCTTACACAGATTACTTCTCCATGATAGCAAATAATCAGGAGATAATACATGGTGTGGCCCCTTTCTCGTCTCTCTCTAAGCCCCTTATTAAAAGGCTTACATTTACATCCTTCGCTGATGAGAAGTGGGCTCCACTACCAGATCCACTTGGATCAGAGCGCAATGTCCCATTAAACTAACAATGCATAATATCTCTCTTTATTCCCGTGTAGCTCTCGTTAAGAAGGTAATTTTGAACACAGTAAGCGGTATTAACGCATGCCATGAGGTCTTTTGGAGCGTTTCTTCTTTCCAGGATAGCTGAGAGCCAGTGTCCATGCTTGCTGAATGTGAAGCCATGGATGCGTGTTTCTTAGGGTTGCCATATTGATTCTCAGTGGACAATGAAAACTGGCTGAATGCTTTTTACTGTCATATTTAAGGTGAATTGTGAGTAATTTAAGGATGCTGATTTAGCATTTTACATTTTATTCACAGAGATACGATTTGTGTGATAAATGAATTCCCATCGGAGGCCCTCTTGCTTAAAAGCAACAATCTCACACAAGGAAGGGAGGGGTGGCCCTAAAAATAACTCGACCCAGAGCCAGCTCTGATGAAGTATTTCATCAACGTTTTTTTTCCAAGCCAAGGGGGAAAAAAAGGAAGCATGCAAAGTTCAATTCAATCATCCATTTATAGAGGCCAGAATGACCATGTAATTCTATAGATATCCCCTTTCATGTTTCGTATTTTTCAGGACGGTATTTCTGTTCTCCGCTGGCTGTCTCCGGCACCGCACTGTTCGTCCCGGTGACTCTTCAAAGTCAAAGTCAGCTTTATTGTCAATTTCTTCACATGTTCCAGACATACAAAGAGATCGAAATTACGTTTCTCACTATCCCACGGTGAAGACAAGACATATTTGACCAATTTTAAGTCCACAGACAAACATAACATTCAAGTAAACAAAAAAGTAAGTAAATAAGTAAATAAGAGGGCACATATAATAATAATGAAAAAATAAGAGCAGCAAAATTTTGTTGAAATTGTGCATAGACAGTCAATAAAATACTAGAGCGCTGGCTATCGCACTCTCTACAGCAAGTCAGCTTTTTATATCCGGCCTCCGCCTCCATCTCTCATTCACACGGCCTCTTACGCACCCGGCCTATATCGGCCCGGTCTCGCCACTTCACTTCGGCGGCAGTAAGCGGATACAATGCGCGAGAGCGTCCAGGGCAGCCTTATGAAGGGCACGGCAATCCATCACAGCGGGAGCCGTGATAGATCGCGCCTGCGCCAGCGATGAATGGGGACGCGACGCAAACACACACTGAGGCCAGAGTGGGGAGGGAATATACATTACATCCATTTAATCATCCCAGCAGCGGTTAGCAAAGCCGGCAGGGATGTGTGCGTGTGTGTGGCGGAGCTCACGCTCGATCCATGTTTCTTTTTTTCCTCTCTCTCACTCTCTCTCTCTCTCCTGCACTCTGTCTTTCTCTCTGACTGTCATGCTCTCTCCCTCTGTCACATCCCACAAAGGCCCAGATTGATTACTTATGGGCAGATGCGCAACACTAGTCAAAGTTAGGGGGGCGGTGAGCTTATTCAGATCAACGGCAAAGCAAAGACAAGAGCAGGAGTGGGAACGAGAACTCATTTCTTAAGCTTGTGTGCAGGCATGTGTATTCAGAGCAGAAAACAGGCCTTAGAACCTGGCCTTAGAAACAAGCCTTAGAATCTGGCCTTAGAAACTTAGAATATTACTAAATGACGAAACCCACTGAGTGTTTGGAGAGACAAAGGAATCCAGAGCAGCTGAGGTAAAGTGTGAAAGGTTATCAAAGCTGTATGGGTAAAGGATCCAGCTATGGTGTCTGGACTCGGAAAATGGCCATTAGTTAGAAACACAAAAGCATGGAAAAGTGACACCCTCTTCACACAGTTCACTCATCCTGCACAAGGCCTCATTTGAACTTTTCAGGTGCAACACTCCATTGCAGGCTACTTTTTCAGTTTCATTCAAGATTTGACTTAACATGCTCGACAATCTAACCAAAACATGTGGGTTTCCCAGGTGACTACAGTATAACGGCACAGGTACTGCATATTTCAATCAAACATATCCCAATATGGCTGGTGCATTACTGCATAACTCATCATAAGAGATACTTTGATTGAAGAATGTCTTGCTTAAATATGACAATGACCCATTCAGACTTAATCTATTATGATCACTGAAGAAAAGTACCTTTGCAAAATGAATCAGTCAAACTGACAAGAATGTAAGAAAGGAAATAAAGCTGCCGGTTAATGGATGCAACTTCAGATTTCTCCTTTCATGTATCTTTCATGAATAGGCTGGATACACAGAATAGACCAGTTTATTTAATATTCCAATACACAGGTTGGAGTCTCCCACATTCAGTAATCGTCTCTGGTCATAAATAAACATGAACTGCATGCAAATCAGTCTTCACCACCCCTGTGTGCACTTTGATTTTTAAGACACTGAGACGGGGAGACTTTTGCAGGAGATTATGGCTCCCTTCACATTTTGCAATGATCATGATAACAGATGTGAGGTTGTAAAAGCTTTGTGCTTATATTCTTGTGCCATTCTTACTAAATTAAACAGCAACAATGACAGGTATTCAACACTGTGCCCAACATAAAAATGTAGATATTTAATTTAATTAGACTGACAAATTAACCCTTAGTTGTGGCATTTAAAAGGCTCTCTCACCTTGGCTGGCTTAGAGATTTCACTGAGGTCACAGGTTAAGAGTCTCTTGACTTTCCCTGACTGTTAAAGTCTCTGTCCCGGCCAGCTCCCAGAGAGATACCTCCTCACAGCGGGTCAGTCTCTGAGAAATGTGCAGCCGGGCGGGTGAAAAACGAGGATGTCATCGCATTGTTGCAAGGTTTGCACACCTCTAATGGAGTGCTGCTGTGCTGGGCTGCCCTGGGGCTTGACCTCCCTCTCTCAGAGGGGGAGAGCCGACTGGCCCAAGACAAACTACTGCAGGCGGCCTGGTGTCTGCCCAAACCCCCAGTGCTGATATGATCCACTGGGCAGACACAAGTCAGGTTTGGGCAGTGATTCTCAATATCATCATTTTTTTTTTCCCTGTTCATGTGGTGATATTTGACAATATGCAATATGCTGTGTTTGTGAACTGAGCTAAGCTGAGGAATGGTCCTATATTGCATGACTCAGATCTTTACTGTCAGAGAAGAGTCAAATATGTTGGCACTGAGATACTGTATATTGCAGCACATGCAACATCAGAGCACAGGTGTGCTGTGAAGAAAACATACAAATGTGAGAAAAAACCCCTGCAAAAACCATTCTGATGAGGCTTGATGGCTATTTCCATACTTCACTCCATACTTTCCATACTTTACTTTGGTTTACTCGCTTTTCAAATAAATCCTACAGGCAACAGGAGCAAATGAGTTTTGCGGAAGTGCAGCAATAACAGGAAGCACTCTTGCTCAAACTGGCAAACGTAATTGAATGTGCAGAGATGGGGAGCCGGGGTGGACTGAAGACTGGAAGTGCTTCTCTGTTTTACGTGTCAGGATAATTTGCCCAACGCAGGGTCCTGTCCAGCTCCATAATTTACACGGGAACATGCTCACGTCTCCACCGTTCAAAACCGCTCAGATGATTTTAACACAGAGCAATGGAGCCAGTGGGAGCCAGGGAGGGCTCAGTGGTACTTTGGACAGGGAAGGAGGTGAAAAAAATAGAGAAAATAAAGAGTAAGATGTACAACTGGCCTCGTATGGTTATCGAGTGAGACAAACGATCACCCACAGCAGTGGAGAGGGGGACTCGGACGGCTGGCCCTGGTGAGTGGGAACCAGGGTTGGTTGCACAAAGGGGTCTCTGTTTAGTAGCCCATCTGCAATATTTACGGCCATTTGATTTCTATCTTTTTTTTGTTAAAAAATACTGTATGAGAATATGTGTCCCTGCAGGGTTTTTATGTGTCCCTACTTCCTGCCAGAAGACAACTGGAATGCTGACATCTTCCTGTTTGGTCCTCATTGCTGAAGTCTGGTTGGTCAAGAGGATGGGAATATTTTGGGGCTCTTGTGTTCACTCCAAGGCTGAGGTAGAAAACCATACTGAATAACCATCACATTTCAAATTCAAACCGAGAACCTGTGACTTTGAGAAAACACTCCAGAAAAAGCGATTAGACGGTTCACATCACAAGTGCTTCTCCCTCAACACGCATCCACTCAGCGCTTGTTTTGAAATGCCATTAACGTTCGAGCCAAAGGGTTCTTTTGGGATTGATTAATCAACATTTGGGTGTTTTGACTGATACTCTGCTAAACACGATTAACAAAGGACCTGTTTGATTTAAGATTCACAACGCTTCATGTGAAATCAAATAGCCCTTTAACATTCTCAAGAAAGCTGGAACAGGGAAATACGCATCTAATCAGACAGAGCATCGCCAGGGTTACTACTTCAGTAAATTCTTCCATAACGCCATGCGCTAGCAGCTTTTATATGCCTTTAAATGGAACCCCCTCTCTGTCTCCTTCCATTCTGTGGAAGAGTTTAACCACAGACAGATACCCCCTTTTGGAAAATGAGGCTGCGGGTTTGTGGGGATTCGACTTGGGCTGTAATGTTAACAAAACGTGTCTTCATGTCTACAGTAATTCTACAGTGCTTTGCTTAGTTCCCATCAAATGGAGCTGTCAGGACAAGCCCCCTGGTCTAGATTCAAGAAGTGGGCACTGAAGTTGGATATACATAGAGCTGCAAATAGAAGACAAAGAAGAACACAGAATGAGAAGTTACAGATGATGAGCAAGTTATGCAAGAGGTCGCTGGGTAGTGGAGAGAGGAAAACAATGATCCTCTCTGCCCCCACTGGTTGAAAACAAATGGTTGGTGGAAAACATTTGTGGTCAGGGGGAAAGTAGGTAAAAGGTTCTGACCACACATAAACATAATTTGATTTGATTTGTTTTGCATGTATGTAGGCTACCATCAAGCAGGAAACATTTTTGAGAATCCCTCTGTTCCTTTCTTGTCTTCCATGATGTTATGGCAATCTAATACTTGTTTCTGTCAGTCCTGACGTGGCATTTAAAATGCAAGTCACTCATCAAATCTTCATTCTATTGTTTGAATTTGGCAGGGTTACAGCATGCAAGCTTGGGAGGCCCCACAAAAGCATTCCCTTATGTTCCCTCAAGCCAACAGTCAATCACTTTTACTGCATCTGGAGTGGGCACGGAGGATTGGTGATGCCTTTGTAAGTGCAAATTACATAATGGACAATGGCCTGCAATTCTAAATATTTGTTGGTGAAGTACTGCCTTTCTCTGGAAAAAAATATATCTGTTGTAGTCAACCATGTCATTTGTTTGCATAGAAGACAGAGGACACCGTCAATTAATACTTGCAACAGTCCTGCACTATTACTCCTGGCCTAAGGCATCAATATTGCACAGGATTAGGTGGTGAAATGAGAGTAGGATTTTATGATCATGAACTACACCTGGATTTTCCTCTCATGGTCCCTTGGTTTCTTTATGGTTTGCCAGTGTTGTTTTAGTGTTTAATAGCTGAAGAGCTTTCACAGGGGTCATATGTTAAAGATCAGATCATGACAATATGTAACTACTACTTTTGAAACAAACTAGGATTACTTACCAATATAGGGGCAGCCGTGGCCTACTGGTTAGCACTTTGGACTTGTAACCAAAGGGTTGCCGGTTCGAACCCCGACCAGTAGGCACGGCTGAAGTGCCCTTGAGCAAGGCACCTAACCCCTCACTGCTCCCCGAGCGCCGCTGTTGATGCAGGTAGCTCACTGCGCCGGGATTAGTGTGGGCTTCACCTCACTGTGTATACACTGTGTGCTGTGTTTGTTTCACTAATTCACGGATTGGGTTAAATGCAGAGACCAAATTTCCCTCATGGGATCAAAAGAGTATATTTACTTTTATTATACGGCTCTTCACAAGTAGAATGCTCCATTGACTTGAATGGGATTTCCGAAAGTTCTAGCGGTCATTATTTCTTGGGAAAGGACCTCTGAAAACAAGAATGACTGCTGTCAATGGCAACGGACTTTGTGCTTGGAACTTCATTCAAAAGTGAAAGCAGACGGTTGATCAGCTGTGTTCTAAAGAATGTTTATAGAACGCCGGTCATCATGGGAAAATAAGTCCCTTCAGGGCGAAACAAGACCCCTCCGCTGGCGCGTCGGGGTCCGGTTCGCCCTGTTGGGACTTATTTTCCCCATAATGACCGGCGTTCTATACATTATCCCTTACATATCCAAGCTACACAAAGGCCAAAACCATGTGTTCCTCACATGAACATATCCCTTAAAGGTGTAGGTTTTTGAACATTCTAAGTTCCGCAACAATCCCAGATAATCTTTAGAACGTTAAATTCCCAACATTCCCGTCACACTGGTGTGACGGTACTCCTTTAAGGGTTAATACTAAAGTACAATAAATACAGCTAATTTAAGCTGCAGCCACAGTCTTTCACACAATGTATAGAGCAAAGTGAAAATGGTTGTAGAAACATTAACATGACAAGCATGTTTTAAATTAATAATTTCAATGGTTACAGCATAATTATAGAAATATCCTTCTGAAAAGAGCCTATGGCCATTTTCCAGTAATGGAAAACTAATTAAGACACTAACTCTTAATTTGATCACCAGAATAGTGATCAAATAGTACTGTGCTGTGCTACAATCTCAATGACAACATTTTGTGAAAATAAAAATATCTGACAAAGAAACTGTTTCCTGCTATAAGTAGCAGTCCAAGCCTTCCCTGAAAATTTTTCACACAAACGCATCCATTTAAACTTAAAAAGTTGATCCCCAACCATCGGTATTACGAGAAAACAGAGACAGCACATTTGCCAACAAAACTGGGATAATAGCCAGCTCCATGGACTAAGGATCGCTCACAGTGATCTATAGTGATATGAAAGGTAGTAATCTATCTTCCATATATAAACTTCTTGCATAGTTAGCATTTACAAAGGCACTCAATTGGCTATGCTTCTATCATATTGGTGTCCACGCATAGATCTGTGCACAGTAGCACAGTAAGCTAAACAGGTATTGACAATGGGTCACTATTCTGACAGACAACAACAAATTGCGGGACATGGCCCCCTTGTACCCCCCCACAGACATACAACCCCTCCAGCATTCTGTCCACAGCTGCAGTTGCTTCATAAAGACATCACCAGGTCATACCTGCTCTCCGTTCAGCTACTCGCTCCACTGCCCTCGTCTTAATGAATAAGAGGGGGGCAGTTCATCACCTGACCATGGCTGGCGTGGAGAGGAGGGAAAGAAGGTTGGAGATGTGGTCTGGTATACCGGGGCAGTATGTATGGGGGTATTGGTGACTTCAGTGAGGGAGAGCGGAGGGGTTAATAGCCCAGGGAGGACATGGTTGGCACCAGCATGTTACAGTAATGTACTTGGCAGCCAGCATGGTGTCAACCCCTTAAATCCCCTGGGGGAGGGAAGGACACGGCCTAATCTGTATTCAGTCCTGACATTGTCCATATCTGATATGGCACATTAGCCGCTAACTCTCTCAATAGACTAGTGTCCTTCAGTTTATATTGCTTTATGGTAATAAAGAGGGGGAAAAAACATGCACATGCCGTCGTTTGTCATTGTTAACATTGGTGCTCCTCATGCATGTTCTAGTCGCTCCCCTCGCGCCTTTTTAAGTGCAGGTGTTTACCATTGGTAAAGAATGACCTGGCATGACATGGAGAGGTCCTGCACCCTGTTTTCTCTTTATTGATCTTTGGCCTGGTCTTCCTCTCCCCCACTATTTGACCATTTTATGCACCGGAGGCCTCATTCATTTTCCATGCATAGGATGCTTGGGGCCAAGAGAAAGCTGCTCTCTTTTTTTGAGTCACTGAAGTGACCATGTGGGAAAGAAAGCAGAGGGAGTCACAGATCAACCATTTTCTTCCTCCTCCTCCTTGTATCTCCTGAGTGAAAATCCTCTGGATTTTCGCTCACTGAATGGATGTACCCTTCAGTTTTCAGTCATCTTTCCCTTTTTCTCGCTTATCTTCTGTCCCCTTGGATCACTTAACAAATTGTTGGGGATAATATTTCATCACAAATGTGGACTGATTCCATACGGTTCCCCCTCTATCTCAGGTATCAAGCTTTCTCGAGGAGATTTAGCCATTGCTGTGAGATTTAGATGTGAAGTTATTCTTCATTGTGGTACAAGTTAGTGAAGTCATTCTCAAAGATGGGGGCTATACAGTGGGGGAAATAAGTATTGAACATGTCAACATTTTTTTCAGCAAATATATTTCCAATGAGGCTATTCACATGAAACTGCCACAGGACTTTGGTATTAACTCAAGAAAATCCAAACATTAAAGTCCATAAATAAAGTTGTGTAAAATAAAGTGGAATGACAGAGGAAAAAAGTATTGAACATGCCAATTGAAATGTATTTAATACTTAGTGGAGAATACCCTCAGTCAGGGTGATGATGAGAATGATCAGTACCGAGAACTGCACTAGTATTTATTCATTTATGTTTTTTAACCATTTATGTAATTTAACTTATATTGTCTGTTTTCTGTGTTTTTATGTCGCCAGAGTGCCAAAGATAAATTTCCAGTGTATGTACATTCAGTGGACATTAAAGTGTTTTCTATCTATCTATGTGAAATCTGCCAGTACCATGATATAAAATACAGCCCTACACCATGATGCTTTCACCTCTAAACTTCACTGTTGGTATGGTGTTTTTAGGGTGATGTGCGGTGTCATTTCCCCTCCAAACGTTCGGTGTAGTATGACAGCCAAAAACTTCAATTTTGCTCTCGTCTGACCAGACTGCCTTCTCCCAGTAATACATAGGCTTGTCCAAATGCTGTGTAGTCCATTTTAAACCAGTCGTGGGAGTCTTGCCTGGTGAGCATACATGGAGGCCATGGTGGATTGCACTGCCTACTGTTTTCTCTGGAACAATTGTACTTGCTGCCTCTAAGTCTTTCTGGAGCTCTTTCTGAGTGGTCCCTGGCTCTTGGGCGTCTCTTCTGACTATCCTTCTGACTCCGTGGTCAGAATTCTTACGAGGAGCTCCTGTGCGTGGTTGGTTGATGATGGAGTGATGTTCCTTCCACTTGCGGATAATGGCCCCAATGGTGCTTACTGGAAGTTTTGATATGTCTGTTTCCAGCTCCATTGATATGTTTTGCAACAATAAGGTTACGAAGGTCTTGGGAGACCTCTTTGCTTTTACCCATCCTGAGATGTTTCTTGTGTGACACCTTAGTAAAGAAAAAACGTTTTATAGCCTATCAATATTTACTAACCCAGCTTATTTATTATGTGGGCAGCTGTGGCCTACTGGTTAGCGCTTCGGACTTGTAACCGGAGGGTTGCCGGGTCGAACCCCGACCAGTAGGCACGGCTGAAGTGCCCTTGAGCAAGGCACCTAACCCCTCACTGCTCCCCGAGCGCCGCTGTTGTTGCAGGCAGCTTACTCACCCCCCCCACCCCGTCATTCCATTTTATTACACATAACTTCACTTATGGACTTAAAATACTTTGTATTTGTGTATCTGTGGAGTTAATACTGGGGAACATACTGTATCATATAAGCCTAAAAAAGGCTTTAATTCTTTATACTTGTACTTATTACCCCCACTGTACATTTGATGGAAAGTTATGTTAGCATTTACTGTTATTCAAATTCACAAAATATCTGTGCTAGACATGTCTATCACATTCTTTTGTAAATACTATCTCTCTCTCTCTCTCTCTATCTCTCCCATAGTTAATGTGTCTGTGTGCCCATTATGTGTGACACACACACACACACACACACACACACACACAGTCTCAGACACATTAATGGCCATGTTCATTAGCCAGCAAGTCTCCCAAAATGTGGTCCCTTTAGGTATTTTTCATTTGAGGTATGCTTTCAAGTCCCTCAATAGTTATAACAAAGGAGAGCAGCATTCACTGCATAACGAATGAGAAGGTCTTTCTTGGCATGCTAAATCAATATTACCATCATTAGAATTGTTATGAGTAGCAAAGTCTAACTAAAATTAAATAAAAAGGGAAATCCTCTAATGAAACTGCCTGGGGAATACTGTATAAATCTGCCTGTATTCTCTGAATTCGGATGGGATTAATTCTGTTAATTGTCTTCAGACCAATTACGACGAGTCTATTCCCCACTGCAGTCTTGTGAAACACTGCAATGCTAATTGGATTTAATCCTTATGTTCTCTTCCCAAATTTAGAAAAAGAGAAGAGGAACTAGTGAACTATCATGTCTTGCTTTGATACAGTTTTTAAACTGTGTTTTCCCCCCATCAAGTTCTTTTCATGTTTCTGAACTTGGGGGTTTAATTTAAAAAGTAACTTGCTGTACATACTCTGAACATGAGTCTCAACGAATATGTTCAAAATAACTCTGATTTTGTGTTTGTTTTTCATTCTGTGTCAGAACAGACATGAACTCATTACAGCTGTTGTTTCAGTTGTTACTATGATACAACTGTTTTATGATGGATTCACAACACTGTTTGCTTGACAACTCCATTTGTTAAGACTTCTTTGTTACACAACAAAGGACACATGCATCAACACAACACTGCTGAGCTGAAGCTGTGCAAAGAGCTGAGATGCTTTACTTCTCCACAATGCTCGGGGCACACTTTTCAACACCAGATCCCAGTCCCTGTTGGTGCGTGGCGTACAGAGAGCTGGACATGAGAGTGGGGAGAAGTCTCGACCATAAATTAAAAAGTGCAGCGCTGTAAAACCACATCCTTCTCCACCCACGCCCCCACTCATCCTCTTAAATGACAATAAGAATTAATGGCATTAAAGGGGGATACTTCTGAGCCTCTTAAACTCTGCTTTATTACCGTGCAGCAGGTTAGGCCCATCAGACATTTGTAGAGTAGAGCTCCCATAGACGGCAGTGTTAACATGTGGAGCCATGGTTCAGGGCAGCACAACAGAGAAAAAGCTTTGACAGAGGAGGTGGCTAATGAAAGTTGGCAAATGTGTACATGGGAGGTCAATATGGTTTGGTTAGAAAACCTGCTTTCTTGGAGATGTTCTTCATATCAAATATAAGAAAAGTGAGGACAAAAATATAGATTGAGAGCTGTCCTCTTCTATATGCATGATGTAACCACATAACAAATAGCATATTCAAATGACATATTGTAGAGAATATCGCTACATGACTTCAGTACACAAAATCAGTACACAAGAACTCCTATGAATTGACAGTTACGGGTTTGGACCAGCCAGCTTCTCAACCTGACATGCAGAATGCAGAAAAGGGATGACATTTTTGTTATAATGCCCTGTCTTACGCAAACATGAAAATGCTAAAAGAAAAAGTCTTTAGTGACATGAAGTCAACGCGATGAATCTAATTCCAAAGGTAACAGTTAGAGGCTGTTTACCATCCTATCCTACAAAAGGTATAGCTATGAGTCAGCGAGCACTACCTGAAGGTGGCAGGCAGTTTGATAGCCTCATAGCTTGCATAAAACATCAGTAGCTGAATCACTAGAGTGTTTTTTATAGGACCATTTCCTGATTGGCTTTTATGAAAGCATAAACTAATATGTGCTCCGTACTTAATAACCTTGATGTATGTTTTCATTTCTGTTACTATTTTTTTTCTTTTCTTGATTTTTTTGCCTTACATGCTACCAGTATTGACATTGGTCATGAGCGGCCTACTGACTTTGCAAGCTGATGTCACGCCCATTTCATCAATGCCTGATGGCTAAGCTGGAGAAATGGTGTGGACATCAATTCTCTATTAACACACCCTGTCATCAGCAAGCTGCTTACAGCCGGCTCATTCCACTGAGTGACTGTATACATTTCTGCTAATAATGTGTTTACTTGGGCTGTCCTGGGAGTCAGTGCTGGTGACAAATCCCCCTCAAGGATAAAGTGCTTATTTAGAATTAAGTGACTTCTCATGAAACAAAGAGTACAGAGCAGGAGAGAAAGAGAGAGAGAGAGAGAGAGAGAGAGAGGGAGAGAGAAAGAGAGAGAGGTTGAATGTGTGTGTACAGTATGTGAGTGTTTATATATATATATACACAGTATATACATGGGAGTACCGGTACTTTTCTGTGAGTGTGTGTGTGTGTTTGTGTGTGTGTAAGACTGACATATAGAAAAAAAGAAAGACAGAAAGAGAAATAGAGAGAGAGGGAGGGAGAGGTAGAGAGAGATTGAAATGAGGCAAAGAGAGGTCTTACAGCTCTCTCCCTCCCTTTCAGCTAAAAGGAGATTTAGGCTAATGATGCAATTTAAAAACAATAACATTTGTAGGGAAAAGCCAGCACTTAGCTGATGGGTTCTTTGAGAATGACGGGCAGATCACTGCGAGACCAAAGCCCACTGCTAAGCTGGATATGTGTAATGTTTGGAAGAAGCTTCCATGAAGTCACCGCGAGTGTGACTAATCTGGCCACCATGTTCACTCTGCCACAAACCATCCCCAATGAGCGAAAATGTTTAAACCGCAGCCAATCCGGTTCTTATTTGCCATCACCTCAGTCGAGTAATAAAGACATGGGCTCTTTGAAAATACATTTGTCACCTTTCGGATACAATGTGACACTTATGTATGCAGGGCTGACAACACCCTGAGTTAATCCCTCGTAACGTTGTTCTGGCGGTTTTGTCATCCTTCCTCTGTCAATTTCAAAAACACTCCCAATCAACCACGACGGGGTTTCTCAAACTCCCGACACAGATGCACCGAGAAGCCATCGTGTCATTCAACCCCACTGAACTTCCTTTTTGTTCCGTTTCCAAATGCTGCATCGGTCTGGAAGCTGTGCCTCTTAAAAGTGAGGAAATGTCCTCCATCTTCTGCCTTTAAGTGTCACTCTCTGCTGGCTCACAAGGGGGAAGAGGCAGCAAGAGCATCTGGAATAACAAACAGGAAACCCAGAGAGGAATCTCTGGATGAAATATAAATATAGCATAAAGTGGAAGTTGGAGGGGGGGTGGACTCCATATCTATGCCATAAAGGGGTTGGAGGTGGGGGCTATCTGTTTCCATTTGAATCTCATGCCTCATGAAAATATAATGAAAATGTGCCCAGCGACCCGGTGAAAGCAGCATTCCATGCTCTTTTGCAGTCTGAGCTATGCAATGAGTGACCAGCCTGAAGTTTCCTTTCTTCTCCCAAGCTTGCTTGCTTTCTTTCCCTCGCTCTTTTTAAGAGGAGAGTTTAGGGATTTTCTAGTAATGTTGACATCATTGCAATTAAAATTTGAAAAAAGCGCTAGGGAGAGAGGAAAAAATAAATCTCTGACTACTTAACCAAGGCAGAGAGAACTGTCATTACTGATGTAATTTTAGTGTAACATGAAATATCTAAACTATGTTATTTCATGCCTGTCTACACACACTTTGTAGAAGAAATGTCTCAAGATGACATTTCAAATAGAATTCAGTCTGTAATTTACAGCTGAGCAATTGACTCAAAGAAAAAAAAAAAGATGGAAAATTAATAGGAATAAAAGAACACCTAAGTCAAGTCACATGAGGGTCTAATGTCACTCTACTAGTGCAATTCCAAATATGAAAGCTTCTTATTATTTATAAATGTGTAGGAAATGTCTTTATTGCATTGTCTTTGTTCCAAAATATCCTTCAAAATGAAGATGTATTAAGTATTCTAAGGCCTTTTATATAGGGTTATGGCTAGGTTATGTGCACAATTATGACCAATTAGACTAACTAACTAGATTTCGCTCAGGCTATTCCACGGCCAAAGTCTATTAGAACTCAATGACATTTCGCAACAAAATTGCCTGATTAGCTTGTGGTCTTAATAGGTAATTTCACCAGTAATTAAAATGTGATAAAAATGTAATAATAAATAATTGCATCTATTAAAAAACACTTACGCTTACATTTGATTTCGCCAGACTTAGAGTATGTATGACGGGTGAACTTTTAATTTTGTCTCTCTTAAGTATCACCTATCATAAGGCCTTGTCAACTAACATGGTGAAAAACAGACACCGTATTTGAATAGTGACCTAGTGTCTGACTAGGACTGATGTTATGCTTCATTCATCAAAAGAGCTTCTGGACTGGACGGCATATGCAAGGTTTCGCTCTGAAGCTTTATGCGAATGCATGCTTGAGCTTACACAGAACAGCCCCCCACACACACACACACACACACACACACACACACACACTGACTGCAGGTCTGCAGATGTAACTAGATTCACTCCTCCATCACACATGAACATCTGGATCTGCTAAGGAAATTAACAGCCTCGCTATTCTGCTGTCATTCAGCCTGCAAGCAATTGACCCGTGTGTTGAAAAGTTTTCTTGGATACTTACAGTCCCAGTTCACAGTCCATCCCCTGGTGTCATAAATCATTCTGCTCACTCACAGCGCGGGGCAGTCCTCGTCTGGTTGTAATTTTCAGGTTTCTTTCGGGAACGTTTACGTTAATGTGCAGATTACCAGAATGGCACTTTAAATCTGCGGCAGATGCCGACCGCTGAAAGTTTTAGGAGACTTTTCACGGCGGAAAATCGCCTACATGTAAGGTCATTAATTGCTTGGCTACATAATCCATATGGTTGTGATTGACTTTGATTTTGCGCCAGGTTTTTCATGTTGGACATAACATTGATTTATCTAGAATTAATCTGAAGCGGGGAAAGGTCCTGTGCAAAAAAACAAGACTTGGATACTGTTGTGCAGTACGACATTGCCAAGCTTCATCTGATTCTGGTGGCCACCATTATTCCCAATTACCACTCGTTTCTGGAGAGAGATGCATGGAGAAAGCAATGTCTTCCTCTGGATCGAGCAATAGTCTAGGCGATGAGAATAGAAACCAGAAATAATCAAATAGCAAGGGCAAGACGGGGAAAACAAGAAGGGGAAAAGCAATAGAACACAAGCCTGTCCAACAACACCTCAAAGGCCTTGGCCTTCATCAGAGACAGCCAAACTCACATTGTGCGGTCAGAGGTTGATTGTGCAGGTCCACGCTATTGAATTGACTTGTCACAACAGCTGTACAACAGAAATGGTTACTGACTCAGAGGTCCCATACTGATGAACTCAAAGAATTACACATGCTGTCCCACCCACAGTAGGCTTGCTCATTTGTTCACAAACATAATGTAAATATTAAACTGTTTTTAATATACTTTTATGTATAGGTCTGTTCTGTGTACTGTCTACTTAAGGTGTACAAAAATACAAATGATTGAGACAAGAGCTAATTTTCTGTTGGCTGTATGTTAAACTCAAAGCAACTAATGAGAAAGTTTGTGTCAGTGTGGTGCATGATTTGGAAAGACACATTTTCCATTGGTATTTTCAGTCTTGATTTGAGAACAAAACATCCACATAATCACAACGTGACAACAAGTCATACTGGCTTTTAAGTTATATGAGCTCCATGAAACTTATATTGTTCTGTTATTACTCTCTTCCTCCATGTCTCACTGTTGCCATTGTGTTTCTATTCAATTGTGTAAGGGAACTGAAGCTGTTATCAAAAGCAAAAATACAGAGTTTGAGGGTCTCAACACACACACACGGACACATACACACACACACACACACACACACACACACACACACACACACACACACACAGACATGCACACAAACAAACACACATACACACACACGCGCACACACACACACACACACACACACACGGACATGCACACAAACAAACACACATACACACACACACACACACACACACACACACACACACACACGGACATGCACACAAACAAACACACATACACGCACGCACACACACACACACACACACACACACACACACACACACACACACACACACCGACATGCACACAAACAAACACACACACACACACACACACACACACGGACATGCACACAAACAAACACAAATAAACACAGTGAAACTTTGAAGAGAGAACATGCGGGCTGCATCTATCTCTGAAGTGAGCTGTGGTAACCCATTGGAATGAGAGCCAGGGTCATAAAGTGTGGATTGGCAGAGAGAGAGAAAGTGAGCACTGCAAATCTGGCTGAACATTCCCTGATCTGGATCCAAGAGAGAGAGAGAGAGAGAGAGAGAGCGAGACAGAGAGACAGAGAAAGACAGGGGTTGCACAAGGAGCCCCTCCTCGCCGATCTGAAATGACTTCACCCCAGATGTCGGGACAGAACGGAGCGCAAAAGGAAAGGCCATGCGAAAGGCACGGCATTAAAATCACACCTTACATCAAGAGGAATCTGTATAGTCAGTGTGTGAGATATACAGTATGGCACGGCATTAAAATCACACCTTACATCAAGAGGAATCTGTATAGTCAGTGTGTGAGATTTACAGTATATCACATTATGTTTGCACAAATATACAGAGCAAGATGTATCTATGTAACTTTGTATTTACACATATAATACTACCACATGTGGTCTATCTAATGCTAACACAAATGGTCTAAAATCAGAGAAGATAAGGTGATACTATATATAGGGGAAAACATACAGGAATCTACTTAAAAAATGAAAAATGTAAACGGACTGGATAAATGTAAGAGTTTACATGAGCGTCAGAATCACAGGGAGAGGATAATATAATGATCGAGCGGTTTGAAACATTATAATCGGCCCGCACTAAAGCAGTCCCAAAGCACACTGCAGAGAAATGGCCAACAATAGACCCAAGGCAAGCGCATTATACCATACACTGTGATAGAATATTGTAGCTTTGCCTGTTGAGAATTAATTCAACCTCATGTAATATTCATTAACTTCTAATAAAACTGTCCCTTACCATAAACTGCAGCATTGCAGAGGCCTTGCGAAACTACAGGATAGGTATAAATAATGTGCAGTACTGATAGGCTTCTGAAGATATTGTTCAATGGAAGATCTAGTAATTTAGTGTAATTTGAAAACTTACTGGCATAATGTGCCCTGATTGCAACGCTTACAGTTACATTGTGTCCCCAGAGGAAACCTGAAACAACATTATCTATAAAATTTTAACCTCCCATAAAATATACTCATATCTGGTGAAACTATTGTGCAGCGCCAAATGATAACAAAAGGTCGTGAAGGTCAAGACAGTGTCATCAATCCTCTTGGAACAATAGTGGTCCAAACCTCTACATAATTCCCACTACTTCATAAAACTCAAGGAATAACCTTTCCCCCCACTCCACTGGAAACACACGGTAAACACAAGGCTGAAAGATGCTCATACTGTATGTATCATCTACACAAGCACACAATAATAAGAAATGCCATCTTTATTTTCTCTGAACTGATGATCTCCAGTAAATGATACGTAGCTGACTACACAATGACATTGCATATAGATATTTTTAGGAAAGGCCAGACTCAAAATTCCTATTGATAATACTGGACCAGCTGAGACCAGGAAAGCCCAATGGAGTAGTCCTTATCAGCGTTTTGGCAGTTCTCACATGCCAGATAATACTGCAGTGACTAATGATGTGAACTTAGTAATGACATTCAACCGTGTGCTATTTTCACCCTCAGGGCACTCTTTTGGAATTACATGGCGGCAGCCCAAAAATACAGTGAGGGTCTGGACTGCGACTGCTCCAGTACTCCCAGAAAGATGAAGGGGATGGGGGACACGGGAGGGAAATTAATTGCAGTAGAGATTTGTCTTTTTCTGGCATCGCCCATTTTGAAAGATAAAGACTTTATTAGGGGAAGATAAATAATTGACACATTCTTTGCACTGACTTTTTTTGGCAATTTGTATTACACAAAAAGAAAAACCCATTCTCCATCCTATTACACATCAGGAAATGTGAAGAATATGTGGATTTGACATTTAGACAGACAAAAATTGAACAAAAGAGAGGGAGAGAGAATGAGATGAGAGCAAAAAGGAGGGAGAGTGTGAGAGAGAGAGAGAGAGATAGAGAGGAGGACAATAATCTGGCAGCACAATAAATACCTTTCTGAAGTGTCATGTCCGTGTGTGTCATGAGTGCATTAGGTTTTTGGCCCCAGGATGGACGGCGAGGCCTTGAGTGTACAGTTCTCTGGATAAGTGCACTGACATGGCAGTTTAGTTCCACTGAAACATTTATGGCATTATGTAAAAAGCCGGCTACTCTGGCTCGAACCTGCTGATGCACACGTGGTCGGAACGTTCACAAGCCCGTTAGCACGTCTCTCCAAAGCTCAGCACATTTTTTACCTGTAACACTCACCGGCCTGTAAATTGTGATTTTTATTGATGAACATCATGAGAGAAGAAGTGCAGATGAATTTATGGTTCGGGGTGATGTACAGCGTACATGGAAGACAATGGAACCATAAAGCACAGAAATAAGGAAAATAGTTACAATGGCTGGTGGGTCACTTTGAAATGGTCGGCATGACTTGCAAAAACAAAAAGTGTCCTGTTTGGTGTTGTTGAAGTGGGGTGGGGGCTCCCACAACCCTGGAGAGCACTGCTCTGTGTCACGAAAACACATTTTATGGGATCCAACAGTCTTTCTCGTGATTTACTCTCTTGTTCTCGACATATACATGTATGTGCGTGCATTAGTATGTGTGTGTGTGCTCCTACAGGCTCCAGCAAGACCTAAAGCGATGCACCCCCACCCACCCTTGCCACCAAGCCCGCTCCCAGCCCTCGGGTCATCGCCAGCTAATTAATAACTTCTCTGGGAAAGTGTCCTGGAAAACAACGGGCTCTCCAGAAGTGGCTGTCGTGGAGGCGGGCGGGCGTCCCCCTCCGACAGCCGTGGACGGTGAGGCAGGACGTGGGATCGCCGGTGGTGATTAATGAGCCATTGTTGCTGGAAGGAGCCTATCGCCGCCGGAGCTGTCCAGCTTATCCAGGCCCCCTGAGCCAGAGCCTCTTGGCGAGGATCTCTGACCCCCCGCGTCTTAAATCTCAGGCTGCCGCCTCCGCCACCACCACCACGGGACAGCACAGATAAGCCTGCCCCTGTTTGCCAATGTGCCCTTACTCACATGAAAAATACTCTCGCAAGTTTTTTTTTTTCAATGTCGAATATTGACCATGTTCTGTCAAAGTGCTAAAATTACAAGACAAAAGGCTCAATCTTAACAGGGAGGCTATACCGGGCACGTAGCTGAAGTGTTCCGTTCATGTAGCGTCTGCTGCAACAATTCGTTTCCACTATAATGAATGGAAATGGCTACACCAGGCGTGATAGCGGTGTGTACGTTCGAAAAAATTAGACCAGTCGGTTACACTTTACTTGACAGTATTGACATAAGAGTGACATGACACTGTCATGAACGTATTATAAACAAGTCATAAACGTTTATGACATAACGCTTCTGTTATTAAGTGACATTCGGTTTTTGTCATAAGAAGTTAGGTTAGGATTAGGGTTAGAGTTCTTGTGTCATGACAGTGTCATGTGTTCATGACAGTGTCATGTCATTCTTATGTCGATACTGTCAAGTAAAGTGTTACCGACCAATCTAAACTATTTTTACGTGACGCAAAGCGAGTACTTCAGCTGCACTCCCGGTGAAGCTTCCCTGTAAGACAGGGGAAAATAGACGACAACAATCTTATTTACTGTATTCAGTAAACGTATGAGAAACAGATGAGAGCACTGTGACATATGACAATCAGTATCTCATTCATGTGGCTATGGGAGGGGCTGGGACTGTAGCAGGCGGAGGCCATCAGGGCCTGAGAGAGGGGAAGCAGGCGGTGAGGCCTGCACTGCTAAAGAGAAGCCGCTGTTACATTTGGCCGGCTTTCCTGCTCATTGCACAAGTGGGTGTCTGAATGGAGAGTCGATAGTGAGAGAGAGGGGTGAGGGCAGATGGAGGGAGGGATGGAGATAGAGAGAGGAGACTGAAAGAGAAATACAGATTGAAAGAATGAAGAAAAGTGTTTAGCAAGGAGCTGCCTTTCAGGGTTTAGTATTACAACTATAACAAAACATGCCAGGGTATTTATCAGGACTAAAGATATGTTAAAGGCAGTGATGCGCTTTACACACACACACACTCTCTTTCTCCCTCTGTTTCTCTTGCCCTAACAATCTCTCTCTCCCTCCCTCCCTTCCCTGACCTTCTCTATCTCTCACTATCTCTCACTCCCCCTCTCTCCCTCTCTTTCACAGGAGGGATCTCTCTTGCCCTGACTCCTCTTTTTTCTCCCCTGTGTGAATGGAGGTTAGAGTGCAGATGTCTGGAGCAGGGCCAGGGAGGGAACATTACAACAACACTGAACGCCAGAGCGACACTGAGAGCCGAGCGAGACCATGAGCAGGCATTCGTCTGAGGCAGCAGCGTAGGCTCCCAGTGCCAATAAATCTGTGCGTGTTTACCTTACTGATCTAAAGATATGTCACCCATATGTGAGAGGAGGTGAAGCGCATAGAACTGGAAATCAAGGTACAATTGAAGCTGTATACACAGAGATTTACAAATTTACAATGCTGCATGACAAATGAAAATCATGTTATGCCAAATTCATCATTCTTAAACCCATAGAACAAATAAAAGGAAACATTCTGGATTTAAACAAATTAAGCAGCTTCAATGCAATGTGGTATTTCTTACTTTAGTATTTTCTGAAAAGTAAAAATACATGAAACACATTAGTCAGTTTTAGTGACAGATGTGTTGACAAACTTTGACAGACTTTGCCAAGGCCATTCGATATTAACAAACATTACACACTAGAGCGGGAAGGGGAAATGCCAATGGTTCTTCATAACAATGTTCAGACGTGAATTCTGCCCCACACACAGCCTTATAAATGTGTATGAAACTAAATACATCCAGCCAAGACACATACATCTGATGTAGGTCTTCTGTAGCTGTACTGTACCTTGTCTTTTCACACTATCCACATGCTCCAGTCATCATTACACGCACATACACACACACACACACACACACACACACACACACATACGACGACACACACACACACACACACACACACACACACACACACACACACACACACACATAATGCAGCTATGCACTTAGGCAACAGACAACAACCCGCCACCCCATTCGCTTCAGAGCTGTATTTTGACATGGTGAATTCTCTGGTATGAAATGGATAAATCCTCCAAGCAGCTCTCTCCCCAGAGCGGAACCAACTGGAAATGAAAGTGGCTGGCAGTCCAGATTAATACCACTTCATTCTTCTTTTATCTGTCTTTCGACTCGCTCCTTGTACTAGGTCCTCCTCCGCCAAAGACAGACTACACCGCTAAGAATTCAGACGAGGTATTATTAATTCATGCTAGTCTGCTATCATGTCAGATCAGTGCCACGCTTTAGTGTCCACTAGAGGTTTGTTGGTGCACCAGAGGAAAAGGTGCCGGGGGTTGAGAATCTGATTCTCAATGCCTTCTTTTACTTAGGTCCATGCCTTTAATAGTAGCTATATTTTTGCTGTAATCTTTCAAAGACACATAAAGTTGCTGTGCTAGGCCCTGTAGTAGCCATTCCTGAACACACAAGAAAAGTGTAAACATTGCAGTGCTTTTTGAAATTCTTTACCAAACATATTTACTGCCTCATCCTAACCTATAAGTGAAACTAATCTTCATTTCAATGTATTATACGGTCAGTGAAACTTTTGATATAACCAGGTAATTATAATAAAATTATTTAAATTCCTTACAAAAACGTTCATTCTGGTGGCATTTGATTCATGAGCACTGAAAAGCATACTGCTACTCTTTGGCTTATGAGCTGTGGGACAAGCAGGGGAAGACTAGTGTGGTGTCAGAACAGACTGAGAGAACAGAGCAGGTGTTTCTATTAATCCAGCCCCTCCATCAGGCTCGGCACTGACCGCTGGATGCCTTCCTCCCTCCATGCACCCTCCCTCCACACACACACTCACTCACACACACACACACACACACACACACACACACACACACACACACACACACACACACACATACCTTGGCCCTGCCAGAGCTGAGAGCAGATCACTCTTCGTGACACCGTGGAACACATCTGGGTAAGAGACGATGATGGATGTCGGGTGTGTTGGAAAGGCCCAGGGTCGTGTTTCTGCCCCGAGCTCACGGGGGCCAGACCTCTGCTTGCTGGGGCTGAGGCGGCGTGACAGGCTGGGGCTGCACAGGGCTGGCCCTCATCATTTACGCCCGTGACTTGTCAGAGAACAGCCACCGGAGAAGCAGAGGAGAGAGAGCGTGAGAGGATGGTCAGCGTAGCCATTCCCATCCACTGAACCGCTGCTTTTTACGTTTGACGCTTTTTTCCATCTGACTACACAAAAAGTAAATATTAATACATGTAGGAATTATGGAAAACAATAATGGATATATTGCGGTAAGTGTTATTGAGGAAACATTTTTTCTTCTTCTTATTTTTCTTTTGTATACACAAAGTGTACCATTGCTTTTTCTTTTTCTTAACAGAGGCTTCCATGGAGCTCTGGTAAGGACAATGTGGCTAGAGCAGTGATTCACAGCACACTATGTTTAGAAATGTCTGACTGATAATGAAACCCAGTCTCTGGCCTAATAGTTTTGGCAAAGGGGTTTGTTTACTTACAGTGCTGGAAACAAATCAGGCCCTGCAGACACAGGGCTAATGAGAGAGGTCTATAGGACTGAGATGGCTGATTTGAAACCCGGATTTTCATAAAGCTGCTGAAAAAAAGCTGCTGGGGTTATTTTGTTGCTGGCACCAGTCAAAAAACATCACTGGGGCAAAATAAGACATGAACAGAGCTTTACTAAGATAACAAGTGTGGCCAACAGAGCTCTCCTTAAGCGAATAAAATGACAAAACCGCTGGCAGCTCGACAAGGCCTTGATTGAAATTCAAACCACCTAATTGCACTGGTCCTATGGTTTTGTGATTCAGGACGCAGTTTTAATTGGTTCGCTTATTTCTTTATTTGCAGTTTCATGACGGTTAAGTAAAAACAGATTAAGAGAAAGCTTGGAGGAGAGAAAGGGGATTGGGGGGGGGGTGGTTCATGAAGAAATATTGGGCCCGACAATGGTAATTGAAAAAAATAGTACATTCTGTTAGGGACCCCGATGTCACTCTCCCTGCTCCGCCCACGCCTGCCGGGGATTGGCCTGTGCCGTTGGGACTGTGCGGATGAGCCGTTTGAGTAACTACAGCGAAGACGAGGGAGGGAGGGGAGGGAAGAAGAGGAGGAGGTGGAGAGGGAGGGAAAGGATGCTTTAAACTGATTTATGTCCGGCCATAATAAAACAGGCATTTCCTCTCTCGCCTGTTTAATATGCAAATATGCAGAGCATCTCGCTACTGACAGCCAACCATTAATAAAGGAGCGTGGCGGCGAGCAGAAAGCCGGCCATAGCTCATCTTTATGAAAATACATGATGATGGTTTTACACTGCGTAATCTTTTAAAGTTGGGCCCTGCCGATGTGCCAGGACAGCTTGGATACTGTGCAATGCACACAGTCATAACTCTCCAGAGAACTTTAATTTTATATATTTTTATATGTATGTATGTATGTATGTATGTCTGTGTGTGTGTGTGTGTGAGAGAGAGAGAGTGTGTGAGTGTATGTGTGTCTGTGTGTGAGTGTGTGTGTGTGTGTGCGTGTTTGTACAGGATGTGCCCATGCACCAGAGCAACTGACTGACTGATGGATTAAATTACCAAAACGCGGGTGCAGCGCGGTCCCGAGGACCATGGGAGATCATGCGTCACAGATTCACTTAACTCGCCGGTGGAGAACGCATCCAATCAACAGAAAACACATCCGAAGAATGTGATTAATTAGTGGACAGTGAAACATTTGTCTCTTCTGCTGAAGGTTTTCGTTTTCTACCCCCCCAACCCCCCTTTCAAATACAATCCTGGCCATATGGTGCTAAAGAGCATGAATCCTCTCTAATTTTATTAAGAGCATTTACTTCGTGCAGTGATGATGGATGTTCAAGCAGTCACTTGCAGTCATGGTTGTGTGGATGAAACCACATAAAAGAAACATATTAATAAACAGACCAACTTGGGCATATTCTCTGCTGTATATCAAAATGATGCTTGGCTCAGGTGCAAGATGGTTAACACTGCAAACACAGCGCACACTTTGTGAAGAAGTTACGCAATCTAAATGTTGGAGCATTCTATTTCCATAGTTTTGATTGTATCAAAAGTGTGCAGGGAAATTAAAAAGATATATATGATTGAGCAAATTGCTGGCATGCCGTTATGCATTTTTCTCTATTCCCTTCCAGGGAAATGTGTCATATAAGAGGATTCCCAGCTTACCTCCGAGAGAAAAACAGCATTAGGAAAATTACAAATACTCCTGCAATGCACACTTCCACGAAGCCTCAATTATAACCACACTTAGGAATACCGTAGAATTGCACAGTTCCCAACAGACCAGTATAACACAGTATTAGCCATTCTCCTCATACATGTATTTTACATGGGGAACTCTCGGAGGGAGTCGAGCCATGGAGTCTTACACAATTTAAATATGGGATTTGGGACATCAAAGCCAGTCTGATATTGGAATAACAGAAATAATTAGGAACGGGGGTGGAGAGGCAAAAATACCTCCATTTCCATATGAAGATAATTAATGTGAAGCCGAGCAGGGGTGCAGAATGGGCCTGTGGTTGGCTCGAGGAGGAGGAGGAGCTAACATGACCTTGCACATGCTGGGCAAAACACAAACTGTGGTGAAAAGATGTATCAGGGCTTCATAGACAGCATTAGCACTTGAGCATTACATTTACATGTGGAAAATCCCACAACTGTATAGATGGCACATTTAAGAATTGTACAGGTGTAAAGGTTTTCACACTGTATATGCTGTAATTTCCTGAATATAAATAAAATTGCAGTTTATAAATACATTAAGCAATATTTCTGCAGCCCTGAGGTGGGCAGTATATCTACAGTTATGCATTTCTTCATTCTACTTCTTGATTAAATATAATATTCATTAGGTTATTGGGCACTTGAAGGTTGGTTATTCTTTACTCCAGCCAGAGGGAGACAGTAGTGTAGCTAAAACCTGTTTGCTAACAGTCAGCCATACTGCCACAAAAGAAGAAGAAATGTGTCTGTCAAGCTGAATTGTGATGAACTTCCAATGTAAACATGTGCTAATAAAATACTGATTGAATTTTGTTACTAATCTATATGGTTACCATATACCATATGGACAATTGGAATAAATGACATCAAGTTCATGCTGAGGCTAACTTTAGCTCAAGACGCTAACGTTAGTTTACAACGTTACTGTTGAATGTGGATATGTGCAATTTAATCAGGTCATTTGACAAACATGAGAAAA
This sequence comes from Alosa alosa, assembly GCF_017589495.1. NCBI lineage: Eukaryota > Metazoa > Chordata > Actinopteri > Clupeiformes > Clupeidae > Alosa > Alosa alosa. The sequence goes on from NC_063202.1 coordinate 9,082,191, forward strand.
TGCCGTTAACATAGATCTTGAGTGTCCTCGTAACTGTCTGTTCCATTTTCCTATTTTGTGCTTTGTCATCTAAACATCATAGCCCTATTTCAGAGCCTTAGATAAACCCTTATTTTACTCCCACTACTGTGATTCTTACTTGCAAAAGACACAGGGTATTGCTACTGTATGTGTAACATGCCTAACCTAGCTCAGGAAGAAATGAATCAGGGAGTATGGCTTCTATCTTTTATTGTGTTGTTGAACAACTCATCACTACTGAAACTTCATGGTCAATCCTTTGTGTTTGTCCCTTCCTTAAATGACAACCCTGGTCTAAGAACAACCCATTTTTGGATGATAAAAATAGTAAACGTTTGTTGGGGATCAATACAACATTAATTGGAGTAGTTTTGAGTAGACCGGAATATGCATTTACAACAAAATAACATAGTGATAGCCTTGATGGCCTGCTCCATACCTGTGAAAGTATGAAAAGCACGGTTTGTGCAGTCAGTGCATCACCTAAATTCTTTGGAAACACTTTACTTGACAGTATCGACATAAGAGTGACATGACACTGTCATGAACATATGACACTGTCATGATACATGAACCCTAACCCTAACCCTAACTTGTTATGACAAAAACCAAATGTCACTTCATAACAGAAGCATCATGTCATAAACGTTTACACATTGACAGTGTCATGACAGTGTCATTTCACTCTTATGTCGATACTGTCAAGTAAAGTGTAACCAATTATTCTTCTCGTCGCCACCATCTTGCTACGAGAAGTCTGTGCAACTCGAATACCGAATGCTGTACAAGCTACTGCCAATGGACAGAAAAGGAGGTGAGTTCGGTGATCGACTTGTGACTCTCTTCTCACAATATGGTGGCCACCGAAATAATAGTAATGAAGTTAGTAGTAATGCACTGACTGCACAGTTAGATAATATCTTTACGATTACAAAGCTAAAAATACCTCAGTTTGCCATTGTGACTTGACTTCAATCATCAATATATTTTGTGTGGTTGAGTCTTGGGCCCTGACTGGAGTGTGCATATTGACATATTGAGCCTGTGGTACTTTTGGAGAGAACCGTAAACCGGGTGCCGAAACGTCGGTCTTAAATGTTGTATCAGCGATAGCGGGGATACTTATGTTGATGTTCAAACAAAACAGAGAGCTAGCTCTCTACTCCCTCCCCCACTTTCCCGTGCAATTAAATCTCTCCTAAACGCGCATCTCGTCGGTTATTGGTTGAAACACTTTATTTTGCCTTTGAGTGGTTGCCAACGCTTGTTGGTAGCAATTGTTTTTGTGTACATATCTCCGAGCCTAGGCTGTCTACAGAGACACATTTTTTTGATGGCCTGCTTATGGGGCAGGCAGCTAGCGGATCGTTAGGAAAGATTAGATGAATGTGTTAATTTATGTTTGGGCCTTTTTTGGGCCTGAAATCGCAGATGCAACCTTTAAAGGCACCCTTAACAAGATTTGCTCTCGGGGTCCCCTCTGGTTGAGAAGCGCATCAATTTTGTGTGAGAGGCAGAAGTGGCGTTCGTCATGTTATGAGGTTATGTGCCATCAAATGATAGGGCTCTCAAGTGTCACGCATTGAGCGTGACAGTCACTCATTTCGGTCTTTAGTCACGCACTCCCGACACATTGTATTTCTCACGCAGAAAAACTATTTATAATATTTAATATGCCGCAGTGCCCAACATTTCTATGGCTGCACCGCTCTCACTATGGAACCAACAGGAATCAAGCACGTCTCCCCTTGAGTTCTTAGACGAGTCTGCCACTATTAGCCAATCAAAAAAAAAAGAAAGAGGATACACAATAGCCAATCAGAAAATAGCACTATTGTATCTGGGTAAGATTAACACAACAACCAATTAAAAAAAAGCATACCCTGGAATTGTTCACGTGATTCTGCTACCGAAAGTTTCGTTCACCCTCAGAGGAAACCACTGGAGATTCGAGCATCACTTTGAGTTCAGAGTCATCTTTTAATGTTACAACAAATTCACAACTTGTTCGACAAGAACAATGACAACTTGACTGATGTTAGAGAATGTTTCCCAAATAATAAGCAGTTATCAGTTGTTCATGAGTGTCTGTAACTTAGCCAACAGTTTACAGCCTGTTCACCGACAACACCTGCTCAGAACAAGTAGTCTAGGCCTAGTCATATTTTAGTTATCACACGATGACTGACATATTGTCACATTATCAGGCTTGAAGTGTTCAGGAACCGTGCCTGAATTCAGACGTGAGCTGGTATGCTATCTAAAATTGCGACAAACAACGTCACTGATTAAAACAGACGATAGACGCGAGTACAGTGTAAAATCTCATTTGTACTCTTGACCACTAGTTGGCAGACACCCAGAGCTTCGATTCAAGCTCAACCTTTTTTTTCAAAGTTTTCAGGAAGCATGTGAAAAACACGCGAGAAACACCACGAAGAAGGCGTGCATTTCCTCCATAATAGCGGAGGCGATCGCGGGCCATAGTTTTGCACAAATTTAAGCAGAAATACACCAAATGTTGAAAAAAAAATTCACGTGTGATGAAGTCTCGGGTCTTTTATTCATCTATTCTTATTCTAAAGGATAAAATCTGAATTTTGGAGGATATGATCGATCGTCTATTGGCAGTGATAGTCACGGAGCGTCTGTGAGTGGAGGTGCGTCATTTGCGTCTTTCCGACAGTGTTCACTAAGCATACCACGCTTATGTCGACCCTCTGCCCAACGTAGCTGAAGGTGCCAGTGGTAAAGGTGATGATGGTGTCCGTAATGGGCGAAGTAAAGACAGCAGGGGTAGTAAAAATAGGGCTCTGAAGAACTACAAAGTCACCCGCGATAGGAACTGATTTGACCAGGCTACTTTATTTTATAGTAGAATAAGGTTTGTGGTAATAGTAATAGTTTACTATTGTTGGTTTACATGTGACTGCTTTCCTGTTCAGGTGTTATGTGGGTGAAATGACAAAAAAGTAAGCAAAACTGCTCAAATATATGTTCAACATCCAGTATTTACTGAAATGTGCATAATTCGAGGTGGTTGTCATTCAGTGACGTCATAATATGCAAATTAGATGTGTAAATTTACCCCCTTCATAAACTTTTGTTCATACTCAATGATTTTCACATTTACAGTAGGACTTTATCTCTGACCACTTTCAAGCCATGGCCTTTTGAAATTTTGATGTAAAAATCGAATGATGTTTTTTTTTTAAACCTGGCGCCTAAAGGGTTAAGATTATATTATTATATATTATATATACTCTTTTGATCCCGTGAGGGAAATTTGGTCTCTGCATTTATCCCAATCTGTGAATTAGTGAAACACACTCAGCACACAGTGAACACACAGTGAGGTGAAGCACACACTAATCCCGGCGCAGTGAGCTGCCTGCAACAACAGCGGTGCTCAGGGAGCAGTGAGGGGTTAGGTGCCTTGCTCAAGGGCACTTCAGCCGTGCCTACTGGTAGGGGTTCAAAGCGGCAACCCTCCGGTTACAAGTTCGAAGCGCTAACCAGTAGGCCACGGCTAGGGATGTAACGGTATGAAAATTTAACCTCACGGTTATAGTGACCAAAATGATCACGGTTTTCGGTATTATCACGGTATTTCTAAAAGTTGTTCATTATGTTCAGAAAGCACTGATAGGCCTACATAAGCTGAAATCGTTTCAAAAAGTGTTCTGTTCACTTTTTTCTTCATGTTTAATTGGCTATGTGCTTATAGCTTAACTTACCCTACCATAACTTGGAGTTTGCTATTTCTGTTATTTGGATGCAATGATTGAGACCAAAGTAAGCGTTCAAAATAAAACTTTAGGCTACTGTATTCTCCTGATAATGTGAGTGGAATGGATTTAATGTGGACGTGAGCATAAAAAGACGCAGAGTGGCTACATGATACAGTGCACATTTTGCGGTGAAAAAGTTACGCCTTTTAAAATCAGGTGTAGCCTAATCCGAATCGTAGTTAAAACCATCAATTAGACAACAGAATCAGTAGGGTACCAGTTCTGTTCCATTGTACCAGGCCTACTGTATGTCAAAAGCAGGCTCAGATGAAGCTGGGAAGGATTAAACACACGGTTTCCACACCGCGGTAATCAACAGTGATAATCATGATGTTTGAAATGAAAACAGTAATTATTATGGTCAACATTTTTATCGTGGTTTACCATTATACCGGTAATCGTTACATCCCTAGCCACGGCTGCGATTTGAAAATAGACAATGACACAACAGTCCTCATAAATGTCTGATAACTTCAGGCACAGACCATTTTTATTGCTTTAATCCCTGCATTATAAACATCTCTCTCTCACCAAATAGACTTAATCATTTTATTAGCACTAAATAAATAAAAGTAAATAAATACTAAATCAATTAAAGTGTATTGCATAGTCAATGTTATAGGTCACTTTTAAAATATTGTCATATGTTATAATAATAATAATATAATAATACTATTTTATCATAATTATATCCTGGCCATGGATGCATTAATCATTGCATCTGTCTTTCAAAAATGTCAGGTAAAAAGCAATTAAGCATCCTCTCATTTGCCCTGAGAGGAAAGCCAGGTTAGTGGATGCACAGAGAAGGTGGTGAAAAGGGTAGGCCCAGTATTGAATTGTCAGTGTCATGTGTCAAATCTTTTCTTCTGCAAGTCTGAGCAATTATAAATCATACTTATGTCTCATTAGATTTTTTTGCCCAAAATTGCACATCATATACTTAGGAGGGCATTGCTCTGACATACTTTGGCCTATTATCAAATGCCTGACCTCTTTGGAAAGCTGAGACACTGCAATTTTTTGGAAAACAATCCAAGTAACTTTGTGTTGTACTGTCAGAGTTACAGAGGCTAGAATATTGTTTTCTCTTTCTGCTGGATAACAAGCATCTCTGAACTGACCACATTTCAGAACTGAGACCTAGAATCAGGTCTTGTGAAGCTGTGTGCAAAGGTAGATCAATATAGAATGAACAAATGAGTTTAGAACATTAGGTAACACTTTACTTGACGGGTGAGTTCATAACACATTCATAGCAGCTGTCATAAACTGCACATAAAGCATTCATGACTGTTTCATGAGACATGACTCAACATTCATACCAAACCTTTCATGAATGTGGAAGACAGAACAATGAGAGCTTGTCAAAATAAAAGTCCAAAGTCGCAAAGCAGCACTGCTGTTTTTGGTCCAAACCTCTTACCTGATCATGTCACATCTGAGTCAATGGGCTACTCCAGTGCCAAAAAGACAGAACATGGTCAAACAAATCATTTTTGTTTCATAAAAATATATTTGTTTTATGATGTAACCTTTGCAGATGATTTCTCATCTTTTGCTACTGGGAGTGTCCAACCGTTCCAGGTTACACAAATACGGGTCAGCTGAATGTAGGCTAGTTTACCTCCCAGTGTTAAACTCAGTGATTGCAAATACTTCACAACTTAGTATAGTAAAGTGACATTCGATGTAGACTTCATAAGATATTCATGAAATATTTACAAAGATACACAAATACGATGTTGGACTTTTATTTTGAGTTGTCGTCGTTCTGTCTTCCATATTCATGAAAGGTTTGGTCTGAATGTTGAGTCATGTCTCATGAAACAGTCATGAATGCTTTATGTGCAGTTTATGACAGCTGCTATGAATGTGCTGACTCACCCGTCAAGTAAAGTGTTACCGAACATTATTTGCCAAGGTATGTGTTTTGTAAAATGCCCTATGGAAACTCCCCATAGGACTTTTGGTTATCCAAAATGCATACTGACAATCAAATGCTTACTGCATATGAACCCCTTAGAAGCATAATCTTGGCCTCAAATGCAAGGTAACACTGATTAAATTTAATTGAGACATAGTAAGATGTAAAGCACTACACATATTTGACTATGCGACATAACAATCCGATGTATAAAAATGATTTACAATACGGGGGGGTGCACCAACCCGGGGCAGGAACATCTGGGGGGAATTCCCTGAAATGATGTTGGAAATGTTTTGTTAAGGTCAAACAACTATTACGGGTGACTTTAAATAAATGCATCAAGAGATCAGAGTGTGCGGCTCTTCAGTCTTTAATTTGATAAACTCCAGCACCTCTATTTGGGTCTGCATTCCTCTTCCTCGCCTTTGCATGATCCTTTTTGGAGAGAACCGTAAACCTGAGAATAGTGGGCTCCACAAAAACAAAACAATGGCCCGATTTACGTAGGTAACCACTTGGAATGTTTTTGTGACACAATGAACTATTTTAAAATAAACTGCTGTTTATGCATGATTCTGATTCAATGTATGATTTTGTTTGTTTTAGTTATTTGCATAATATTTTCGTATTCTACTTACAATGCGTCTAAAATTCTAGAAATGGTATTGACTTTAGGCTGTTTTGGCTTGGTTTTGATTGTTGTTTATGTAAAGACAAGGACTGCAATCTGTTCAAAGGGAAAACTTCACAGAAGCATTACTCACACCATGTGAAATCGTTCTTGAAATTGAGTAGACAAATAAATGAATCGAGGTGTATCAAATACACAGCCAATACAGCCAGATTTCTGTCCAGCCATATGCTCTGGTGACTAATCAAATCACATTCAGCATTACCATCAAAAGAAACTTCAAAACATGGAGCGACAATTATCTTTGAAGCGAGGACATGCCCCTGGGGCTAACTGTGTCTGTCTGTGTACGCCAACCACTGTTAATTTGTTCCGACAGAACAACAGACCAGACCCAGGCTGCAGTGAATTGCACAGAGTTTACCCACACTGTTTGAGCTGTGATGGTTGAGAGCCATATGTCCAGAGAGCAAGAGTTTATCCAGCTCTATTGTAAGGGCTATTGACTCTGGCTGGATTTGGTCCAGGCAACCAGGGCTTTCCCTCCTCTGGGGGTTTCCACATTCCATCATTCATTGGTCTGTGGAGGAGCATTTGTTTTTGTTGCGCTTTGGTATAAGAGTCAGGACTTTTGTGTGTGTGTGAGATTTGATTTATTTACACTCCAAAAATATATTTCCCATAAGGTTTATCACCACCTCAATAAAAGCAGCAAGCTGTACTGGAAATAAAAGCCAAGCCAGTCATTTGTACTGATTACTGGCCGACAGATCATCTGCACTCCCGGTTAAACAGGACGGTCGCAGGGGCAGGCATTATTTTTTTGGCTCGCCACTGAAGTCATTGTTTTCAAATGGGACTTGAGGGTAAGGGATACTTCCTGGTCCAAAACCAGGCTGGACATTCCCAGAGCCACATTCATCAGTCGCTGCTTGCCACAGTGACCTTGTGCAACCTGAGCGTGCCTCGGTGGGAGCAGTCAGCACACAGCAAACAGACAGGAAGCTGTCAGACGTATCACTGGATGGTTTGGCATCTGCCTGCTCTCGTCTGTAACGTCCCGCAAGACCGCCACACCAGTTGTTCATTCATTATCATTTTCATTATCATTCATTGTCATTTTATGTATTTCAATCATTTCATTCAAACTTTTCATTAATATATTTAGTTGTAAGAATACTGTAGACCTATTGCCCACAAGCGCCTTAAGGTGAGCTTATCAAGGTTTCTGTTGGGTCAGAGAACATCTGTGATTACATGATCTAACACCATGGCGGACAGTGGCCCCTGCTGTTGGGTGCTATAGATTTATATTGAAGATGGAATCAAAGCTGTAATTATCTTGCTATTTATTTACAGCCCATAAACATATCATTACCTAAGATTTCAGCTTTCCCAGAGCAGCTATTCATCTTGCATTTATCACATCTTTGAGCCAGCCAACATGATCTACACGAGAGCTGAATGGATCTTGTGTCCTCTGTCCAAACATTGCAAAAAGTAATTGCATAGTTTGCAATGGGCTGGAACATTAAGATCATGTGTTAACTTTGGCAAGGGACATGCTCTAAAGACAGCTAAGCCCTTGTAAATGAGAGAAGTACTGTAATGAAGTCTGAGAAATTAGCCCAAGGTTCACATCTGAAAGCAAGGCCCCACAATCATCACAAAGCTCTAGGAGTGGGGTTTGGATTGTTTTTACTACAACTAGTTTAAGTGTATGCTTGTGTGCAGATGTATACCGGTATATGTAAGTGTGTGCATATGTGTGGATGTGTAATGTGCATATATGTGCGTGTGTACAGTATGTGTACGTGCCCACTGCTTGCATGCGCGTATGTGTGTGTTATTTTTGTATCCTGATGTGGTTTTACATCATAGCTCTGTGAGCGTTCGCCACACCTGGCACAGAAGGAGAGCCAAAACACAGATCTCTGGCAGGTCTCTGCTTTCCAGACCTTTGTGGTCTTCGGTGGTGGGCCTTAGCGGACGGCTGACTCAGCGTTCCTTTTGTCCGAGGATGGGAGCGCGTGACATCACACCAAATAAAAGCCTAGCGCAGGATCTGGGGCAGACTAAATCCTTTTGTGTAGCCCAGAGCCAGCAAACCAACAGTATGGGTCAGGGATCCCCTCTGCAGTGCGTCCGCTATTGTGTCAGGATCTGTTTTTTTTTCTTCCTATAATGACATTCTATCTGCATGAGGTACTGTAGTGTGCGCTCCTGATCGTGTCATTAGCGGAAACGGAACTAGATAAACTCCCATCAGTCAGTCTGCTTCCTTGACCCAGGCCACGGTCTGCGAATCATGCTAATTGAGGTCTAGGCCCTTTACAGTAGATACAATTTAGTCTCCCTGTAGGTGTGGTGGATGATGCCTCCCAGACTGTTTTGTAAATTGATATGACAGAATATAATAGTTGTAAGAAAAAAATCATCAATAACCATATACTGTACCTCCAGCTCTGAGGAGCACCTCTAGTGTCTCAGAGGCAAAGAGATGATACAAATAAAGATGTGATATATTGTCTATTGTCACATAGACAGATGCTGCATAGGTGAGTGCTTGGTGGAGAATTTGTAGGCTGCCAGCGGTCCACAGTTACAACCTAAACACCATCTTTGCAATGATGTCTAAAATGTAATGATTTACATAATAGCAGTTTTCAGCTGAATTGTCTGGAACTTACAGAAAAAAAACATTTATGCTAAACCAAATACTTAACATATGGTTTTCTCAGCATTTAAAGGGCTCACAGAAAACAGAAAACCACTTAGTTGTGCTGTGAGACAAATAAACATTAAACTGTGTTAAAACATCTGTACAGTTTGAAGCTATAAAGACCCTGCCTTGGCCTGCATTTAGGCAACACTATAAAACAAGCAGTTTATGTTACATCTTTTGTCCATTCTCTGCCAAGGACATCTGAGGAGGCATGCAGGTGACGTTTATGACACAGATTTTTTTTCTTCACATGGATGGACTATCAGCGTCCTATTTTCTGGGATGTGTTATCCCCATAATCCGCCGGTCCTCATCGCTTTTGGTTAATAGATGGCTCTAACCATTTGCAGTGACAGCCCTTTGTAGTGTATAATGAACACTGCTCTGTCTGATGAATGGAGTTTGGGCAAGGAGGACGTCACTTCTTCCATTAGGAAGCCCTCTCCCCAAGTCCGCCGTATTGAACCACAGCTTTTGGCTATTAGGCTGATGCATGACACAGTCAATTCCAGTTACGCTTTAATAAGTGAATATTTATCTTGCGCCGTCTGTAAAAATTGAGGATGGGTGGGTGGATGGGTGGAGTGGAGCTTGGTGGGTTGGGGCGGAGTGGGGGTCCGAGTCATTTTCTTTCCCCAGACTCGTGGTGTTTCCGTCCCTGCTTGTTACTCTCCCGCTGTTAATCTTCTTTGTCGGGGTGCGTCTACGAGGTTAGGGCCCGCCGTGATTTATCTGCCGAATCAGAGCCAGTGAGCCTGTCAGCCCGTCGACCCCGGAGCCACTCGCGCCTGCACTCTTCCATGGAAACCATCTTTCAGAGGTCTCACTCCTCAACCCATATACACACACATACACACACATTATCATATACATGAAGTTAATGTGTATTATACATGTGTAATAAATATGTTTGACTTGAATTTAATTTAGATGCTAATATTTACATTTAAAGAAAACAAGACACTGAAACATAGGTTCAGGCTGCACTAGCGACAAGAACAGGCGAAAAAAAAGGAGACTCAGGAGGGAAAAGTAGAAGGGGAAAAAGGCGAGAATAAAATCCAGTCCCCTGTAGAGCACTCCAGCTGATCAAAGCAATTTATTGAGTCATAGTTCTCCTCTACTCAAATGCATACTGATAAAACATAAACGGCCTCCTAATGAAAAGGACTCACACTCATAAGCAGGAGTCATTTAGGCAGTAAGTTCATTTGGGTATGGGACTGTAATCGGGCTCCCCTCTGCCTCGGTGAAAGAGACATTAATTTCAGTGACCAAGTGGAACGAAGTGGCGCTCTGTCAGGCAATTAGTCATCTGCCCGTAGCCACTCACAGCCTATTGCCATGGTAATCCATACCCCAGGCGACCGGCCTATTGCTATGGAAATCCATACGTTGAGCCCAGACCTGCTGGATATTTCAGTGTGTGTGTGTGTGTGTGTGTGTGTACTGTATGTGTGTCACTTGCTGACCTGCAGATTCAGAGACAGAGGACTGCAGATGGTACACCTGTGTGTGTAGATGGGTTAGAACTTACTTCCACCTTGCCTATCTAAACATGGACTTCTCTCTGTCTCTTTCCACTGCCTCTCTCTCTCTCCCACCCCCTTGTTGTTCTCACTAGATATATTTGTAATCAGTTTGTCTAACTGATGGTAAGATGTTTGAACTATATTACTCAAATGGACCTGTACAACCTATAAAATTAGATGACCTGTGTAAGTTATGCAATAACCAGCATTAAGAGTTGCACTCAGTACTATTCAGCTTTTTTTTTTTGCTCTTTTTCTGTTATTCTTTGGCTAAGTGTCTTTTGATTAAAAGTGAGCTGCTTCAAAAGGAAAAGACCACAGAGGGGACACCCTGTTATGACAAAAGAAGTCACACCAGGCGACAGCGTCCCAAAAGAACACAGTGAACATATTGAGGAAGAAAAGAAAACAGAGGAAGGAAGGAGGGAAGGGGGGAAGGAAAAGAGAAAGAGAGAGCAACTCAGGTCCAACACAGTTCAGGTCAAGCTCAAGACCCGTGCGAGGCTCATACTATTCAGAGCAAACAACAGGAAAAGGCCACAGTGCCATTCAACAGTTCGTCTAGACCTCAGATGACTAAAAAGCATTTTCCTCTTTGTGTTGGACAGTTTTAGATTGATCCTGGCAAACAAAATCTGCTGGAGAATTTAGCCGAGGATCAGCCAGTACTTACGCTCTAACTCAAGATTTTGCAAATCACCAACTCCGCGCACAGCCTTGTCAATCAAACAGTTTAAGGTGAACTAGGAGAGTGAAAAAGAGGGGTCAAGAGGTTGTAGCTGCACAAGTGTCTTTCCTGGCATGGACACCTTACCATGTGCTGAGCAGTGGAAGAGGTGCTGCACTTAGTTGCTCTTGGATCCGAGCGGCCGGTAAACAGAGGGGGATGCCAAAGTAAGCGGCTCGGCATGAGGTCGGTTCTGGCTTTCATCGTCGGGTGTACATCATAATTGCCGTGTGGGTATTATGCGCACAATAAAGTGCTATACTGTAGCAGCTGCTCTGTAATGTGAAACTGCTCGCTGTCACAGGGGTCCAGTCTGGAGATAATTGTTGTAAAAAGACCCCCTTTACCAAGCAGACACACACACACACACACACACACACACACACACACACACACCCACCCACCCCAAATTCAGCCTCTCAAAGTTTAATTAAAATGAGCACCACCTCACCATTAGAAGATTGTGTCTATTTTCCACGCACCAGGGGGGCCGGGGTGAATCCTGTTGTTTCTAATTCTAATTAGAACCCTGATATAATTGTCTTATGACATGCTGGTTTTGTCCAATTTGCCCCTGCCGTCTGTGTGTGTGCCAGTGGAAATCATCCCACATGATGGAGACAAACACATGGGGTGAAAGAGAAAGATGTCCCGGCAGGAAATTAAATGAACAAAAAAAAAATGCTGTGTTGTATGTGAGTGATGTGTGCTCTCATGTGACATCGTCGTACACTTCATATACTTCATTTCGGCACGAGGGCACTCAATAACAGGATGATCCTGTGAATGACCTAGTGGGTCCTTTCAGGGGGGCTTGGCTGACTCTTACTCACTCTGTAGTAGGGATACTTTCTGAGACTCTGCCAAAAGAGACACAGGGCTCTGCCAGCTGAAGATTAGGCTGTTTGTCTAGGGTGGAAAAACACAATAATACCATAGAGATCTCCGCACTTATTCTTGGCTAAAGGGGGGAGAGTGATGGGACATGGATGAGTTACACATAGCAGGTTGAACCAGCTCTGTGTCGTACATTAGAGCCTTGGATTGGGGAAAAGGTGGTCAGTAAATAATTTTTTTGAGAGGTGTTTAATGGCCCCTGCCTTCTTGTTCTTAGAACGACTCCACAAATTGTAGACATTTTGACTGTCACCGTCACAATAAAATTTCAACAGTGTGACTGCTACCATAAATCTTCTTTTTTCAAAAATAAAATAAAATAAAAATCCTCCCTTGAAGAGTGGCCAAACACAGCTTTGTACTGTGCCTGTGCGTGTGTGTGTGTGTGTTATACCATTCGACTGGATAGGGTGAGGAATATAAAAGGAGACAGTTTAGAGACATTGCCTCTAAGAAGTCTAAGAACAAAGTGCCAAATTGAAACAAGAGACAAGAGAAAGAAAAAGGGACAAGAAAGCTCTCGGCATTAAACAAAAACTACATAAGAGAAATATCAAAGAGAAAGCATGGAGCAAGATGTGAAACAAGGTATAACCCCAAAAATATAATAAATGAAAAGAAAGGACTCTGAATTGAGATGGAAAGAGAGAGACAAAGAAAGAGAGAGAGAGAAAGAGAGAGCACAGAGCACATTTATACACACACACACATAAGCACACACACACACGCACATTTACGTGTGCTAGAAGGTGTCCCACCCTTTTTGAGCACGGAGGCCCTCCTTTTGTAAAAACATCTCGAGAGACACACCCTCCACATCTCTGGATGCCCGTCGAAGCTCGCCTCACCTACAGATTATTTCTATGCAAATTCCCAGACTGGGAAAAGACAGCGAGAGGGAGAAGGGTGTGGAGCGATGGAAACAGACCTGGAGGGAAATCTAAAGTGCCCCCTTCATTAAAGGAGAGGTTTGGTGTGTCTGATGTTGAAGTCCTCACGGAAGGTGGAACTTGGATAAATATTGTTCCAGCTTTTTGTTTAGAAAAGGTCACTGTATATCCATTTTTAATCCCTGACCCTACACGCTAGTGAATGAGTGAAACAAAAGAGACTTCTTAGGTCTCAACAGAGGAGAGAGAGAGAGAGAGGGAGAGAGAGAGAGAGAGAGAGAGACAGAGCAGAGTAGGGTTTGGGAAGATGGAAGGTATACTGTACCTACATAAGTAATGTAGTAATGTACAAATACTACATCAAGAAATTAAACAACTGAGCATGTGCATAAACTCATATAAACCATTCAGGTAATTTCAAAACCATCATGGACAGACTAAATATATATCACAATTTTAATGAAATAACGCCCACTATTGACATAGTGACATAACTGAAACATCTGTAAAATGTGATATTATCATCCAGACATAAACAAAAACTAGTCAAATGTTTAAAGTTGTTTTAGATTGTTATCTCTGCTTATCACTCTTTATGTGTGTCTGTGTGTACTTATACATTGTAATGTAGTGCTGTAAACAGTGTAAGTGACACACCTATCATACAGTATGTATGTGAGAGAGAGAGAGAGAATGAATGTACATACATGTTATATGTGCTAGAGTGTGCGTGATGCGTGCGTGTGTTTGTGTGTGTGTGCGTGTGTTCGTGCGTGGGTGACAGGTTGGGGAGTGTGAGTGTGCATGCATGCTTATGCGTGCGTGTGCCTATGAACTGCAGCCGTGTTAATCAGCTAGCACGTCCCTGTAGAACTAGCGCAGCACCTAATTCATCCGTGTGGAGACCGGCTGGATCCCATACTTCTCTACTGATGATGTCGGGCTATTTTAATTTTCTGCTCTTGCAAATAGGCTGAACAGAGAGAGGAGTATTCCCGGGGGAAAGCATTGCAAACATGTTGCTACATTGCGCCGAGCAAGATCCCACTCCTTCTGTGCAGTGTACACACACACACACACATACACACACAAACATAGACACACACACACACACACACACACACACACACACACACACACACACACACAAACAAACACATACACTCACAAAAAAACATGCTTCTTTCATCTGTAACAAACACAAAGACAAACCAACGCCTACATTCCTACACCCTATTCTAATTACCACATTCATTTACAATGTTTAATCTGTGTGCAAATTCAGAGAATACAAACAAACAAACAAAAGTCTGAGGAATCTTTTTCTCGTTTTATTGTTTGGGAGAGGGGGTGTTTGTTTGTTTCCATAGCGAGTCTTTTCACGCTGGAAAATGAGTACCCAGATTAGGCCTTTTCAAAGGAGGATATTTCGAGGATGAAAATGTAGGTTGTTTACATTGTTCTTTAATTGTGTGTTATATTAACTTTGGCCTGTTAAATAATGCCTCATTGAAATCCTCTTCTGCCTGGATGTTTACAAAATCTCCCAGAAAAAAAAAATCTGCCACTCACTGACCCAATGTTGGGATAATGTACATGTCATAATAAATTGTTAAATGAATGAAGCCTTGCGTAAGTGAGAGATGAGTCAAAGGAAAGGTCAAGGACCTTGAGAAAATCCCTTCTTCAACAGTTCACGTCCCAGGGTCAATTCGCACACGATCATGCTGATGAATGTGAGCTTCTCAGGAGTCTCTGCAATGCCACGCTATTACAGTGGAAACGGAAAGTGCCCAGTGCTTGTGACACGGAAAAACTTAAATCTCAGAGTGACTCTGTCCATCTGTGCGTGTCCCTGCTTGCTTTTGCTCTTGTGTGTGTGTGTGTGTGTGTCCATTTGTGTGTATGTGTGTGTGTGTGTGTGTGTGTGGGTCCATTTGTGTGTATGTGTGTGTGTGTGTGTGTGTGTGTGTGTGTGTGTGTCCATTTGTGTGTGTGTGTGTGTGTGTGTGTGTGTGTGTGTCCATGTGTGTGTATGTGTGTGTGTGTGTGTGTCCATTTGTGTGTGTGTGTGTGTGTGTGTATGTGTGTGTATGTGTGTGTGTGTGTGTGTCCATTTGTGTGTATGTGTGTGTTTTTGTGCGTATGTGTTTGGGTGTGTGTGTGTGTGTGTGTGTGTGTGTGTGTGTGTGTGTGTGTGTGTGTGTGTGTGTGTGTGTCTATCTGTCTGTGTGTGTGTGTGTGTGTGTGTGTGTGTGTGTGTGTGTGTGTGTGTGTGTGTGTGTGTGTGTGTGTGTGTGTGTGTGGTGTGTCAGCTCCATTACCTGCTGGCCCTGCAGAGTGTGGTCACCTGAGCCCTTCTCCATTTATTATCAAAGCACACAGCACATTTGAACCAGGCCTGAAATCCGATGCGTGGGCAGCTCCGGTGTCCATGCGGACAAACACGCTGAAGTTTCAGAAATATTGGTGACCGTGCACAAAAATAAAAAAAAAAAAAAATAATTAAATCAACGAAAAACTCCCCTACGTATCATCACGCAACTCTACACCTGCCAGACATTATGGATCGTTCTGCGGTTTAAGGGTGACCACTGAGGTTAGTGTGCAAGGTGTGGCTAAAGATGACCGGGAGGATTGGTCAAGCAAACACAGTTGACATATAAAGACAATTCACTTCTAATATAAATTAATGTTGTCTGTATCAACGTGTTTTACTACTTCACTCATTACACATAAAGATTTTTGCATAATGTTAAATAGAAGTTTTACATTCCATTTATACACATGATAAAATAATTCATTTTGGTAAGTACTTCTCTGAACGTACAGTACGTACATCTAGGTGTTTGAGTATAACTAACATATGAAGTATGGAAAACACCATATGCAAAGGAACAAGCAGCCTTGTACTACTGTCTGAATGCAGTTTTTCTTCTTTCTTAAAGTGAAAACATAGACATCAAAGTCTTGTTTCCCAAAACAGTGGCACTGCCATTTCACACTTTTCTGTAGATGAAAGGCAAATTGGCCTCAGTTCCAGTCAAACTAAAAGGATTTCTGTTTGTGTAATTCCGAGTGTGGTTGTAAATGTGAGAATCGTGCATACTGCAGTATGGCCACCGAGAGGAGAGACACATATATGCTGGATGTGTAATGTATGGGAAACATGCGTGCTCCACTTACATCAAGCGACAGACTACCACATCAAAAGGAGGTTAAGACTAAAAAAAAAACAAACAATAACTATTTTTAACACGTCACAACTCAATGCCACGTCAGTATAACCTCATTTTTTCTGTCCTTAATACCAGATCAAAGAGCTATGTGCAGGACGTGGTCAACACATTGTGTGAGGAGTGTCAGACCACCCCACACACACACTGTTGATGGATGAAGGGAAATTCCCCCCCGTGTCTGACTCTGTAAGGGAAGATGGGTCACTGAACGAGATGACACTTTGGATGCTTATGACAAAACATGCCAGTGAGATCAAGGTGTGTTTTCTCTCCCTAAAGTCAGGCTGTTTGTGTTCGACACTAATCTGCCATGTGATCTTTGTCCCTTTTCAGCTAATATTGGCGTAGCTTCGCTTTTTTTCACACCACTGCAGCGGACATGAAGAGTGGAGGGTACAGCCGACATCCTGTGTCAGGGGGGCCTTGCTGGCTCTGTGGGGATGTCCCAACTTTTTCATCTTCCCTTGGACTCTTCATAAACCCTGACAAAAGAAGAACCGGAGCTCAGGCCCCTCGGAAAGCACACGCTGTTCAATTACACCACCCAATCCCACATCTGTGTGGGTTTGTCCCGGGCGGGCAGCTGCCACGCTTTAAATGGCTCCTCTGAACAGCTAACAGATATTAGAGATGACCTTCTGTCTTCTTCCTTTTGGCTGTGCACTAAATGGCGCTCCATTTTCCACCTCTCATTCTTTTGTGCGACACATCAGGCTCTTACAGCCTTTTTCCTTCCCCCTCCTTACCTCAACAGTGATTAAATTGATTCTATTCTTTCTTTCATTCCCCCCCCCCCCAGTCTCGGCAATGTGGTGGACTTTTGTTTGGCGATGGTGGTGGTGCAGGTGGATAAGGGGTGGGGTGGAGGTTTAATACAACACATCTAATCATCTGATGCTTCATGTGTGGAGGCAGAAAACTTATGAAATGAGCAGTAAAAGGATCTTTATCAGTACCTGGAATTAGCAGAGGCTCGCGAGGCTGCTCCTGTTGGGAAGTGTATGAAGTGATTCCATTTAAAGGGAAGCTTTCTGAAAAAGGGGGCTTGGCAAGAGGACACCTTGAGAATGAAGAGAGGACCTTGATGTGAAGCATGTGTGTGAGGGTGTGTGTGTGTAGTGGGTTTGTGCTGTGTGTATGTGTGTGTGTGTGTGTGTGCCTGTGTGTGTGGTGGGGGAGGGGGGTATTGAACCTTGCTGAACCAGCACTCTTGGCAGAGAAAAGATCGCAATCGGACATTTGCACGGGTCTGCACAATTACCTCCCAAATAAAGGTCATTTTTGCATCCCTTGAAAATGCAGAGAAGAAAAGATTTGTGCGGTTTGTGGAAAAAGCTAAATTAAATGTTAGGAATGTGGGGCACACATTGAAAAATACCCACTTTTTTGCTTAATTATTGAATTTTCTTTCAGAGTAAAATGCTTGTTCAAAGCGACATGTTTAAAAGTGATTAAAACATGTTCACATTTAAAATAACACAAGTAAAAAACTATAAACTCAGCAATGTACAGTAAAGGTCAGAGGTGATCAGATGACCACTGCACATACAGTAAATGTCAGCTTATGTTCTGAAAGTGTTTGCACCTGGATTGCATTTATATATAAACTACAACAATCCAATGTGAAACAATTGCACATTTGTTTCTAATTATATAATCACTTACCAGCTGACCAATTGACCAGCTTCATAGTAATACTATGTCCCTTAAAATTAGTGACTTAAAAAAAAGTGACACTACATAAAATTATCCCCATTTCCTCTTATTCTACGTTGGTAATTCTGAGACTTTTTTCCCACACATGCTGAACTGTAAAACTGATACCCACACTGCCTGGGAAAATGCAGAATAATGTGTATCCGGGTCGCTTTCAGTCCACATATATTCCCATCATGAATAACAAAGCCTCCCATGTGAGTCCGGCTCTAACAAGGGCACTCTGTCTGGTCCAAACAGAGGAAAATGAACTTGAGGCCCAGCTATTCAGCGGACAGGCTCTCACCTCATCCCACTGAGACAAGGGGACACTTGGCCCAGTGCACAAGAGAGTGGTTACACCCAACACAGGGGCCTTGGCTAACTCTCAACAAGTGAGCTATTGATGGCCAAAAGCTTCATTTTACATTAACTTTTTAAATTATGCTCTGCCTCCTCTTTCCTACACACCCATGAGCTAGAGAGGACATTTATGGCAAGACCTCCAGTGTCGGAGGAAACAACCTCAGGCATGACCACAAATGCAAGACCAAACTGAGGAGAAAGCTGGAGGAGGAGAGCAGATTTCTCTGAAGGGAGGACAAGTGTGGGGTGACATTGCTGAGCTGAAGGGTGGTGCACTAGTGGTGGTGGTGGTGGTGGTGATAGTGGTGGTGGTGATAGTGGTGTTGGTAATCAACTTGATGGTGATGAATTGCACTCAACAAAGGAACCGCAAGTGGAAGGAAACTGGTTGTCACATCTCACCTTGACCTGCCATCTAACAAAGTTCCACCATTTTAGTAGAGTGAACATTCCTCCGCACTACAGTTGAAAGAATGTGTGCGTAGACAAAACTGACAGCCTCAGGCTTGAGCAATAATAGAGATGTATACAAACACACCTCCCCTCAGAAAGTTTCATGGGGCAGCACGTTGTTCAATTCAACTTTTTAAGGTTGCCTTTTTCAATATTAGTCTGCATGTTGTGTGTGGGGATTTTTTTTTCTGAACTCACTGCTGCTCATACAATCAAATGAATGCAAAAAAATATTGTGTGCCAGACTTATCCATTGAAAACAACACGTGCCCCCACACACACACACTCCCCAAACCCTGTCTGCATCAGACTGCTAAACAACTCTCCACAATCAGCAGTGGTCCAGCGGGGTTTTCAGTTACTTAAGCCTGGCAGTGCGGTTTAAATTCTCCAGCACTGCGGAAATGTAGAATTCACTCACGGCAGTAATTTTATCTTCCTCTGTGAGCTGGGGCGAAAGAGAGCAAGGGACTGGAGAGGGAGGGAGGGAAGAACACTGGCACTTTGTCACCGTTACAAATGAGCTGATGATAGCCGCAGTGAACTGGCTCAATCAATGTCTATAGTCCATTTACCAAAGCACAACAACGCACAGGCTAAGAGTACAGTAGAAATGATGAATTAAGTGTGATGGTATGCGTGTCCACATGTCGTTACGTGTGCTTTGCGTTTGGATCTGTTACTTAGAATCGCAAATCGAGATGTGTATTAACACATTTTAACATCAAAAGCATTAAACTCATCGGGCGACTGATAAACTGAAAAGGGAATGGGCACACGTAAGGGGCAGAAGTGGACAGGTCACACATGACAAACTACTGCCAGAGGAACGCTGATAGTTGGAGAGTGTGAGGTGTCAGCCGAGAATTTAAGGTGGACTGGGCTCTAATCAGAGTCAGAGCAGCGGAGTGCCAACAATGTCATGAAAGAAGAGAAAGAGAGAGAGGGAGAGAGAGGAGAGAGAGAGAGAGAGAGAGAGAGAGAGAGAGCGTACCTCGGCAACCTTCCTCGTGTGGATTATGGTGATCATGTGTATCTGCATATTAATCTCCTCGCTATGATTGCAGCCTTCCTGCAGCTTGCTTCCGCTCATTTGCAAGTCCGAGTGAAGAAGTGCACGTCACATTAATCAGAGGTCGCAGACACATCATCACATTAAAAACAGGAAGACGTTTCCAAACACACACGCACAAACACAAACACACCACCGCCACACAGATCACACTCACGTAAACACATATGCGGCCTATAAAACACAGGAGAACAATCAGAGTAATCCAAAGTAGGACAAGCATCATACTTTATGTGTGTTTGTTTACGAGTGGTCATCCGATACCGGTGGTGTGTGAAGTCCACATGCTTGCACACAAACCCTAAACACTCGTTTATGTGCATAAATTGTATATGTACAGCCATCGATCATTTATTCTCTTCATTTCTCAAAGCGATGGCCTCGAGCTACCCTACCTGGCTGCTGATTCAAATCTGAAGAGATAAAAGGATGAGGCTGTTGACCCGTAGCAGACTAAATCTGCCCTGTTGGTAGGGGCGGGGCTGGTGTGCCATGGTGTGTGTGGTTTAGGCGGGTCTCAGGCATATCTCTGGTGTTTGGGAGTAATTTACGAGTGCATTAGGCTCTCTGAATGAGTCTGCCACTGGTCTGTGTCTTTGTTACCGTCGTGTCCCTAGAAACGGTCGGGTAAATAGCTAACCAGCAAATTAAATCCTGCAGGAGTGAGGGGCTTTCACAGGATGATGTCATGTGGGAAATGGAGTTTTATCATGCCCCGTCATTTTGGCAAAACAAAAGAGGGCTTTCCCAAAAAAACAGCGTGGTTAATTACAGGAGAGGGAAATAAAAAACAAATAAGAAAATGTTTATTCATTTCAACGTCATAGCTGAACTTTCTGGGGGTTTTATTTGCTTTCATTTTACACCTCCGGACCACAGGATGCATTTACCTTCACTGCGGAAAAATATGAATAACCTGATTTTCAGTCAGAAGAAAAAACAGCAAAAACTCTGTGCCTAACTCGGAGTATTACAAAAAAAGCATATAGAATGCAGAAAAAAAAAACATCCAAGCATAAACATCCTCCCCTCGTTTTTTTTTTCTCCCTCAAGATGACCACGATGTTTGAGTTCAAAAAACCCTGCTAATGAGAGATTTGTTTCTCTGGTGCTCCAGGGGAAAGCCCCAGGAGTGTGGGTAAACTTGAGCGCTTTTAGGAGGCGTTCACGGCCAGCCTAATGCCTAATTCATGACAGAGAGAGGGGGGGGGGGGGGGGAGCGAGAGAGACTGTGGAGCTTAAGGCCGGACGGAGCGCCGGACTGACCAGAGCAGTGCTTTCATATTCTAATAAGCCCAGCGCAGGAAATCACATCTCTCAGGCCCCAAGCCTTACAGCGCCACTGCCGCACTCTCCTTAACCTGCCAGTTAGGAAACATAACTTACTCTCCACAGTGGAGGGGGGGGGGTAGGAAAAGAGGGAAGGAGAGAGAGAGAGAGAGAGAGAGAGAGAGAGAGAGAGAGAGAGAGAGAGAGTTGAAGTGACTGAACAGTTTTGATTATGATAAAAGAATGCTGACTGCAGCAATAAAAGCAGCAACATCTTTGCTGGTCTTTGAGGAGGAGTGTTGTAGATATGTAAATCTGGGTTTCACTTGGTTTACAGTATTTCACTTGGTTTATTTCACTTGGTTTATTTCTGGCTTTGCTCTCTACTTTTATGTTACACAGAGAGGAGGTACAGTATGCTGCTTTGCTGAAATCTGGTGCCTTCCTGTGAAAATGCTCCCATCCAAACAGAATACACACACCCCCACACTACTGTACACAAGGATGAAAGAGTGTGTGAAAGTGTGTGTCTGTGTGTGTGTGTGTGTGTGTGTGGGGTGGAGGGGGGCAGTGTCTGGCCAATGTGAGTATGGGTTTACACCCTGGGAAATGGTGTAAACCCTTTGATGGCATATGTCTTTTTGAGAACTCATGTTTTGATGTAGTAACTTTTGATTCAAGCATAAAAAGTGGCCATATTTTTTTCCCGAAGTGCCTTAGAACAAGACAAACACCAGTGCACACAATGTATTTAACAAACCAAAATTAGTTCCAGAGTGGATAATTTGATGTGGTCTGTTTCAGGGTGTATCAGTGACTTTCCTCCTGACAAAAAGCGAATCCTGTCCCAGCCAAAACGGATGGCTTTGGGAGCACATTCTGTGTGAGCCCATTTAAGAATAAATATTTAACCATCGGAGACCGAGAGGAGGCAGCCTGGCAGGTCCGGTGTGAAGCGATAGAAGAAGGTGAAACACCTCAGGAGGTGTCCGGGGTTAAAAAGTAGGCAAGTGCACTTGCCATCAACAAGTACAGCATGAATTATAGATACGCAGGAAACATGAAGACTTGCTGCTGAGCCCTCCAATTCACTTCAGCCATTTACTCCAATTCAGTGGAAGCAACAACACACAGCCTTATCATTTACAGAAGTTAGACTTTTGCTGCTAGACACAATAAATTGACAAGCTTCAATATTAACTGTACACTGAGCTTTTTAAAATGAACAGCCGAAGAAGTAGGTGGGAGGGACCTAGGGATGGAGGAAAATGAACAACCATTATAAAATATATAGCTCAGAGTCTGGGCCAAAATGCTCTATTTTTAAAAATCAATACAAAAGATTTCAGCAAGATGGTCATGTATCATTTAAAAGCAGTCCTGATTTCATTTCCATCACACGGCCTCTACTGTGAGTTTGTGATGAGCTGTCATTATTCCACCTGATGTGGTTTCCGTGATTCACTCTGCACCGATAGAGGCGATAAGAGAACCTATGTAAGCGAAGCAACATGACAATCACATTAAGAGCAGTACAGTATGTGGCTCTGAAACAATTATTTATTGTGAAGCTGGCCGTGAAACGTAGAATTTAATAAATACATGCCGTGCTGAAAGGGACAATGTTTAGTGGGAATTTAAAGAGATTTAGAGATTGTTAAATAAAATATGGGATCATAGTGCAATTTGTTTAGCAGAACAATTTATAAAGACATACTACGGAGCCATGGACATGCCAAAAATAAACTTCTTGACCTATAAGAGGAGTGCTACAGGCCCATTTTAAGAACAGTACTAAAAGAATACGGGCTGTCACATTGGGAAGCAAGAGGAGACAAATCTTCTTTGAGCAACAACAAGATGGGTTTGTTTTTATTGACACTGGAAGTCTGTGTGTACTCCTCCCTCCCTCCCTCTCTCTCTCTCTCTCCTCTCTCTCTCTCTCTCTCTCACACCTCTTTCAGTCTACTGCTTATTTCCTTTCTCTGTCCCTACCGTAAAGTTACCGTGCCACAAAGCACTGAAGCTGCTCAATCCAGGGCAGAGGCAGCTCCAGTCTGCCAGACAATACTTCAAATTCAATATAACATCTACTCACGGGGAATAATTTCCATATTTACAGTTGGATGTGAAAAAAAGGAAAGAAAAGAAAGGGAGAAAAATCTCATAAATAAATGACAATATAGTGTCTGCCCTGGAAATAGAAATATAATTTTGTGTTTGCATTTTATCCAGGCGGGTAAAATTTAATCTCTCTTTTAATACCCTGTGTTGTATAAACAGGCTGGAGATTGGTGAAATATAAACATTAAGAATGTAACCTCATGAAAATCGATTTTGGCACTGAAAAAAAAATATTATCTCTCCTTGCTTGTTTATTCATACAACATTAAGGTGCTGCAATCGTATCTGCAGAGAAATCCTCACAAAAAAGACTTTTGTCTCTGTCTGTAGCATAGCAAATGCAGGCAACAATTGCCAGTACAGCAGGGTGATAATAGTATGGTCGTAATGAAGTTGAGTTTGCATTATTGTTTACAGGAGGTTAAGATTAGAGTCACACTGAATGAAAATGGCCCCACATTCCAGGCAGACTATACCTCTAAATCTTTAGAATAACAAGTCAAAGAACACTATAATATTATGACATTGTTTGATAGTAAAATATGAAATATGAAACAGTCAAATTAGATTCTCATGTTTTATTTGAAGAAGTCAATGGGGCCCTATTTTATTGATCAGTTGATTTTTTATGTTGTTGTTATGTTTTTCACAGTGATTGATTATGCCTTCTGCACACAAAAGACAATTCCTTGTTTAACATTGCAAACATCCAAACCTCTTCTAAACATCAAAGTCCTCTGTTCTGATGTGTACATTATGGTATTACATGTCATCCATATGGTTGCTTTCCCCTCCCTGGAGGATGTGCAGGGTGTACATTAGCCAGGCTACTGTGTGCTAACTTTGGGGATATTTTAAATTGCTCAGCCACAGAAACCAGACCAGACCATTTCTGCCGCCAGATTAATCGTCGGGGCTCACCAGCCAATCCCTTGTGGACACCAACCGCAAGTATGAAAGTGTGTCTGCTTGTGATTATTTATTCATTTTGTTTGATTCAGGGATGCTGTGTTCCTCCGCAGGATTTCTTGCGATTTCTCTCCTGGCAAAGGCAATTGGCACGGTGCCCTCTGTTTAAGATATCAAAGATTCACTCTGTCTCACTGTACGCTGGTTTTCCTCTGGGGAGTTTCACTAAACAAAAAAAAGAGGATTCATACATCGAGAAGCAATAGAAGAAAAAGAGGAAAAAACAAATCCTAAGCTCTTTGGTATCAGTGACAGAAATGCTATGGTGTGACCGCCCACAACTCTGCCTGAGTCCATGATCTATAAGGTGGGCCATCTCTGTAGTGCTAAAGGCAAGCAATGCATGGAACTATATGAGGCAACCTTGGCAGAATAATTAATGCAGAATAACATTTCCATTGAATAAACTTATTTGGCCAGTCAACCTTTTGTTCAGAAGAGACATTTCACTTGATGAGGAATTGACATAGTATTTGCAGATGAAAATAGTACCCGTGCAGGTAACATTTTATTCACAGTGCCTCTAATGTCGTGTCCAATATAATTAAAATAAAGCTTTTCAATTCCAATGGGCTACACTGAAACTGTTTAGAATTATATCGGTCAATGTCAAAATCCAGATGGCCTTGGACAACTGCGACTGCGATAATGATCTTGCAAGCCACTCTGTCAAATTATACATATACATCCCACTTAAGGAATTAATATACATTCTGGTGCATTGCCTTCTTCATAGTACCAGGCCATAGCATTACAGAGCCTGTAGTGCCCTATAGTACTGAGAGGGACCATGGAGAACCACAGCAAGTGGGCAGTTAAGTGGCCTTTCCATAGGCCCCGTTTGGAAAGAATGTTCACTGTCACCGCGGCGTTTCTTATTTCCCTGCCAAACTGGAAAATAATACCCCAGCTGTCTCCAGATAGATTACCTGTCTGTGCATTAAGGTTACATCAGACCACAGTGGCAGTCAGTCCACCACTCTAAGGGTGCCCCATTCATGGCCTATGGAAAACCACAATGCAATTATGGTTGCCTGTTAAAAGCTTTGAGGGGGGAATGACCTGAAGGTAGAGCACAGTAATGAGCTAAAGTGAGGATGTGATTAATGACATTTGTTGTTTTATGTTTGTTTTTCTTTTGAATAGTTTCACAGCTGCTGCATATTATGACAACAGACATTTGTTTTTGTTTTTTTGCATGATGTTGAAAGAACATAAAATCCTTTGTTGAAATTTCGTAGGTGAGTAATGTTTTGATATCAGTAAAGCTTGCAATGCTAAACCAAGGTTCAAACACTGACTTCTAATAAAACCAGTGTGTTTAATGCCCACTTCCTAAAATGTGTCCAGTTACAGATAATATGTTTTTTAAAAAGGGCGCACACAAGATGCACATATTCTTTTTGCCAAACATAAGCTATGCCGTACAACAAAATAAATAGCCCTATTTAAACAAAGTATTACACATTTCTAATTAGCCATTATTCCTGGTGGATATGCTGTATCTATTGTGTGTACATGTGTCTGGTTTTTGTGGGTGGATGTTAAAAAATGAACTGTAAGAAGAAACAAACTGAGAGGGTGGAGATCAAAGCCTAAACTGAAACTCGATGGATTTTTAAACATATCAATGCCATTCTATCACAACCGTTCTCATTATTGGCTAGGGTAGCGTTGTGTGGCTGTTTGTATCACAGAGGACTGGATGATCAATGCTGGAAGAGTATCAATCTTTCTGTCTTTCTTTCCTTTCTTTCTCTTGCCTTTTTTTGTTATGTTGGGACTACATCAAGCTGAGCATGTTTTTGAATAGATGGAGTATATATGATTACAGTGGACGGTCTTCATGCTGCTGCTATTGCGTACATGAACAATGGCTAAATTAGACAGCCTGGTCATGCCATGCAATTGCCATTCTTATGCTAATCTCTACACTTAGTAAAATGCACCTCAGCAGGGGCCACTCTCCTTTCTCTTTCTCTCTCTCTCTCTCTCTCTCTCTCTCTCTCTCTCTTTCTCTCAGTTCTCCAGTAACCTGTCATTTTGATTACTGTAGTTATGAGGTCCTCCACTCCTTTCATTGACTCTCTTTGTAAATCACGCACATGAGGAAAACACTGAAATACCCAAACCATCCTCCTCTGATGGAAAAATAAGACAAGCAATTGTATTTTGAGATGGAGTGGATTTGAGGTCTGGAGTGTGGTCTTGTTTTAATTCCTTTTACATGGGAGCCATTCATCAATCACTGCAGTCAATCAGAAAAGCCCTGCAGTCTCCATTCACTTACCAAACATACCAGTGCATATTTTATTTTCTACACGGCACAAGACCCTAAAACACATGTGAAGTGAGAGGAGTGTACTTTATTTGTAACAATAAGAGATCAAAATCCATGCACAGCCATACTGAAACATATGAACAAATTTTGAAGAAGCATGCACTTTATAGCTGAATCAAGAGAGGTGTCCTGCTTTATGGCATAAAAGCCACCAAAACAGAGTACTAAAGTGTCAGGGACTCTCTCTCCCTCAGTAAATAAACTACTCCTGGCCTTTGTTTTCTGTCAGAAAGCACTCTCTATCTCTCCTTTCTCTTTCTCTCACTCACTTACTCACTCAATCTCACTTCTTCTCCTCCCTCCAATCCCTATCCCTCCCAGCAGATCTGTCATTTCTGTAATCAACACAATGGAGCTCCCTTTAGCCAGCATGACCCTCCCCTGGCAGCCTGCACTGCTCAAAATTAAGTGTAAGAGGGGGGCCAGACCTGCCAAATGGTGAATCATCACTTTTATGAAATATTAAAAAATGGAAGGGTGTGTGTGGTGGGGGTTGTATTTCTTATTCAACAGGGTTTTGAATGATGGCCTGGGTTACAATGCATTTTCCATTTGTTACTCTTACTCGCATCCCATCTTTTTATGGCCGGAGATTACTGACCAGCCATAATGGCCTGCTGGCTAACACATCTAGCAGGGAGCGTAGCGAGGTTGTGCTCTGTAGGATGAGCGCTATAGATTACTCTGGGAGAGGCAGCACAAGCGCCGATAAAAGGGAAATGATCTGGCTGGAATTCAGCGTCGCTCGACTGAGCCAAGCTCGGGAGAGGAAAAAAGGCTGTGAAAGGAAAGAAAAGTAAATATACACATAGGATTGACCCAATGGACCTGATAATGCTCCACAACGTAACTCTTCCTCACCGCACACCTTCTAGCTCCACCTCTCCTCCTCTTCCTCCCTACTCTACCCCTCTTCTAATCTCCTCATCTCTCCTCTCCTTCTTCTCTTGCCCACCCTGGAATTTCCCACTTCCTTGCTTTGCCAGGCACAGGCTGGCTCTCTCCAGGCCTTCCCTGTCTAGGCTCACAAAGGGCCCAGTGTCGAGGGCTTCCGCTGGAATCCCACTTCCTAATTGACCCCCTTGGTGTCTGCCTGTGGGGAAGTGAAGCCGGCCTCATGGACCACAGGCTCTAATTGACCCTCCAGGTACCTCTCCGTGCAGCAGTAAATGAACCCTTGGTAAATAATGGGGCCTGTGATTAATAGCCAGCTGTTGGGGAAGATCACCTATAGGGGGGATGGAGAGGGGCGACCTCTCTTTTTTTATTTCTCCCTTTGCATCCAAACATCTTCCATTGGAAAGGGATTGTAGCCAATGGCATGGGCTTAAAGTAAGGCACATTTGTGTGGGCATTTTTGGCCAACTGAAATACTGCATATATTAATAATTACAATTAAAATTGTAACACTAATATGGTACAATTTCAAATCAAAATTCTGAAACACTAACTGAAACACTAGACTTTTCATAATACTCTCCTGTAATTATTTTATCGACAGTAATCCGTTGGGTGGTTTTAATGGTTAAGTAAATTAGACGTCTGTCACAGCTGTGACACTGTGAAATGCTTCTCATGGTAGACAAACACATGGTGCTTAGGATGAGTCTCAAGTGGACAGGCTGTGCCAGTGGCGAGGATTGAGAGGCTAGGCTTCCCGTGCCATCTGACTCTTCCTCTGGGTGAAATGGATTTGACACAGTTGGTTTTACGCTAAAAACCCCAAGCTCCTCGGGGAAGGTCCCTATGACAACCATATTTGATGACCAACAAGCTTAGCTGTGCTGAGCTTTGTTTTCATGCCCATTCTGACTCGTCTGGGTCTGTTCATTGATTAAGAGATCTTATAAACAATGGCCCCTAAATAAACGAGTGGGAGGGGTCCATTTAAATAAAGATGGAGTTAATTTGTTTGCCTATATGTTCTGATGTGGGTGGAGGAAATGCATCTAGATGTATTTAGATGTACATAGAAATGAGAAGCTTATTGACTACTAGGGTTAGGGAGAGCTAGAAGCTGGCTAAATAAGATGTTGAAATGAGGAATAAAGGCATTGTGGGGATGGTTGTCTCACTAATAAATAGTTTCAATTTAGAAAATTGCAGACATTTCCATGTTAGACCAGCAGTATCATTATCTTCCATTATGTTTTTCTCATATTTACGACAGCCTTGTTGTGCCCTATTTTACAGTGAGTGTCTTGTGTTCTGTGTCTTGTAAACTAAAAATGTCTTTCATTAGGCGCTGCAAATGGTCAACAGGAAGCCAAGAATTAACGGAGTACACATTGGCACTGCAGGAGAAGTGGACACACTGGAGTGTATTGGAAAAAAGGTACTAAACCACACAAAATGGTCTGAGCCACTGGCTCAAATAAACCATTAGGGAGATGATTTATGTATTTAATACATTAATATGCTGAAAATGTTTTAAGTCCTCCATGAGACCACATTATCTTCTCCACGCCTGTAGTGTGCTTATCTGCAGTTCTCAAATTCAATATTTGGCAATCATCAGTGCAAAAAAGACTTCGTCCAGCCATTGGAGAGCACCAACGTGAAATTTAAATTGTTGATAGAAAGTGTAGTAATGCTTCTACTGCCTCATGGCTTTTAATAACCTGACGTTTTATCACAGACAATGTAGGATTGATTTTTAGTAGCTTGACTGCAGCTCATGCAGCGAGAACACATCTAGCTGCCTTTGTCTTGGATTATTTTATTTTTTTTTGTCTTTGGACCTTTTTTGTAGCTGTTTCAAACTAGAGTTTAGCGTTTCCACATTCAGTAAACTGCTGTTAAGGCTTTGCTTCTTTACGTGTTTTAGTCTTTTCCCTGTGTTTTCCAGAATCTGAGAGCCTGAAGTGGGGGACTGGAGTCTGGTGTGGTGGTATACATATACATCTACACGCTATGTTTAGTTAATAATGAACAGATACCATTTCTCCTACTTTGAAGCATAACAAACCTGAATGCCTTTTGGGATATTGCCAGTAACTATGATTACATGGACATTAATATTCTGACTACTGACCTTATATATGAAATATTGTGATTATGAGGTTTGAGTTGTTGATAGAATATTTCATTCATATTCCAATTTACATGTCATAGAGCATAGTTTGATTATTACTAGCAAAGACAGTTGATTCTGTAAAAGTTTCTGCAACGAAAATTCTAGTGTGATTACCGTATGTTGTATACGTGCATACAACACACCGCAATAATACGATTAAGATCAGAATACTCCACGTCTTAACTGAATTACAGCTTATTTTGACTATGAGCTTATTCGGATTAAAACAATCAGAAAATGTTGTTAACATGGCAAAGTGTTATTCAGAATATTGTCATAATTGAGTTAACATTGGAATATAGATGTCCACGTAAACAAACTCACTTACTTGAGCTGGCTCAAATATTGCTAGAATGTCTAGAAAAGTGTACCAAAAAACACCAAAGGATAAGAGGTTTACACAATATGTAGTTAGAAACTCCAAGAACCAACTGAAACACACAATAATAACCATACAGCCATATTAGCGGCACAGTGGACATGCTGAGCATCCTCTGTGTTGACAGAATAACCATTCCAAGCTCCAGAGAATGACTAACCAGAAGGTTGTTCAAGACGTGAAAGAGTAAACAAGGGGGAAAATCATACCCTGATTATAAAAGTCTGAGTATAACTAGTCATGTGACCACACATTTGGAACAGTTTATTTATCAAGACAAACAATAAACAATACCTAGAGATTGCTACAATTTGAACGCATGAAGCCAAATAAAGACAAGTACTTGTTAATGAGAGAGATAGATAGAGAGAGATAGAGAGAGAGAGAGAGAGAGAGGGGGGTGCACAACAGTGCCCTGTGACTAAAGGATTTAGACAGTCCTGTAATTTCCTGTACCAAGGGACGCCCAGAGGATTTCACTGCAGTAGGACTTCATGGAGAAAGGAGACTGTCTAAAATCCCATTGATGCCATTAACATTTTGGAAAATGAGAATCTCAGACTCAGATTTGAATTTGATACACCACAATATAGTCCACTCATCAACCTGAGCCTCCTAAATTTAGTTTTAAGATTTCTCTGTATTAGTTACTTACATATTTCTCCCCACAAACCACATCAAAAGTGCCATTTTTTA
This sequence comes from Alosa alosa, assembly GCF_017589495.1. Classification (NCBI taxonomy): domain Eukaryota; kingdom Metazoa; phylum Chordata; class Actinopteri; order Clupeiformes; family Clupeidae; genus Alosa; species Alosa alosa. The sequence goes on from NC_063202.1 coordinate 9,113,014, forward strand.
TTAGCCTTCAATTCCATGAAAGTATCATGAAAGTATCTTGAGATCCAAAACTATTGAAAACATAAGTGTACAATCAAAGCCCAAAACTGGATTCATACACAAAAAGACACAGACCATGCAGACCTAAGATCATTTATATTTAACCAGCAGAGTAAAGTCAGAAAACCACTGTCTCTGCATGGCCATATTGTTATTTGAAGTGTGTGGTGAGTAATTGCAAACGGTCGACCTCCACACTGTTCTAAATCAACAGCACCAGACCCACCAGGGAGACATTTCCCCAACAATGCTGGAGGAATAATTCATATGTTAGTCCACAACAACAAAAAAGAGAGAGAAAGTGGTGTTTACAGACCTTGCTCATGTGACCTGTCTCCAAGGTTAGAGAATATCTCAGAACTCAAGGATAATGTCTTTTTTTTTTTAATGTTTTGAGTAAAACTTGGGAGTGTTCTGAAACATTCATTAGAGAAATCAGTTTTGCTTTCTGAATGCTGGTGTACCACCCTGCACTGACATACTTTAAGTCATCACTTGGATACATAAAGTTGTGAAAGGTTTGAGAACTTGCTTTTTTATCATGAAATAATAGGCTCTTTACCAACGGTGAAAGGGAATCAATGGTCAGGGCATTTTAGTCTTTGAACATAAAAAATGTACAGCACACATTGGACTGAAAATATGAATCAAACAAAATTGATGGTACAAAAACGTCACTGGGGGGACTTTGTGTCGACACATTTTTGGATGCAAGAGAAAAGAGACCACCTGGCAGGCTGTGAATTCAGATTTTTGTAAATGATTAACTTGTTATCAGCACTGAGGTTCACTTTAAATCTGGCTTTGTTTTCTCTGTTACCAAACAGAACAAGCCAAATGTAACAATCACAGCCAATTGAATTTGCAATAAACAAAAGATTTAGGATATGCTGAGCCAAACTAAGCTATCCCTGCTCACTGGTGATTATCTCTTCTTGCACAACAGAGAATGAGGGCTACAGCTGTGAAAAAAAAAAAAAAAACTTTTGCAATCCTTGATTCAAAAACTTGGCTCAGCTGTTAGATGCTCAAAATGATGGAGAGTGTTTTCTAAAAGCCCTAATGATCAGTTATCTACAGCTTGTGTAGCTGTAAAAAAAGACATCACTGTGTACTTCATGTAATTGTATCTAGCTCTCAGCTATGAGGTTTGGTTTGCAGAATGTCATCTAACATTCAATGTGAAAAGGAATGGGAATTCCATCAATGCATTTCTATTAGGTGAGGTGAACACTCTGAATGAGCCTGAATTCAGAGGCACAGGGCAACCCAACAAAACACTAGAGCATTTAACCAACGGCATCAGTACTCTTAACACTGAATGCCTAAACCTCACCAGCACCACAGCTTACCCCTCTCCCAACAACCAGCACCCCCATCCTCCTTACCCCCCCCACACATCCATTCTATAACTGATTAGCAGAGAGGAAGGCCATTTCCTCCCCGCGGTTGCTGAAATATTAATCAAACACACAGAGGAGAGTGCCGGTGCTCCCAGAGTGGATGTCTTCTAATGGTAATACATGGGCCTGGTACAGAAGGAGGCACAGCCTCTCTAATAGCCTGAGAGAAAGGGGAGGAGAGGGGGAGGGTTTGTGGGTGACAGGGCCTGTCACATAGTGTAGGAGGGAGGGGATAAAAGAGGGAGAGAGTGAGATAGAAAGAAAGGGGGGAGTCAACTATTCACAAACGGTTTATTCTCGGATGTTTTGGTGTCTGTGGCTTGTTGTTATACTACGGCACATATGCTGTGAGCCAACATTTATTTGGAATTGGAAATACAAATGTTTATTTGGGGATATCTCTTAATATACTCACACAAATTCATTAGTGATATCATATTTTCACCACGTTTTACCTCTTGAGAAAGCAGGTGAGGACCCTTCATGATAAGCTTATCATCAGGCGTCAAGTGTTTATTCCCATAATCGCTAATGATTGAACATGTTTTAATCTGTCAAGTCACACTGTGTTAAAGTGAGAGAGAGAGAGAGAGAGAGAGAGAGAGAGAGAGAGAGAGAGAGAGAGAAAGCAACACAACTAACACATTCGCAAACACCAGACTTAATTAATATCTTTTGTCTTCGGGGGGATGTGCTGTTAACATCCCTATCATCACCTTATGGTTGTGTTTTCAGCATGCATACGCACTCACACTCACACAAACATACACACACACACACACACACACACACACACACACACACACACACACGCGCACACACACACACACACAAAATGTGACGGGATGGCAGGTGCTGTATATGAACACTCTCTAACTCTGCGGAAGCGGAGCCAACATGGGCCTGGCCGTCTGCCATTGATAGTTGCGCTCAATGACTGGAACCTGGACCGCTGCTCGGCACTAATCACTTAGCCAGCACCGAATGCGCTAAAAGGCTTTATTTCTGCTAATTCTTCCCAGATCAGTTGTTTCTCTGCCCGCCGAGTAAAGCAGGTCGATCCATGAAAACCTGTGGTTGTATTATTTTACGGGGTATATTGAGCACAGCTGATCACCAGATGCCATGTGGTTCGGACAACACTATTGCCCTGTGTGAGATCGTTCAACCTGGAAGAGCCATTGGTGTTTGTTGTTATTTAATCATTCATACAACTGCTCCTCTCATGTCAAGCCTGCTATCTTTACACTGCCTCGTATGCTCCCAGTTTAATGGTAGGTTACAATGTTTTGACCACTCAAACCAGTAGTATCCAGCCCCTGTCAAATTTTTATAGATGTGCGTACATCTCTACACTACAGGCCTGCTCTCTTTCACATCAGACGAAGGGTGCCAGTTTGACAGTGTATTTTGCCGACAGTGCATGCACACTCTGGCCAGAGCAAAGTCAGATGCAGGAACTGGGCGGAGTCAGACAGAAGTTAATTAATTAAAGATAGATAGACAAATCAGAATTTAACAATGGTGGCATGTGATTGGTTTATTCAAATTCACTTCAGTGGAGAAGTCTCGCCCATTTCATGGTCCCCGCCCTGACGTAGCTTCCCACTACCTATAGCACCGCCGAACTTTGGCCCCTAATTTTAAAGAAGAATTCCAGCGATTTTTCACATAGATCTCTGTTTCTTGAGGTCACCGTGTATTGTCGATAAAAAACCCCCAAAAACGATCGGTTCTACCTAGCTCGAATTGCTGCAGCCAACAGCTAGAGCCGTCAGGCAGCTACAGTGCTATACTCTGGGGGCATGGACATGGGGGCTCTTTTAGAAATGAACTGTTCAAAATGGCTTGGGCTGAAATGGCATCAGCAAGGAAAATTAAGATACCATGCTAAAATGGACGTCCATTGACGTTTGTTTCCAAACATTCCATTTTACGACTTCCAGGAACGTAACCAGCAGTAAAATTAAACTTATATTGATGCATTAAACTCCAAAAAACTCCTAAAAACCAAATTGATCTAGAGTCCAACCTGCAGAGCAAATTCAAACTTGCTCAGCGAGTTCAGCGAGGCCCAAGAAGACATTAGGTGGCGGCCTTTTCACAACAGAGCAAAAAAGAAGTTGAAAATGTGTGCACCCACAGCATGAGGCACTGAGGGCATCAAGCGGACTATGAGGGGAGCCACAAACATGAAGCCACAGGCCCAATTTTCCTGGGTTCCTGGGTTTCCTGGGTTTTTGGTGATTTGGAAAAGTACGTCAATGAGATCCTTTCCAGACCTATCTGTAGAGCAGAGACAAATTTGCTAACAGGTTTGTCTGAGTTCAGCCAGGCTACAGGAGAGAGCATCATTGAGCTGGACCTGCTAGCTAAATGAGAGGCCACGGTAGATGTATACAAGTCTGCGCTCCACCTGGGTGCCAAGGGGCTGCAATCCATGTACATGTCAACTAACATTAACTGCTGCCAGACAGAGATCCCACTGCATCATCACTGCATCACTTTTTTTCAATTCAAATATACAATTTATGTAACGAATGCACTGTCAAGCATTAAATTCACTAAATTGAACAAAATTAGATCAAATGTGATAGATATAAAACAGTGGTATTGCATTACTATTGCTTCAGTCTGAATGAAAGATGGACAAGAGGTTAAAAGGGTCCTGTCCCAAGCATGGCACTCTTTCCATTGTGTTGCTTTGCTTAATGTAAACCGATAAACCTGGCTAACCTTGTAGGTCCAATCAATGCTTATTTAGAATACAATTGATTAACAGTTCTGATCATTGATTATGTCATGGTGCTTCAGGAATCCCAATGCTCCAGGTTAGCCCGCTGCAGATTGCACTGTCCAGACATGGTAGGACTTGCATCAGCCTGGCATATGGACACAACTCGTGCAATGCTAAGCATAGAATATGGTGTTTTCATTAACATGTGCTCTATGGTAGCCATATTCAAGTGCACTTGTGTACATACTTGTGTACATAGACTGATTCTCGCTTTCACACACACACACACACACACACACACACACAGCTTTTTTTGTCAGCATGTTACACTCTTAAATGTGATGAAATAATATAGACTATCTTTGTGATATCCAGTGCAAATAGGCCTTTAGTATTACAAAACACCTGTATTCATCTGTCAGATGCCATGTGCTTCTCAAGATAGGTGACCATTTCCAGCCATCATATCACCATATCATTTACAATCGAACTATGACTAATGCCACTAAAACAATATAACTGTCGTCTGTGCATACGTGTTGACATCCGGTAATGTTTGCTCGCCCGAAACTCCAGATTTAAATTACCAAGCCATCTGTTCCTGCCGAGAGCCCAACGGCCATTTTGGAATTTCTGTCCCTACTGCATAACTCCATATCCAGCACACTGCGGCTTTGAAGAGCGGTGTGGCACTCGGATATTTATTGCTTTTGTGTTAGAAAGGACTTACCAATTAATTGCGTACAACTGTGCCTTGGCAGTATCACTCCCTACTGAGTGTAATGCACCAAAAATGCATTGTAAGTGTATTAGTCACAAGTCCTCTTGATTTATAACACACTGGATGATGAAGGACTCACTATCATATCATGGTGTGTACCAGAAATTAGATGCGCTTCCATTTTGGCATATATTTTTTTTGCACACATGGGCAGTCCTTCACTCTAATTGCAAGCACTGTCAATTCATGTATGAATAAATTATATCATGAATACACTCAAACCGCATTATATATCTCAACATTAATTTGCGTGTTTACTTGAGCCACTCAAGAGACAGACTCAATCATTTGGAATACTGTCAACATTTTCATGAAAGGAGATAAGGCCCCGTGGCTGCAGGATGCGAATACCAAAGCTGAGTAAGACAAAAGGCCATCTCATAGATTGCTCATGAGAAAACATCAATCTGCTACGTGCAACTCCTGCATGTATTACCACTCAACTGCAAAGCGCACCCCTCTCTGAGGGTCTTTCTTGAGGGCCACACAGTAAAAGGTGATTATAAAAGGTTTTACAGCATTGTCGTTATCAAAAAGCGAGGAAGTCAATCAAGGTCATCAATAACTCTCCATCCGGGGATTACGACAAGAGCAAACACACTGTAGTCCGCATAGAAGCAGTCACTTTTTTTTTCCCCTCGAGGTAGCTAATGGCGCTGAAATAATTCCAGAGGAAATAAAAATGAGAGAAGCTTGCGTGAGTGACATCCATCACACAATATGACAGACATTGAGCTCATGATGATGAAATGACGACTAAATTGTCCTCTGATTGATCACAGGAGCACATAATAACAGTGTGAAAGGTTTTCGCGGTGGGATCAGGTGTGAGTTTTGACAGGAGTAACTGCGGTACAATGGAGTCTCAGTAGGAGCGATGCTCTCGTATCAGCACAGTTTAAAGTTCAGGGTCCCGACTCGCCTGGGCTGTCACCCCGCCGTGCGAGTGGGTTATCCTGTAATGAGACAGAGGGGCATGTCCAACCCCCTGTCAGCGAAGACCTGGGCCATGCCAATGAATAATGTAATGAGCTCCTATGTGGGGATCTGTTCAGTCAGCAGTGCTCCACGTGGCTCAGTAACCTGCCACTGTCGAGCAGTGCACTTTGACTGGTCAGGGCTCTTCCGTAATGAGACGTCATGTGGAGGTATCAGGTGAGATATCTGAGATGCCGACGTTAAAGTGCCAAAGCCAAGGTCATCGCGCCTTGGTATCCCACCCTGACCCCCCCCCACACACACACACACACACACACACACTCCCCCAACTTCACCATATCAAAATGGACAATCAGGCCCGCATGTGACCATTTAAGAGCAGAGAAGGTAATGGTAAGGTGAAACAAAAACACGACTGCCACGACTGTCTCACATTCTAAGTGATTCACTTATTAAAATATATCATGTGCAATCTCTCAGACTCAGTGGTGTTATTAAATGCATAGCCAATTGAAAAGTCTGAGGACAACACAGCTGTGTACAGTTCTTTAGTGTTATAATGAGATTGAGAGTAATCACCCCAAAAAAGCACCATGACGACGCAATCAACCAGTTTGGCAAAAGGAACAAAACTTGTGTGATACAGTGGCAAGGCATAGACTTGCTTTTCGATTCAACAAGGCCTGACATGCTGAATTGATCTGACTTTTAGAAGATCTGACTTTTTAGAAGTCTTCTGATCTGCCTCTATTGAAATTACTTTTAAATACACATTAAAACACCTTCAAATACACCTTCAAATTAAAACGTTCATATGCATTTTGTTCAGTATCTGAATTAAATAAATCAGTGATATCCAATCAACATTTCACAACTATTGTGTTTGTAGCTCAAGAGGTCTGCATCTATCCATAGTTTCAAACAAAGAAGCATCTCTCTTGAATCAATGAAATGTGCTTGCCAGAGCGCTAAGGCATGAGTGGCCATAAAGAACAATAGACCTTCATCTATATAACAGCTATTAATTATTTAGGCATCTTTACTGAGGATTTTCTGGGAAATACTGTTGCAATCCTGTATGACACAAGCAGGCAATGTTTTTGCAAGTTGATAAAGACGACACAGCCTTTAGAGATAAATTAAAGCTTGCATTGTGTGACAGTGACTGTCCTTTCGGCACAGGGTAACTGATAATGAAACTGATTGCCATTCAGAATGGTACTGTATCAGGGCCGTAGTCACCATAGACATTGAGGGGGATGTGCCCCCCCAATATTCAAATATGACCAAAATGCCCCCAATATACGGACATAGAAAAATAAAGAAAGAAAAAAAACTCTACAGGAAACCAACAACCACCACCATCTGAAATGTAATCAAACATAAATAACGCACAAATTAGTGACCTAGTGATGGTTCCAGAGTAGCCTACACCCCTGAGTGGTTTGACCTCATGATTTTTCTTTTCGTTAGTGGCGTCAAAAGCTTCCATTTACTGCACCCTACCAAAGATCCTTGATTACTGTACTAGCTCCGCTTTAACCCTCTCTGACCCTACTGCGGTGAGGTAGGGCTGGCAACAATATCATAAAAAGCTCACAATTCTCACAAAACTTGTTGGAAAGGTGTAGCACAGGCTAAGGAAATCCCATACATTTTTGGAGCCGATCAGACTCAAAGGGAACTTTGAAACATTTTCCATATTGTAACGTATTGTCGCAATGATAGCGAAAATGAAACGTTTTATTTTAAATGATGAATTTGTGCAAGCCTGTGTCATTCATTTCTTTCACATGTCTTACAACATAAATAATGCATTCATATGCTAGTACTAATGCCAGGAATTACCCTGTTTATAGGCCTCTTAGAAATGGTTGTTGCATCTTGCATATTATTTAGATGCGAACTCAATCGCGCATCCATGCAGGCAAAACGTAGGAATCAAATGTGGTGACGGCACACAAGTTGGAAAAAACGTTGTAACGACTTGTTTGTGATTTTTAATAATATTTTTTGCATGGCCCTCAGACCCCACCACAGATTTGGTCTCCCCCAATGTTGACATCATGACTACGGCCTTGCACTGTATTGTGAACATATTGTGAACTGAATTGTACAATAAGAAGCACAGTGGTTTGCCAAAGCCTCCTGCTCTGTATACAGCTTCCGGTGCACGAGCCTCTGCAGGGAAACAACAGTCACAGGAGTCCACTATCACTATCACAGTACCATGGCTTGGATTCTACAGTTACAGCAAAACATGTCAGTACGCAAATGAAGGAAGACTATCTGGAGAATTGCACTGTATAGGCTTAAGATGAGATGAGATTAGATCTTTTTTTTTTTAAAGTTAATCGATAGACCTCACATTTCTGTATCATTTGTTAAATGCAAGCAGGGCCCTTAGGGACAGGAATACAAATGTTTATGAGTGGCAGAGCCGACCTGGCCGCCACTATGATCACATGGCCTACATTCACAGGGTCAATCTGTCTAAATCACCACAGACATAGAAAAGACAAGCAGAATGGGCAAGTGCACCATAGGCCGACTGTAGGTGACAGTTTGAATCATCACTACGTCGGATGTGCTCACCCGAGCATCAGTGTGATTTCAAGACAGCAGGACTGGATCGTGCTTGGCTCATCACATTCCCAAATGTCAGGTTGTGCTTAGTTTTAAAAGCACCCCCTTGCTGCAAACATGACATATTCAGGACTTCGAGAAAATAAGAGCTCTGAGCTTAACAGGAACTCTGCCGTAGAGTTCACACATTATTACAGCTCTCAAGCTGATCATAAGTCATTAAGCAATATTCAGCAGAGGAGTAGACAAGACACGCTGAACATGTTTTGACCATAAAAGTCTCAACTTTTTTTTTTCTCCATTAATTTATCAGTCTGCCAGGGGCAAGTTGTTCTATTTCCTTTAAGGCTTTGTGAAGACATCCAGCTGCAACCAGGAGGGAGTATGGAGCCTGGCTAAGGACAAATCTCCTGATGAACGTGAAATCAATTTGCCTTCAAATATTCATGCCTGTCCCATGCTCTCCCTGAGCCATATCAATTACTCCAGCCTCCCCAGGCAGCCGAGGACGGGTCCAGGTATTGACACTTAGACCCTCACTATAAACTTTATTGACAATCGAAGCCTTGAGCAGATCTAACTAAATATTGTAAATATTACGTGACATTACATAACCAGAGATGTGGCTTTCAATTAAGGGAAAGGTGTATTGATAATTAACAGGCACCAACTGAGACCCTGTACAGGCTGATGCAAATTGTAGCACTAATCAGCATTAGGTGAAATAAAGATTTTAAGAAACTGAATTATTTGTTTTTGTAAAATGTAACATTGTTACTATATACAGTACAACGCTGCTGTTGAGTAGTAGCATAGAAGAAGAAGAAAGATTTGGGGAGAGTAGAGAAAAATAAAATCAGAGATAGATTTTTCTGTCATTAGTGATCCATGAGCTAACATCTTTTTTTTTTTTTCAAAGGCTCTTTAACAACTGTGGAGTATTTTGATTTGGCAATACATCTATATATTGACAATGGTTTGATGAAATGGTAAACAATGCAGGTGTCGAACACTTGATGTTTTAAAGCACATTGTTTTGTCTTTTAGGACTAACTAGTGAGGGCTGAAAACAATAAAAAGTATTGAAGTTCTGAGTTATTCAGAGAATCTATTGATTTTGAATTCATCAAAAGGTGAAATAATATTGGACTGGTATGTCAGATATGCATCTATTTGTAAGTGATCATAAAATGTAGAGACACTGAATCAACCATTCATCTTGCCAGCTTTGCAGCTAATTACAATCATTACTATTTTGATGTTAATGGGCATGCCCTTTTCCCTGCCCTCGACCAATCTTAACAGATCAATATATCACCTGGAATATGTATTATCATATTACCAAAAGGCAGGAATCTACTAAAGATGAAACATTTGGTCTCAAAGGGCAGTCTCAGAGTATTTGGGATTGATGACAAAACTTCAGAAATAATTATGGAAATTAATCATACATGTGTACACAGCTTAGAAAGGACAGAGAGATGACAATACAAGAAACATTTGAATGAGATGGTGTAGGTGCATTAAATAGGCTATGAATCTCTGTGCACCTCACTTCTCTATTTTCTTTCAGAACCAGATCAATGTGGTGTGATTGTGGATGGGGCAGCATGACTGGGAACAATGTTGTGTGTGAATGAAGCATGCTTTGGATCTCTCTCTCTCTCTCTCTTTATTTCTCTCTCTCACACACACACACACACACTCTCTCTCTCCTCTTTCTCTCTCTCTATGTGCACACATCTATCTCTCTCTCACACACACACACATAAACACACTCTCTCTCCTTCTCTATCTCTCCTCTCTCTCTGCACACATCTATCTATCTCTCTCTCTCTCTCTCACTCACTCACTCTCTCTCTGTGCACACGTGTGTTTAAATGCGAAAATCAGACCCCTTGAGGGTTCCAAAGAAACATTCTCCCTGAATAATTAACTTCCAACAATGTCCTCATGTGAACACAATAGGGCAAATTGCTTTTTGTCCAAATAAATAAATAAATAAATAAATGAGAGGACATTCTTCTCATCAGCCTACAAAAAATAAACTGACGTAATGACACGATGGAGTTACCACATAAGGGTTCTGAGCTACAGACTCAAGTGTCTCTGCTAGTGCGCTTTCTGAGTAGTGTCCATGTGCTACGAACCACTCACACACAGTGGGGTCAGGGCTACACATCCATGCACCAAATTTGGGGGATAGATGGGTCTAAAGATAAAAGTACAGCCAGCGTTTACTTTTTAAACAGTGTCTTCAGTGGGGCAGGGCCTACTTGGTCTATTCTTTTAATCTCACAGATCATAGAACTCATACAGAGAGGAAATCCTTATAAAAAATATGTTTAGGTTACCGACTGGTATATTCCTTCACACTGATATGACTGTTTAGTCTAAGCTAACTTTGAATAAATCGCACAGTATTGTGAGGTCTCTCTCTTTTCAGGAGTAAAAACACCAAGTCTATTTTCTTTCACACATTTTACAAAAAAACGGAAATAGAGGGAGTGAATCAGCTACTTATTTGTAAAATACATCACCACTGACTTCTACAGACAGACCATAGCCAAATAATGCAAGTTGGTTGTCTTCCTGATGCTTCTACATTCTGTCAGTCTGGAAGTTCAACTTTAAGAGGCCAATGTTGTGCAAAATTAAAAGGCAAGTAAAAGCACCAAAATCCATGTGTCTAGAGGGGAAAAAAGAATGTTCAAAAAATCTTAATGCCAATTTACACAAAACAAGGATTGAGACTTCACATCTGTTGTTAAACCACAGCCCCCTCTCCTGGATGGAAAGAGTACAGGTTTTCTTACAACAAAAGATTACTTAAGAGAAGGACCCTGATAAAAATTTAGCTCTCTCAGCAGTAAGAACATGCTGAAGTGCAATCACCTCACACTGCTAAATCCTTTTCAGTCTGCCGTTTTTAACAAAATAACCACCCTCATAATGACCTGACTATACTGGATCAATTCCATTATAATCACTGGTCTCATTCCTTTTAACACACTAATTACTGAGGTGTACACCTCTCTGTTTACCATAAATCAGCGATTCAATATACATGCCTTTCGATTACAGCACTTCTTTTGTGTATCTGGGTTTTTTGTGTGTGTGAGCCAGTGAGTCCCTAACTGTTGTGAAGACAGTCTGAACAATACTGGGTAAATAATGATACATTTCGGGTGTAAAAATATCCAAACACTTTTGTTTCGGTGTCCTGTGAGCCAAACTTATTAAAAGTTACAAACCCCTGGGCCCTTCTTGATTTCAGCCAGATCCACCTCCTCAAAAGGAGGAAAAAAAAACAAAACAAAAAACATCAGAGTTCCAACTCGTGACACAAAACAGATCAGGGCCTGCCTTCTTTAGCATGTGGGCCTGGTTGGTTGAATCCTGTGGCTTCCTCCATGCCGAATGATGACAGCCTGCGTGGCCGCTTCGCACACCAGTGCGCCAGGGAGCCTGGCCAGGGCACGTTCCCTGGCAGCCTGCGGAGTCAAGCGGATCCAGATCCAGGCCCTTGGTTGGATTTCGGAGTCGGTGCCAACCCCACCCCCTAACACTCAGCCGTCTCCAACATACACAAGTACACCACACCAGGCGTGGAGTGGGACAAAGAGCAGTATCAGGCAAGGTACCTTCAAGATGGTTTAATAGTGGTTGCAATCACTCTTAATTACTTACAAAACATCATTGCATGACAGCTGAGGTACATGATTTATTTCATTGTTTTCATTAATCTATAATAAGTGTTTACTTTAAATAGAAATATATATATATATATATATATATATATGACACATTTCTATTCTATTCTAATCAGAAATTTGGTAAAAACAAGAAACTACAACAGGCTCAAAGCCAATATATATATATATATATATATATATATATATATATATATATATATATATATATATTACTGAAGTCTGCCTAGCATTGTATATTGAGAGGGAAAAAGCAACCAGAGGCAAGCAGAAGTTGTATTTTGCTACACTTGCTCAAGAAACAATGAAAGTTCTTTCAATCCTTCTGTTGTACTTTTCTAGCCTTGAGAGTACTGCCAGAGAAAAGCCATGTTACAGAACTAAGAACAAAAAAAACAGAAACATGAATAGCACACATTAAACCCAAGTGCTGCTCTCTTCTTTATTTCAATTAAAACAAGTTTTCACAATTCAAAGGCAGTCGAATCTAAAAGTCACTTTGATCTTGTAACCATAGGACAAACATGGGTCCGTCTGGGGAGGAGAGCACTTGTAATTCCACAACGATGGGGCATCTCTGTTCGGCAAATGTTTTAACTGGCACCGCAGACCCCTCAAAAGCACAAAAACGTTGGAGTGCGGAAACAGAGGCGGCAAACAAATAATCTGTCTTTCTAATGGAAACCGCCGAATGTCTCTGGGCCTGACAGTTTCTCTTTCATTCTTTTTCTCAATCTGCCGACCATCTTTTTTTCTCACAGAAATGATTAATCAAGCTTCTACATGTAAAAACACCGGGGGAAAGTGGCAGCTTTCATCCAACAAGGGAAAGTAATACGTTTAAGGTAATGACTAAAGGCAGGAGAGACTCAAGTGAAAGAATAATAATCTCCTCTCCATAAACACCAGTGAACCCCTGTGTTCTTAGACTAGACCTGACTTGTACATTTACATTTTTTTTTTTTACTTTGAAGTGACAGTGGTGCGTGACAAAAACGTCTTGGGACTGGGAATTCTATAAAGGATTCATTATGTCTTATTGATAATGATTTAGATACTGGCAGCAAAAAGAATAGGTCAGCTTTAGAAAAAAGTTAAAGGGCATGGAGGTGCATATAGAAATAAGCCAGTGGTCCAAGGTCATAAGTGAGACTTCTGATGCATTTATTTGGTTTTCTATACATTCTTGCACGGAGAATTATGCTCTGAAATGATTATACCACAAAGCAGTTGTTTATACCACAAAGTAAAAAACGCTTACAAAAATAAATAAATAAAAGGCTCACTGAAAATATAATCCATTACGTTTCATGTGGTGGCCATGTGGTGTTGACAAGATCTACCAGAAAGACTCAGTTAAACTTCAGCTTGAAGGTTTAATTGTATGACAGAATTTTGTAAATACAAGTTACGTTGCATAATATAGCTGGCTTTTGTAGATGGCAGGCTGTGTACTTCTACTGAAAGCACACAGTGCCCAGGATGATGAGGTGGTGAGGCCTCAAAGCTTTGCTCCACCACTCCACTAGAAAAAAAAATTAGGGGCAGCTGAATGCTGGGCGTGTTCTTTTCTCAGTGTTATAACGGTGCATACCACACACACACCAGATCACAGAGAACCCCCCTCCACTTCCCCATCCCACACACACACACACACACACACACACACACACACACACACACAAACAAAAGCACCACCTCTAGAAACCGTTGCCCTCGCCTTTCATCCTCTGCCAAAGCTGGGCCACAGTGCATAAAAATCTCACAATCGCTCGTCTGTTAGCGGGAGGCCATTAGCGGCGGCTAACAGTCTAACCTCTCTCAACGAGAGCCGACTCAGTCACGACTGCCTGGGAGACCCAAGCGTCCGACTGGGCAGCTACTGCTGTTAAAGACATGAAATAAATTAAAAAAATCTGTTGAGGAAAAAAACCCTGAATTAACATAAAGCAGCCTCCTTGGCATGAGGGCCAAGCATGCTGTGGGTTTTGTTATTTGGTTAGACAGGCTTTTTGAAGGTCAGGTTTCAGCTTCTTCAGATACTGGCATTAGTATGTAATCAACTGCCCAGTACTGTAGATGACATTGGGATACAATCAGAGCACTGAATGAGCACTATTGTTTTACGGTAATTGACCGTGAATCAGCTATGGGTTATATCCAAGTCTTAAATATCTGTGAGGTGTTGACCGTAAGGGCCATCCTCTCCATAGTCAAACACACCTTAAGGGTGTGAAATTAGAGACAGCTTGCACGTGTTTGTAGTGAGAGCATGGTGCCTGTGTTTTTCTTTCTTTTTTGAAGCACATGCCTTATGGACATGCAGATGAAAGACATGCAGTAGAGCATGAAAATGACTTAATTAGCGCTAATCGCTTCTGATGGAACATATTTCCACTATTTGCCTCAATTAGGTATGGTTAATTTCTCCTACTCGTTTTCTTTCTCAACCGACTGCAAGCCAATCTGTGCCAGGTGTGATTATTGACACATTATATTTACAGAGGAACACTGCACTCTCTCACCAAACTCTCCTTATATGAATCAGCCAGTTGAGCTCTGAAACCAATCTGCCCACTGGCACGAGTGCAGAACAGACGCATACTGACAGTACACTTGGCTTCAGCCTCACTCTCTTTCCTGAAACCTAAGGCATGTTACTTGCACTACTAAGAATCAGAGCGACTATTAAGCAATTGTGAGATTAACAACATATTTGCCAACACAAACATGAATCAGAGAGCACTTGAGCTGTTAAAGGACTCTAGGCCACCCCCGTTTCTCCAGCTCCACAAGCCAATCATTGGGTCACTTGAGGCTGCAGACAAAAATGCCTTCTGATTTATAATGTAATATCAAATCTGTTGAAAGGTAAACCACTTTATCAATCCACTGTTCATTTAAAAGCAATAACATGCTTCATTAAAATATACATGTCTTTTCTTTAGAACTTTTCCAGACAAGTTCAAGCTATGTCCAAACCAGTTGTAGTTCTAATATTTTTAAGAAGGCCAACTGTCAATAGAAAGAGGTTCACCTTGGGCCACCCAAAAGGTTCAGCTCAGACATAGTGTTGAAATGATTACATGGACAGGGATGCTATGAACACCCCACAATGTGCCAGTTCCAGGATGCACTACTCATTTTTACACTCTGACCCTCTAAATGTCCTGGTCATCCCAAGATGCGTCACTTCCAGCAAAACAATGCACTAACAAATTATGTATTGCTTAATAGACCATATAATTGCGAAATTACCTCTAATCATCATATAATGTTTGCATATGTGTATTGCATAACTTGGCATATCAGAGAAAGCTTCAATACTAACAAAATTGAAGATCCCATATATCAGAAAAATTACAGCAATTATCACTTCTCGGCCATTTGGCTAAGATCAAGTGTAGAAAAATGACAGCAATTATTAAACAAAAAGACAAGTTTCAGAAGAACAACATAACTTTGGGAGACAATATTTAGCTATCACCAAAAAGGCTCCAGATCCCAGTCACTTGGGTCTTGTTTATCATGAATAAAGCTCCTGCAGGCTTAATTTCATATAATATGATTCATTGACAGTTACAACATTTCTTCCTTCACATCTCAATTACCAAATAAACGAAAGAGGAAGACAAACATTGACCACATTCCATTGCTTTCATTAAGGAGACCTATATTAAGGAATGTAAATGACTGCCATCTGTACTTTGAAAACAGATGAGGTCCTTTAACCTAGTTGAACCAGAACTAGAACAATTTCACTGATTGAAGAGGGCTTCAATGTCACTTTACACCAACAAAAAGTTAACTTTGGACATAACGTATGAAAGCATGAGTGTAGTTCTTACGGTTTGTCTCAGCCCATCTCTTCGGGATGAAATGTCATGTCAAACAAGTATTTCTCTGGAGCCACAGAATTTCTGATGCCTGCTACTGCTTGGTGAGAGGAGGAGGGAAAGGTGCCATTATTGATTCATTCCACCTAGTTTTAGAGTTTTCCGTAAAACTCCCACCTGCCTGAAAATGTGTGGCCATCCTTCAGACCCAGACAGTGTGTTATGGGCTGGTGAATTAAAGGACACAGGCTGATGTTTCATTGCTTGTTTGCACTAGTAGAGAAGACAATTCCCTTATGCTAATGTTTGTACAACATGAATCTCTCCCCCCAGCCACCACTCCAAGGCTGCCGCAGGCCTTTTTATTTTTATTACCTGAGTGCTCCAGGGGCCCAAAGGCCAGCGCTGGCAACCATTTGCAGGTGGACGCGTGGAATATATAGCGTCATAAAAGTCAGCCTGCCATAGCTGCCTGAGCACAATTACAAATGGCATTATGTAAACCAATGTGTGTTCAACAGGAATAGCAGTATACCTTTAGCCCCCTCCAAAGCTCTCCACAAACCCAGGAGAACGGACCACTCCCATCAGCCGTGAACCGTTCAACAAGATGAGGCAGATCCAACTATTTGTTGCTAATTGAACGGTATGACTGTTGGCATTCATCTATGTTGGGTTTCACGAGGTTTCGGGTTTGAAAATGGAGAAATCACCTCAGGTCACAATGACAAGGGATTGCCTCTACTGTATATGCGGCTCTGTTTAGAAAATATAATAGATAATTTAACACTCCATTTGAGTATTTTCTAGGGTGAAATTAGCATCTTATTTCTTGGCAAAGACATAGGCACACTCACTGTGCCTTACACACACACACGCACACACAGATGCCCAGGGGGCCAACAGGGAAGTAAAGGACAGCGTTGTGTCAATACTTTGGACAGTAAGTGCTGAATGAGCACTACTATGTGTGAAGGGATTAACGAGGACACCATCACTATGACTGGAAAGAGAAAGAGAGAGATAGAGAGAGATTGTGTGTTCTTAAGGGTGTCAAATCATCTGTGATTTGAGGTCATAAATGCAACATTTTAATTCAACCATTTCACAGAAGCCATTTCTGAACATTGCACAAGTGGGTACGAGTATGTGTGAGAACCTGAGAGAGAGAGAGAGAGAGAGAGAGAGAGTGCAAGAGAGAGAGAGAGAAGGAAAGAAAAGATGGGGTGGGCTAAAGAGAGATTCCACATGCATCCCCAGGCCTCATGAACGCTTCCCTGGCACACGGCCGCACAGCTCTCGCTGATCACACTCCTCTGCTTCTTTGGTCTGCTAGACCCTCCCGCTCTCCCACTACTCCTTCACCACTGGCCTGGGCCACTCCATGTTTGAAATTAATTAGCGGACTCCCTATTATTGAGTAAGTCTCAGGGTTTTGCCTGAAAACTGATGAAATATCAGACAGCCAGCCGGGGGCTGAGGCATAAGTATGTGAAGGAGGTCAGGGGTTAATCCCCATTGATTTTTCTCTGCTTGCATCCGGGAGCCGCTGCGGAGAGCGAAGAGGCCATTACCCCACAAATGCTTTTCTAAGCCTCTGTGTAGGCATAGACAGTGATCACTGTTACCCACAGGACTACAAACAGATATGAAAAACAACAAACATAATAGTTTTTTGTTGAGGATCAGAAACGCAACATCACCATGTTACATGTAACAGATAACGTCAACCACAATAGTTATGTTAATGGTGTATAATGTTGTTTTTACCACCATATGATCTCTCTGGAATAAGTCTAGGCCTCCGCAATGTCTTTGAATAAAAATCTATGTGACCTACATGACCAACTGTAGGCCTGTTGCTCATAGTTTAGGCCTATAAGCATGTATGGTTTACCTCACCTCAGTCTCATGTTTCAAAGTGCTCAAAAGTTTATGATCAACAAAACAAGATTTTTGAGGGATTGCCAAACACCTCATTTGATTGCCGGGCTTTTCACATCATCATGCGACATTGACATGAACGTGTGTGGTTAAAATTTTTTGGATGCGCCATCTCCCATTCTCTCGCTCTCACTCTCATTCTAAATCCATAAAAGTAATTGGACAGGCATACTTGTACAGTAACAGTCAGTCCAGAGTTTAGTAACATTCCTTCAACATTTTTCAAGTGAAGCACTTGTTCACCAGTTAGTGTGTCAGAGTGAGAGCTCTGCTGCACACACAGAAGCCCATATCCAAACACACAAAGTGAGTGCTCTGGTGCCCATAAGCTCACAAAGAGAAGCAATGAGGGTGAATCTGTCCCATTGACAAACGCTCTTGTGTTCTATTGATAAGCTGGGTTGAAAAAAACCCGGCCCACGATGGATTCTCCTCCTGGAGGAAATCCAATAGGAACATACTGAGACACTAATGCCGCATCCCAAACAAACAGAAACACTGATCAATGACCAGCAATCAGCAGATCGATCTCACATTATATCATTGGCCTAATTTAGGCAGATAATATCTAATCAACACGGCACCTCCCACGCCATGCTGGCCTGACACCAACAGGTGGCTCATGTATCATCTGCAAGGTGAAATGAAGCCTTTGCCTTTAAACAAGCACGTGAATGGTCAAATGGTCTTGCTATGACGCTATGTCATTCTTGAGTTGTACCTTAAGCTCTACCTTATGGTTTTGATGTGTTCCCAGAAAAAATTGTAGTTAAGTAGACTGTAGTTAAGTTAACAGTATATTAACTAGTACTACTAGTAATAGTCTATTAACTAAGTTAATAGTACATTAACTTAACTACAAAATACAGTCTAACTTAAAATAAAGTCTTCCTCAGAGTCAAGCTGCTGTGCGTCGAAATGTTAGTCGTGTGTTCCTGTCTTTTCCTGGATTCAGTCATGTGAAGTGGCCAGGGCCTAATGCTGATGCTGATACTGTGATCCTACTCTGTGAGCAGTCATGTGAAGTGGCCCAGGGCCTAATGCTGATGCTGTGATCCTACTCTGTGAGCAGTAAGGGGCTAGAGTGCAAGTGATATCATTCTATCGTCAGAATAAATTAATTTGCTTTAACTTTTTCATTCCTTTAAAATGCAAATATATATACATAGATCATATTTGATGGCGTAAATGTTGACTTGCATATTTCTTGTTGATATTATGATCACTTGTGCTGTCATGCCCATCAAAAGATCTCACACATACTCAAAACTATGTGAATAAATAATCAGCAACGTGGATCTAGCCTCTTAAAGTATAGCTCAGGTCCAGGAAACCTAGAAAAGTAAACAACTTTAGCAGGGTATACCTATAGCCTTCTTAACACATTAAAAAACAGCATTACCACTCAACCAATCACAGTTTTTTTTTCAGTTTTGATTCAAATAAAAGTACTCAACTGCACAGGATCAAACTACAGACAAATGAATATAACATACAATTTAAAAATGCAAGACATAAAATATAATTTCAGGCAGAAAAAATAACTAAAGAAGCACCTTTGTTTGCATGGTAGCTTGGCTTGTCTGCAAATAAGAGAGGGGGCGCATTCTCTTACCATTAATTTGTGCAAAAATTCCACCAAAGCAAAAATAATTTCTCAAATTAATTTCCATTCTCTCGCCTTCTCTCCCTGTTTACCTCCTGCTCTCGTCTCTCTCTCTCATTCCCTATTCTTAATCCTATCATGCAGGCAATAAGTGTATGCTGCATGAACACATTTAATTTTCCCCGTTAGTCCTGGGCAAGCCCAGAGGTGAGCTTTAATAAGGATCAATGGCACTTTATCTAGGACAGGACCCACTTCAGCGCATGCAAATTAAACTCCAACCCTTTCTTAAAAAAAAAAAAAAAAAGCATTGGATTTAATTAAAAAGAAAACGTAAGACCACGGGCTCTGCTCTGGAAATTCAATTAAAGGATTTATGCAAAGGTTCGCTAGCTTTTTGTGTTGGTGTTACTGTTTGTATAATGAGCTTTTCATATTAAAAATCAATAGGTAATCTAGAGTGGAGGATCGTTCTCCTCTACATGTTTTTGAGATCAATTTGTGAGCTAGTCTATCAGTGATGCTGTCTTGGCCGTGAGCTCTAGACAGCCTTGATCTCTTACTGAACATGAACAACTGTGATTACCTGTAAACAGGACCAAGGATGCAATGTTATCAGTTGGCATGATGGAATTCACCGTATGGATGTAAAAGATTATTAGATTTACATGCAAAGGCAATTTAATAAGAGAACAAAGGAATGCAAGCATATGCAGGGTTCACCATAAGTAATGGCCCACTGGCCCGGGCAAGTAAAAGAGCAGGTCGGATGTCGGGCAAGTTAGTTGGCCCATCACTGGCCTGCATACTTACCTGGCAGGGGAGATACCATGATCAAGAAGGTGGTTCACCTTTGGCGAGGCTCTGCCATTGCACTTCGGCGGTAGCTGACCCGAACGAATCTCGACTGCGAATCTCGACTGCATAATTTGTGGTAGTGGGGGACTGCGTTCGCGCTCTCCCCTGAGGGGCAGCCGTGGCCCACTGGTTAGCACTCTGGACTTGTAACCGGAGGGTTGCCGGTTCAACCCCCGACCAGTGGGCCGCGGCTGAAGTGCCCTTGAGCAAGGCACCTAACCCCTCACTGCTCCCTGAGCGCCGCCATTGTAGCAGGCAGCTCACTGCGCCGGGATTAGTGTGTGCTTCACCTCACTGTGTGTTCACTGTGTGCTGAGTGTGTTTCACTAATTCACGATTGGGTTAAATGCAGAGGACCAAATTTCCCTCACGGGATCAAAAAAGTATATATACTATATACAGTTTTCATTGAGTTCAGCTCACCTGTGATGGTTACTAGTTGAAGCCAAACATGTCAAGATAGTAAAATAAAGAGTGCGCTCATTTCAATGTAATAAATTAATGGTTTTGTGTAAAAGTGACTTTTCTGGGCCAGTACAAATCTGATATACTAGCCTGAGGGGCAAGGGGGTGAAAAATGAAATGGAATGAAAAATGTTGAATACTGCATATGGTTCCTTGAAGTGAACACTTGTCTTTGCCAGACAATTTAACTGACAAAGGAACAACAATTTATTATATTCAACCTAAATAAACCAATTATTGATTATCATCCTTTGGTATATTTTCAGGTTTGTGGACAAGTTGAAATATTTCCAATGGCGGATTTATTCTAGCTCTTTACAATGTCTCCTCGAGTACATTTTAGGTAATTGAGCTGAAGCTGGTTCTTGACGGCCGTAAAATGTATGCTTTAGCTATGGGAAATCAAGCCATTGCTGGTTACTTCAAAAGTTTCTTGCAAACAAGTCTGTTTCTTGAAGTTTTTTTGATGGAACTCCATCTTGTTTGCATTTTAAACATGTTTTTGAACACAAGAGAAGCGTGCAATTGTTAGTGATGACATACATTGCCACAGTGGTCATGCAAAACACCACACATTTAGGAGCATGGAGAATTGTTTTTGAGGGGGAAATTAAAGTTGACAGTTTTTGGGCAGGCCTTGCCATTGCCCTCTTCCACCTTTTCTCCACATCTTTTCTTGGTATATTTTAACCCAAATGTCTCAAAGAGACTTCAGGATGAATAATCAAATGCTGAGGGGGTAAGTCATCTTGGGCTGCATTTTGCACACTGGCCCATGGCATAAAACTAGTTTTCCACCAGGCGTGAAGTTTAATTCCTTATTTTGCACGTTTAATTTTTAAACACTGCGCCCAGGGGTGTGGCAATTAACAACTTAGGGAGTGGCTTAGCACATTGTCTAAAAATCGCTATTGTACACCTGGTCAGAAGTCTATGGCGAGTTGTTTATATGTTATTTTAAGAGTGCATTGTTAACATATTGGCGGGTGCACCTATCATCCATGAACGCACACCAGCCACGTCCAAGCAAAACATTACAAATTGCACGATTACAATTAAGCAATATAGCACGAGTGAGAGTGGGGTTGGTCACAGGCAACAACAGCCGTGGGAATATCCATGACTAATCCCACGATCACAAGTGCTATATTGCTTGCTTTTATACAACAATTCTACCACAAAGTAAATAATCTGAAAACACACCATTATTGTTACAAAATGTTAATTTCGACATCGTTCTTACGCATCAAAAAATAGTTCCCTTTTCAATAGACAACGTCTTGGTTGCTAGGTAACCAACATTCCAGATCCCTCATTACGGGTCTTTGTGGTTTACATGTCTTCTTGAAAGAAATGTTGAAAGTCGGGCTGAAATCACATTCATATCTAGGTTTGCTGCATGCATGTTACAAGGACACTGGGCCATGTCATGTAAGGGACATGGTACTGCAAAAAAACGGAAACATAGTCTACATTGCAGAACCACTCAACTTTATTAATTTATGGTGAATAAATGTTACACTACTGTGCACAGCCTGATGTGACGATGCTAGCACGTTAGCAGCGGTTAGCTAATTATGCTAACATTAGTTATCTACAAGTCTCCTCCAAGTGACAATCATATTATACACAATGCTGGTAATGCTGAGAACAATTAGCATCCTCGTTTATCTTACTTACATTGAGTTGACTGTATGGCTTAATCCACAGATGTGGTGAAGCACTGTTTCGTTATGGTTTGCTAAGGAGTAACCCATTGCTTGAAATGGTGGAGAGCTGGGATGAGAACATTGTGTCAAATCTTCGCATTGTATCGCGGAGTGATTTATTATTAGCTGTGCAAAGTCTGAGTTGAAATGTCCAGGGATATTCCAACTCATGGAACGTCTCTCGGCCAATCAGAAACAAATAAATAGTTCCATACAGGGGCGGACTGGGACCAAAAATCGGCCCTGGCATATTTGGCCCAAGTGGCCCTGAAATCGGTCGGGCACACCTAATTAAATACACAATCTTGCATTACCCTTAAATATGCATATATTTTCAAGTGTCATGGAGCACTAAAAGTGATGTAGGCCTGCCTCACTGGCTATCACTCTGACTGATCAGAGGTAGCCATAGAGCACATGATCTCCATATTCAAGTAGACTATACAAGCAATTATTAAACTAGATGTACCGCATAGCGGTACAAAATATGACCGCCGCTCAGTCCTGTACATCCGTTCCGCAAAAATAAATCACACTTCAATTTGTCTCCATATTTTACTCCATCCCCCACTCTTGAAACTTTTGTGTATGCTTGTTTGGCATGCCTGAGTGTGTGTGTGCGGCTGCACAGAAAGTACCCTACTGGTGCTGAAAAGGTGAATAGATTGTAGAATAGCCAAAGAAGATGTAGAATTGTTATAAAACCTTTAAAATCTCTAAACAATCACAAGTAGGGCAGTTCATCACAGTTCATCCATTGCAACTGGATTGATGAAAGGTCACTTACACCTGTAGGCTACATTGTATTTGGGAAAAGCAAAAGGTATCAGCATAATGTTATTTATTTATTTATTTTTTATGTATTTATAAACAAAACATCTCTGTCAGTTCCATGCCGTTTTCAACAGCTATCAAAAACAAAGGTCATTTTTGGATGGATGGATTTTTGTGAATGTTTCTTCTTCTACATAAGATTTTAGTCATCTTTAGTTCATGTAATACTTTATTGTCAATGCACAAATTAAGTAACAGTAGTCTGAAACGTTATTGTTAATGCACAAATTAAGTAACAGTAGCCTAGTCTGAAACGAAATGCTGTTTTACATCTAACCAGTGGTGCAAATAACTGACATGTCCAAATGGGCCTTGATGAAATGCGCCGCTAGACTGTTCATACACATTTTAACGGGCCAAAGTTGAAAAGCTTTTGTCCGTTATTGTTAGTGCAAATATAGGCTGATTCATGTTCCCTTGCATTGTTTAACTGAGGTCCATGGCTAGTCTGGCTTTCATCAGACCAAGCTCAATCTTTTAAGAAATCAAAAAAATAAATAGCGGGCAGATCAGGCTGGGTTCACCCAGCCTAGTCCATAGGCACCGATATTGTTTAATTTTCGATTGAGATATACACGCTCTGGCTATTCTAAATGCAAAATGCATCAGGGAGTTATGACAAAGCGGTAACTAACAAACTAGATCCTAATAGAAAGTTGTTAGCTTCCCTAAGCTACAGGTAGGATTATAAGGTAGGCCTATTGACAACATAAATTGTCAATAGGCTATGCTGGCGACACAAATAAAATCTCCTTTGGAAACCAATGGCTTACGCCTTACAGTATCAAGCGGACTTAAACTGTCATATCGTGGCGAAAAGTTGTAATAACATTCACGCAGCTCCATGAGTCAAGGAAAGCGAATGAATGAAGTAGCCACTTCTAAATGGGACCCACTACACAGTAGCTTAAGGTGTTTTGCTAAAGCAGCCATAATGAAATGAAGGTGTCATTGTTTGGATACTTCACACACACGTGCTTTTTAATTTCACAGACTACAACTACCAAGCTGTAATCAAAGCACATCGATTCCCCTCTCACACCCTGCACGCACATAAAAAACAAAATAAACAGGCGTCTCAGTCTCACGCATGTATAGGCAAAACTGTATCAGACCGGGTGTAGCGTTGGTAAATCTTCCATTGCACAGAATGATTTTGTAGCACGTGCAATAAATGACAGTCGAAAGATACAAACAGTGCTGCTATCAATTTAGCCAGTATAACCGCATTTATAGTTTTCTACAAATGCAATCAATCAAATGCCTCCATCACTCAACCAACGCTTAACGGTAACATTACCTAGGTCCTTATTGATATTACAAGATTAACGTACCTGCAGTAAAACCAAGCATGTCCGAGAAACATCCTTAGATTTATTTCGCTTCAAGAAGAAATGGGAATTACACTTCATGTGAACATCGCCCCTATCCTTATTAGATGTTCGCTGCGGTAAATTACAGTCCTTGTATGAAGCGCCCATTGTTTTTCCAACCCACTTTTAACTTCCAACAAAATTACGCCTCACTGCAACGACGCGCCATCTAGTGGACAAACGACTACTTCTCGCCAATACTGAAAATGCAGCCATGATGATGATGATGAATATTTATTTTGGCTTTCTTTTTTAATCCTACTGATTTTCATTTTTACCGGGGCAAATCACAAATGAGTGATTATGAGCCAGGTTGATGTGGGCCCTTGAGACCAACATACCATAAAAGATTCACAGAGAACTGTGTCTGCCCTACCCTCCTTCGGGGGTCCAGTCCAGCGGGGGCTGCAGATGAAAACGAAAAATGACGGTTCCATGCTATCCATGTGGGGGTACATGCTCACCAAGTTTTGTGTACCCGGTCTTTCAGTGTCGGGAATCCTTGTTGGTAATGCGTCACTAAATGTACACATAAATTATTTCATTGTAAGGCCCCCATGAACGAAAGTACACAAAACTTGGCATGCATTCAGAGGGTGTCATAATGATCCTACTCTTTTAATTTCGTGCAGTTTTGACCTTGTCAGCCAGAGATATTGAGATGAAAACACCTCATTTTTTGCTTTTTAATTTTTAACTAGGTGGCGCTATACATGAAATAAGTGGTAATGGGATGGGTTGACATGCCCCTTAAGACCAACATACAAAAAAAAAAGGTGGACCTCCTAGGCCCTACGGTTCTCGAGATATTCACAGAAAACTGTCTCCGGCCACCTACAGGCCAGTTGGTGTATAGTAACATAAATTAATTTATTGTGTGGCCCCCATGAACGGAATTCCACAAAACTTGGCGTGCATACATAGGGTGTCATAATGATCCTACACTTCCAATTTTGTGCAGTTTTGACTATGTTAGGTCACAGATACCTTCAATTACACCACCTCATTTTTACTTTTTGTGTTTAACTAGGTGGCGCTATACATGAAATGAGTGGTTATGGAATGGGTTGACATGGCCCCTTGAGATCAACATATACAAAAAAAAAAATGGTCCTCCTAAACCCTACGGTTTTCGAGATATTCACAGAAAACTGTGTCTGCCCTACCCTCCTTTCGGGGGGTCCAATTCAGCGGAGGGGCTACAGATCAAAACGAAAAACGATGGTTCCATGCTATCCATGTGGGGTTACATGTCCACCAAGTTTCGTGTACCCCGGTCTTTCAGTGTCCGGGAATCATTGACGGAAATTTGGGCATGCTAAAAAAAAAAAAAAAAAAAAAAAAAAAAAAAATTAAACCTATATGACCGCCGCCACAGCGGCGGTCATAATAAGAGTTTCTGCTTGAATTCAAAGTATCATTTCAAATTATTCAATAGGCTACATTTAAACTATACAATGCTCAATTAACAGCAGCACCAAACAATTACTGAAGCCTATGTGTAACTAGATGTACCGCGATAGCGGTACAAAATATGACCGCCCGCTCAGTCCTGTACATCCGTTCACAAAAATAAATCACACTTCAATTTGTCTCCATATTTTACTCCATCCCCCACTCTTGAAACTTTTTGTGTATGCTTATTTGGCATGCCTGAGTGTGTAAAGCGGCTGCACAGAAAGTACCCTACTGGTGCTGAAAAGGTGAATAGATTGTAGAATAGCCAAAGAAGATGTAGAATTGTTATAAAACCTTTAAAATCTCTAAACAATCACAAGTAGGGCAGTTCATCACAGTTCATCCATTGCAACTGGATTGATGAAAGGTCACTTACACCTGTAGGCTACATTGTATTTGGGAAAAGCAAAAGGTATCAGCATAATGTTATTTATTTATTTATTTTTTTATGTATTTATAAACAAAAACATCTCTGTCAGTTCCATGCCGTTTTTCAACAGCTATCAAAAACAAAGGTCATTTTGGATGGATGGATTTTTTGTGAATGTTTCTTCTTCTACATAAGATTTTAGTCATCTTTAGTTCATGTAATACTTTATTGTCAATGCACAAATTAAGTAACAGTAGTCTGAAACGTTATTGTTAATGCACAAATTAAGTAACAGTAGCCTAGTCTGAAATGAAATGCTGTTTTACATCTAACCAGTGGTGCAAATAACTGACATGTCCAAATGGGCCTTGATGAAATGCGTCGCTAGACTGTTCATACACATTTTAACGGGCCAAAGTTGAAGAGCTTTTGTCCGTTATTGTTAGTGCAAAATAGGCTGATTCATGTTCCCTTGCATTGTTTAACTGAGGTCCATGGCTAGTCTGGCTTTCATCAGACCAAGCTCAATCTTTTAAGAAATCAAAAAATAAATAGCGGGCAGATCAGGCTGGGTTCACCCAGCCTAGTCCATAGGCACCGATATTGTTTAATTTTTCGATTGAGATATAGCCTTCACGCCTGGCTATTCTAAATGCAAAAATGCATCAGGGAGTTATGACAAAACGGTAACTAACAAACTAGATCCTAATAGAAAGTTGTTAGCTTCCCTAAGCTACAGGTAGGATTATAAGGTAGGCCTAATGACAACATAAATTGTCAATAGGCTATGCTGGCGACACAAATAAAATCTCCTTTGGAAACCAATGGCTTACGCCTTACAGTATCAAGCGGACTTAAACTGTCATATCGCGGGCTTAAAAGTTGTAATAACATTCACGCAGCTCCATGAGTCAAGGAAAGCGAATGAAGTAGCCACTTCTAAATGGGACCCACTACACAGTAGCTTAAGGTGTTTTGCTAAAGCAGCCATAATGAAATGAAGGTGTCATTGTTTGGATACTTCACACACACGTGCTTTTAATTTCACAGACTACAACTACCAAGCTGTAATCAAAGCACATCGATTCCCCTCTCACACCCTGCACGCACTTAAAACAAAATAAACAGGCGTCTCAGTCTCACGCATGTATAGGCAAAACTGTATCAGACCGGTGTAACGTTGGTAAATCTTCCATTGCACAGAATGATTTTGTAGCACGTGCAATAAATGACAGTCGAAAAGATACAAACAGTGCTGCTATACATTTGTTTGGTATAACCGCATTTATAGTTTTCTACAAATGCAATAAATCAAATGCCTCCATCACTCAACCAACGCTAACGGTAACATTACCTAGGTCCTTATTGATATTACAAGATTAACGCATTACCTGCAGTAAAACCAAGCATGTCCGATAAACATCCTCAGATTTATTTTCGCTTCAAGAAGAAATGGGAATTACACTTCATGTGAACATCGCCCTATCCTTATTAGATGTTCGCCAAGCGGTAAATTACAGTCCTTGTATGAAGCGCCCATTGTTTTTCCAACCCACTTTTAACTTCCAACAAAATTACGTCTCACTGCAACGATCGCCATCTAGTGGACAAACGATAAAAGCGACCAATACTGAAAATGCAGCCATGATGATGATGATGAATATTTATTTTGGCTTTCTTTTAATCCTACTGATTTTCATTTTTACCGGGGGCAAATCACAAATGAGTGATTATGAGCCAGGTTGATGTGGGCCCTTGAGACCAACATACCATAAAAGATTCACAGAGAACTGTTTCTGCCCTACCCTCCTTTCGGGGGGTCCAGTCCAGCGGGGGGGCTGCAGATGAAAACGAAAAATGACGGTTCCATGCTATCCATGTGGGGTACATGCCCACCAAGTTTTGTGTACCCGGTCTTTCAGTGTCGGGAATCCTTGTTGGTGTCGCCACTAAATGTACACATAAATTATTTTATTGTAAGGCCCCCCCATGAACGAAAGTACACAAAACTTGGCATGTATTCAGAGGGTGTCATAATGATCCTACACTTTTAATTTCGTGCAGTTTTGACCTTGTCAGCCAGAGATATTGAGATGAAAACACTTAATTTTTTGCTTTTTAATTTTTAACTAGGTGGCGCTATACATGAAATAAGTGGTAATGGGATGGGTTGACATGCCCCCTTAAGACCAACATACAAAAAAAAGGTGGACCCCCTAGGCCCTACGGTTCTCGAGATATTCACAGAAAACTGTCTCCGGCCACCTACAGGCCAGTTGGTGTATAGTAATATAAATTAATTTATTGTGTGGCCCCCCATGAACAAAATTCCACGAAACTTGGCGTGCATTCAGAAGGTGTCAAAATGATCCTACACTTCCAATTTCGTGCAGTTTTGACTATGTTAGGTCACAGATACCTACAATTACAACACCTCATTTTTACTTTTTTGTGTTTAACTAGGTGGCGCTATACATGAAATTAGTGGTTATGGAATGGGTTGACATGGCCCCTTGAGATCAAAAAAAAAAAAAAAAAAGGTGGTCCTCCTAAACCTTACGGTTCTCGAGATATTCACAGAAAACTGTGTCTGCCCTACCCTCCTTTCGGGGGGTGCAGTCCAGCGTGGGGGCTACAGATCAAAACGAAAAACGATGGTTCCATGCTATCCATATGGGGTTACATGCCCACCAAGTTTTGTCTACCCCGGTCTTTCAGTGTCCCGGGAATCATTGACGGAAATTTGGACAAAAAAAAAAAAAAAAAAAAAAAAAAAAAAAAAAAAAAAATCTGACTAAACCTATATAACTACCTAGACTGTCGTAGACATTAATGTAATTTATACCAGTTATCACTGTAGGACAACTGAAACAACAAGAAATACACAGGGCTGTTGCTGGAAATATTTTATTCCTGTAGGCTATAGCCTATATTGCTGGTACATTTTGGAACAGTATAGCTACAAGAACTAATGTCTTCCAGTAGCCTATCTTATAGTTTATATAGCTTAGTTGGCTCGTGCATGAATATGACTTGAGGTTTTGTAGCCTACATTTCCGTCAGTCTACAGTTAGCCCATCTTTACCATGATAAATCATCCAAGATAGAACCCTTTCGACGCTGTACTTTGAGAGACCAACCACCACTCATGCCATCGATGTTGAATTTTGGGCGTCTGACGGAAACTGATCAATCTGACCAACAATTAACGTCGATTTGACACTCTTTTGCTGTCCGGGTTTGCAAATCATTCATTTAGAAAATTTGCTTACATCCTCGTTCAAACTCAACTTCAACATGTTGCTGACATGTGCTAGCCTTCTTGCAATATTGTCTTTTTGACAATATTACAATATTGTCTTTTGCACAATTGTCACTACGGCACCCGCAGCAATTTCGAGTAGGCAACTTCGATTAACTTTTGATGCGCTCACAGAATCCTGGCTCTGAGCCAAAATGGGAGGGGTGGGGCCTGACGTGAACTGTTATTGGATCAGTCGAGTGTCCATATGGAAATGTAACCAATGGGCTGATTATCCTTCTTTGGGCCGATCGTTGGCCAAAATGATTAAATTATGTAGGCTATATAGCCTATTGTATCGGCCCAAAAGGTGCGTCGGCCCACCGGGAAAATGCCGGTATGCCAGATGGCCAGTACGCCCATGGTTCCATAGAACCCAATTGTTGTATAATAGGAAACATAATTAGAATAAAGATCTTACAAAATACTGCACATCTCATGATGAGTAGTTATTCACCATCATTTGCAAATTGGGAATGACGGTTAAAAGTGATTAGGGGAGAGGCGAGAGACACGTATGGAGGACAGCTGAAGACGCACTGTCACGAGATATAAGCAACTCCGCTGCAGGATAATCATTTGAGCAATATTAGGGTATGTGTTGCTTTTTCCAGCCTATGTTTTCGATGGTAACCCATTGTCAGTCAATAGTGAAAGTAACTGCATATAACTGTCTTGTCGTTGACTGACAACATGGTGAAGTTAGTTTCACTTTGCCAATGAGTTCAAATAATAGAGGAGTGCAAATGGGTGAAGGCTATGCTACAGTAGGTTTTAGTAAAGCATGGTTTAGTGGAATGACTATTCCATACGGTCTCGCAAGCAGCCTCCTTCAAATGTGCCGTTGAATGTCAAAATACCGATGCATTTATTTGACATTGCGCTTTGCGCCGTTAAAGGAATGACAGATGTCATTCTCATTGGTTTAAATTAGGTTATACGCCCCAAACACACCCATGACTGATTAAAAAACCTAGGAACACCTTGTTCCGCCATGCACTCGACGTTTGATAACGAAAACCCTTTCAATGTGGACTGGACACATCCTGCTAAATTGAATAAGCTTTTGACGAGTGACGATGCGCTTTTGACTGTCATGATAGGGCCCTTAATCATTAAACAAACACAGTAGCTTTGTTGATTGCACAAAAAGACACACTGAGACAAATGAAAAAAGAAAGCAAGACTGAAAAAAAGAGTGTGAAAGAGAGATGACAAACATTGAAACATCAAATTTCAACTTACACAGTCAACTTACACAGTCAAGCTGCCAGTAGAATAGAGTAAGAATACTTACATAGCTGCTATACTGGACTGCAATACCACTCACATATTGTGGAGATATGTTTGGAAAATTAAGAATCAAAATCCTTATTCTTCCTGGGCTTGTCAATATTCCCATATATTACATGCTTAGTTTGTCTTGGAACCTGAGGCATGAAAGGGCATAAACCACCAACACAAAATGTCAGCAGATGACTGAACTACATATACAATGTGCCAGGCGCATTGTCTTTGTGTTGCGCCATACCCTATCACTAGGCCATGTGAAAGCCTGGCCCCTGACTTTGCCACTGTAAATTCTTCTGGCCAAAGAACTGGCCGGCCTCTGTATCGATTCAGAGGTGCTCTCAACTGCATCAACCGATTCCGCAATAAACCATTTACAGAGTCTCTCCCCGCAATCAAGTTCGCCTTGGGCTAAAAGGCTTCGGCCCATACCATGGTCCCGTCATGCCTGCAGGAGTGTGTGTTTTAGCCTAATGAAATGGTATCTCTATAAACAATAATCCCTGTAACAGGATTGAGCTAGGACACCCATGTCAATACGAGCAAATAGGATTGCTGGCTTTTTGAACATCCCTCTCTCTTCTCCCCACTCACCCCCTACCATCCCTCTTCAGTGTCTTCTAAGCCAGGCTTCTTAAATGGCTCACACGACCCAAAACCAAAGCACAGAGGGTGGGGGTGGGGGTGCAAGTCTGTTTGGTTTGGTTGGGGTGTGTGTGTGTGTGTGTGTGTGTGTGTGTGTATAGGGAGGGGGGATATCAATTTTCTCCACCAACCAGATTAAAAGATTTAAACTCCCCTGAAGTTGCTCTGAAGTTTCAACATTAATGGCCGACAGATGCACCCATGTAGGGATGTTCCAGGGTAGTGGCAGAGAGAAGCCGCATCAGCAGAATGGGGGAGGCATAAAATAAAAAAAAAAGAGTGAAAAAAATAAGGGGAAAGGATCCTGTAAATATCTCGCCACTTAATTAAGGTTGGCCACAAGCATTGGGCATCCCCTCTGCCGCATGGCAATCTCTAAACCTCTGCTGTGCCAGGTTAAGATATTGCAAAACATTTGCTGGGGCACTTTTATGAACTGTAAAATCAGCTATAGGGGGGCTTCTACTGATGTGCTGTAAGCTGCATGTTGCTGCAGTGCAAATGGTAACACAGCTAAACTCATGTGCTCCTGCTCAGAGGTGTTTTTATACGTTGCTAACTAAGAGCCTTCCAGAGGGATTTATTCATAATACTATAATGAAGACTGAGAGATTGTAATTAGTTATGTTAACTTGTACTGTAATTGACTGAAGTCATAACATACCTCAATAGATGTACCACTGCTTAAAAAAAAACAATGTCATAATGGTTTCACATACTGACATTACGATGCACGCGTGCAATTAGTACATAACTACATGAATATAAACTGTCACGAAGGAAATATGCATGCACAGTATTTTAACCTGGCCCAATGCACTTTCTCAGAATGTGGTTCTGTTCATAATTCAGCTATTATTATTTGTGTTGCATAATACACAAAGGCATCATCAAAAACAGAATTTCTGTTAGCCATCATAGTATTAACCTTATTTATTTTATATACAAATACAAAAAAGGGCTTTAAAAGGGCTATAGCAACAAGGTGGGGTACATGACAGTAGTAGATTGAGACACTTAAATTGCATTATTTCTGTCAGGTCATAAGCTTCTAATGCAATAACGTTACAGGCAGGCAACATTGAAAATAAATAAATAAATAAATAAATAAAAAAGAGTAATTCTGGAGTAAAATTTCTGTCGCTATGAAAGGTGAGACTGGACAGTCTATTCACATCCTGCCCTCTCTACGCTATTAATAGTGTGATGCACTGGGTCTAATGCACAGGATTAGCATCAGACCAGGAAGCAGACAGGAGAGGCAGTCATTTCAAGCAGACGTCACCCTATCCACCCGGCCCATTATCAGCCTGGGGCCCAGGCTCATTCACAAAGCCTGCCCTGCACCATCCATCTATCCATCCATTCAAAAAGACGAGAGGAAGGGGGGCTCCTGTTTCAACAAGCCGATCGTCTTAGAGGATGTCTCTCTCTCTCTCTCTCTCTTCCCTTTTCTCTCCTATTTTTTTATTACATTCAACACAACTATGATGGGGTGGGGAGGGACAAAACACATCTCAGGTTTTATAGTTGTGTGTACTGTAAAGTAGAAAGAGTGAATTATAAATGATCGCCTGAAAGGACAAAGTGCCCTTTTGGAAACCTGGTCATAGCGCTCTCTCTTAGGAGCTGTAAGTATGGCACTTATGAATGGGGGGGCTGTATTTTGGTGAGTCTCAACTGTCAACTTTCACCGATCAGTCTGTATATCCGTTTGGCTGTGTGTTGTTGCATATCACCAATACAACAGCAATGTAATATCGATACACCTACAACAACAAATGTCCAGAGACTGTCTTTTGGATTTGGACCAGACTTTCATTCACAAGAAATATTCTGTTGCCATTTGACCACCCATCCCTGGTCTTGGAAAGCAGCAAGTGCCTCACAACAGTCTCTGCCCTTTCTCTCATCCCTCCTTTTTTGGTGTGCGTGTGAGAATACCTGCTCCTCTGAATACCACTTTGGTGTCTGTGTTTAAGATGTTCCCACACCTTCTGAAGGCCTAATCACCAATTATAACTCCATTAGCCTGGACTGGCAGCTCATTTGCTCTGGAGGCGGCTAGTAAGGCCTGGGGCTTCGGACCTCTGCTCTCCCAGAGTTCCGCCTCGGTAGTCACGGCGCCGCATGGCTGTCATCCTCAACCCCCTCCTCCCCTTTAACTCCCCTTCTGTGGGATCCTGGTTTCTATGGCTACCGATGGCTGACCCCCACTAGCAGCCTGGATGGGGAAATCCATGCTGAGATGGCAAGGCTGCACGGAAGGAGCCTCTCATGGGCCAGCCTTACAAGATGAGGGGTCTGTGGACCAGAGTTGTTAGACAGTTCATTAAGTGTCAGACCCCTCGGTGTGCTGTGTGGGGCAGGGGGGAAAAAGCAGATAAAGCCAGGCTTATTAGCTGAGCCGGAAAATATCTATCAAGGGATCAGAGATGGGTCTGAAAAGCTCTGCTGTGCAGGGAGCGATGGCTTATGAGGTAAAGAGAAAGGGAGGCAGGGGGTAGAGAGGTGAACAGAGGAAAGGATATCAATTTGGAGCCCTTGCGTATAGTCCTCTTTGCCATCCAAAATCACCCCACTGGCTCACAATGTTCCACATTGCTTGTGAGAGTCTTTATTTTTTCCCCACACAGGCAGACAATTCTTTTTCCAGGTCAACAGTCCATAAATGTTTGCAGTGTAGTTAAAGAGGGATCGCACTGTACCATGAAGTGAATCAAAAGGGAAACAAAAAAAAATGCCCTTTGACTACAGTTCAACTTGTCTCCATAATGTCCACCGGAAATTTCAATCAACCATATCAGTCACCAGCAAACACATATGCAGACATAGAGTAAGCACTTAAGTACTGAGTATGGCGAGACATCATGAGAGACTTTGCCCCTGTCTGTTTTTATTTCACTGTGCTAAAATCATCAAGCAGTGGAACAAATGAGATACAGTAGGTGTCCCTATGCATATGGCCATACTGAATGATTCTTCAAGACAAGCCAAAGACTGGAGACGTTTATGAAGACTTAAATGTGGTGGATTAAAACCCACTCTCGAGACAAGAAAAAAGCCCTTTGAGGAAGAAACTTTTTTCTCATTTGAAAACTCTCCCTCCAGCTCTTTATCTTGGGACTCCTCTTTTCCTTCTGTCTGCATTATGCTTGCATATGCAACCTTACGATAATCCCTATGGATCCCAAGAGCATGTACAAGCAATTAAAGCAGTAGCATCTTCATACCCCTGCAACCAATAAACAAGCTAATGTCACTGTTGTGCTAAGACCCTTATTGTCTGGGGCAATAGCAAACCTTCATTATGTGAGGGCTGCCTGTAAAATACTGCTTTCACTTAAAATTAGAAAATTAGAAATCTCCCCCAAAACAATGGTTAATGTCTAGCACTGCATCATTTATCATTAAAAAAAACCCTATGCACAGTATAAGCATAGTATATGCATACAGGCATTCTCAGTTTAAGCATACCAGTAACAAACTTGTGCATCAATCTGACAGTGTGTAGGCATAAGCTAAATTAAAGACATGTGTTATGCAGACATTTTTGAGTATGTAGTATTTGATTACTGGGTGGTGTTAGCGCAGAAGGCTCTCCAAACTCAGACAGAATCTGCTCCACCACAGGTGCAGTCTGGGCTTCTTCCCACAATGCACCACACCTAAAATTCTCAAAACCAATAAGACCATAAGCGAGGTTAAAAAAAAACAAAAAAAAACGGTGAGTCAGCAAATGTTCTTTCTCTTCTCCCTCCGGTATCACTTTACCACTGAAAGGTACGAAGAAACAAGTAAAAAGTGAAAACTATAGACAGACATTAGGAAGGAAAGAGAGAAATGTAAGAAGAGGTACAAGTGAGGAACCAGGACTGAAAGGGATACAGTATTACAATGCAATGACCAGGCCAGATGAGTGGGACCGGGTCTCGGCTTCCCTGCCGCACTGCTTTACTTGGATTTCCCCCAAAGGTTTAACGGCACTGTCCTCTGAGAGAGCCAAACCCTCCCATTTCCTGTTTCTCTGGCAGACCTTGGCCTTGCCCCCCTCCACCCCTTTTTCTCTCCTCTCTCTTTTTTCTATCCAAATGTCTAAAGAGAACTTTTCCTTGATACCTCAGGTAAATAACCCATGCAGCTGAGAAAACAGAACCAAGTACTGTGGTGACTGGGTGAAGAGAGGAACGACAGAGAGAGAAGGATTCAGGGAGAGAGAGAGAGAGTAAAAAAGTAAGATATAGAGGAATGAAGAACGAGTGTAATGTGGTGTGTGGGTGAGAGTTAAAAGTGGGAGTGTGGGAGGACGGAGGTCAGCCATTGGACTTACAGGTCACCCTGTCCAGAGAAATAAAATAGGCCAAACCACACGCACATGGTCTCTCTGAAGTTACCGGACACAACTCTACACCAAAGGACCTGGCGTGAAATGTATAGCACGGTCTGAAGCTGAGGAAAAAAGGGACCTCAAAAGCCCAAAGAAGACCAGGCTGGGCTGGTACGGTTCCATAACCTTATGCCCAGCTCTGGGTAAAAGGCAGGCAAACAGCGCTCCCAGTGAGCCACATCGAGCTGGCAGATTGAGATTGGAAAAACACACTGCGAAAGACACAGAGAGAGAGCAAATGTTTCTCCACAATAAACCTCTCAGGCTCGTCTGTAAAGGGCCAGGCTGAACTAACACTAGCCCCCTGCATGAGTGCTTTCATCAATACCGGCAATTCAGCCACTTCCATCTGTAAGCTTTAGACCTGATGGTAAATCATTCCATCACATTCCTTTCCTGGGCACTAGGGAGAGAAATCTGAGAGAGGTTTTGTCCGAGATCTATGCTCTCTAAATCAAGAAAAAAAGAGAAGCAGAAATGTCTGTGCATTTCTGTCTCTGTTACTGTGTTTATGATCTTCCTTCTCAAGTCCCTAAAGCCTATTTGCATGCATGAAATATGTTCGTCCACAAACCTTTTTATAGTTTAGACATTATAAAAGGATGTATTGTCTTTGACAGTGATCTGAAAACAATGCCTTTGTGATGGATTGCACAGTGCTGCATGGGCTCCTCTGGCCCAAACTGCCTCAAAGACCTTAGCAGAGAGGACCTTGAGGAGCAGGCACTCCCTTACGGCTCTGCAGTTTTCCAAATCATATTCCAGCCAGTGTGCCAACAAGCTCCTTCCCTTCACCATACACCTCATTCCTCTTCTCCACTCACTCTCTCTGTCTCTCTCTTGAGTCTGTATCGGAGGGGGTCAAGGGGGTTGGGTCGTAGTTATCCTCATAATTTTCAGAGGTGTGGGATGAGACAGTGGATCCCGGTGGGTGATTCGTATCCCAGCTTGTTCCGCACCTCCCAGCGGAAGGGAGGTCTTTTTGTGGAGCATGCAGCCTGCTGTCTGGCAAGGACGAGTGTTGGGAAACACGTAACTGAATATCCTTGCTGCTACCAGAGAGCTGACCTTCAGCGATGAGAACAGTATAACTGGATTTCAATACCAGAAGTAAAGATGTATTTAAATATGAAAAAAAACATGGATATTGAGACTTCTCAGAAAAAGGGGTTAGAGTGAGAGATGGAGTATCTGCTCTAAAACCTTGGCTCTGCGTCTCCTATTTCCATAACACAAATATCCTGAAAAAAAACATTATACCTGAGTAAGAAGGGCATATGAGCATTGAATTGCATATGAGCATTCATGCACAAGAGCATCTTTATGTACCCCTATGAACTTCCCAAATTATACAATAATCAACAGGTGTTTCTAAAAGACAAGAGAAAGGTGGCTTATTGTTATCTCTTGGGTCAAAACTCTGCCTCTTTAAATTTCAAAAAGTCATACATTGCATAACATTTAAACAATTGAAGAGTTCAGATGCAAAAGCCTCTAAACGCTAGCCTGGAAAATCCAGACCCTGGTAATCTAGAAAGATTAAGGGTCTAGCCACGAACAATGTAATGACCCAACTCGAGGGGCGGCACCAAGCATGCATTTAAAAATCTCACGGCAATTGGATAACACTAGACCAATGTTTACTCTGAATGATTCCGGACTTCGACGCAATTGGATAACACTACAGCAGCACTGTCGCCATCAGTTTAGCTCGCCTCTGGCCCGCATATATCAGATATGCCGATTTGATTGGTTCCCCGGCATGCAAGGGGTAAAAGTAATGTGCATCATTGCTCATTGCTAGAGTGTCTCGCAGAGCAGTCTGGATTTCCCTAAATGCCATTTCGGTCAAAAATGACATAACGATGCTGAGTGAATGCTCTCCGCACGTATGTAAATAAAATAATTTTGCTTTAAAAAACACTAATTACCACTTTCTGGCCCGTCTGAAATATCGATTTGTAAGCAAAAACCTCAAAACGCCACATCCTTTTGACCACAAAAGCGTCTAAATGTACGTTCCAAGAACCAATCAGAACACAAGATCGCAAGTTAGGAACTTTATAAACATATTCTCTTTTCACAATGTTGTGCGTCAGAGCAGGCCCAGTGACTCAGACCTACAACAGTGTTTTTGTCAAGATTAGTCATATATCTGGCATTACATACAGTAGCCTTGTCAGTTACAGATTTGACCACTATCCATTCCAAAAAGTAAGTAGATTGGTTTCAGACACACAAAGTCATTACACAGAGAAAAGCATATGCACGGGACGGGTTCCATATTTTAGAATGGAATGCATTTCAACATTAAGCAAATGTCATGAAGAAAAAAGGCCTTTATACTTTTAAAAACTGCTACTGCATTGATCAGCAATCTCAAGCTGGCATGTATCAATTGCAAACCTCCACAATTTTGTGACCATCTTGTAAACTGAAAGCACCAGCATGCCAATACTGTGACAATTAAGGGCCTGCTTTACTACAGGTTTACGTAAGGTTTGCACAAACAAATATGCAAGCTGATCTACTAATGGTGAGCACTAGGAATTCCGTATATGAGTAGGCTACCTGTCATTAAGAAATGTCTCGCAACTCTGCAATGTTGTGCTCTAGGTCATGCCCTGTACTGTAGCTGTCCCTGCCGGGGTCTTCCCAAGCAAAGCAAATGTTCAGGTGTGCTGTCCCAACTCCATACTGATATGCTGCGCAGGATGGGAAGGTACTGTAGCCTCTATATTGTAACACCCCCAATTATCACCACTTTTGTTCGGAAATTCTAAAACAACGATGTTTGTAACACTTCAAAATAACATTTGCTAAATGAACCTTACATTTTTCAGTAGCCATAGGTTTGTAGATTTGAACAAAATCTTGTTTGGTTCTTAACGGGAGCATTTACTGCCTGACATATTCGATTTTGTTTACTTTGCTCGGAGTTATAGTGCTGGCCTGATGGGTCGCCTATTTACGCCGTTTCAACGGCACATGAACGGTTAGACCGATAATTCTCGTCATGAAATTAATATGCCACTGTAGCTCCAAGCGTATGTTTTTTGGTACATAGCTAATTTAGATACACCTATGCTGTGGGTGTTTGCGTTTCTTTAGGAACCCGCCATCTTGGTTTGTATAGAAATGGATATTAAGTGACACATACACGCAAGACGGCGTAAATACGGGACCGACGGTAATAGGGGGAGTTCCGATAAGGTTTCCAAATTCTTGGAAAGAACTGAATGAAAATAAATGCTGTAGATGGAATGTCAAAAAATAAGTGTGATTGACTGTATATACAGTATTCATATACTGTAGAGTACACAACACACTCTCCCTTGAAACACGGAGCATGCAGGTTGTTTGATACTCCAAATGTATCATTGCAAACTAATCAGACAAAAGGCCTGTGCACTTTACATTAGGAATGGCCCACATTCAGAACAGAAGTTTTTATTACACTTTTTTATCTTCAGTGTATAGACATGGAATACAATTTTTAATGAATGCCTCAATGTGATTACAACATCAAGAACAATGCATAAGGGATAACATACAAGTAGTTCAAGAAAAATGCATCAGGGATAACATTAACGCACCATGGCCTGTAACTGTAAATACCCACATCTCCCGCATGCACACACACACACACACACTCACACACACACACACACATACACACACACGCACAGATAGAGAAAGAGAGAGAGAGTGACACAGACAGAAAGAGAGACCCTATTACCCACACTCCTTTGTGGACACAAAGCTCATCAGTAAACACTTACCTTGTAAACAGCAAGCAGAGACAGTGAGCTCTGGCAGATGGCAAAATGTTTTCACAGCACATTACATTTGAGCACACTTCAAACAGAGTGTGCAAAAGAATGTGTCACTCTTTGATTGGCTATGACAGGCAGCCGATTGCGGAGGTGGTATGAGCAAGTCCCTGGATAGTGCGTCGTGATGTCTGTTCAGTGCACATCAAACCCGAGCTGCTCGGGGATGTGATAGCATAGGACCTCCCTGAGAGCATGTTTGCCTTTCATTACAGTCCTAATCCCACGACTGTACAAGAGCAGCTTTCGCTAACAAGCCCCTCTGAATATCTGATCATTTGTTGCCTGAGGTTTATGTTTGTACTTGCCAGTGTAATAAAAACAACAAACTTGTGTTGCTCTGCAACAGTCATGCTGAAATGGTGCAGGTACAGTATCAGAAAATCGGTATGTCGAAATTTGTATGAAATTCTTTGCAAAAATATGTATAAACACATTCAAACCTGCCATCTTCATAATTCCAAAACAGTCTATAGCCAGCAGCACACTTTAACCGCCACTTAACCCAGGAGTAAGGAGGTGAACACTTTTTAAACAACCTTCTATCCTGGAGAGTGTATGGTGTGTGTATAGCTAATATGTGTGATGCATTTACTGTGTCCATGTTCATGCCATTTAGGTCACATCAAGTCAGGCCTTAATTCTATCGTCCCTTCCACTAGAATAACTCAAGAGTACTTTCTTGGCAGAGGCAAGCGGGCCATGGGAGGGTTACTGCACGGTCGATCCCCCCACCCACCCATTCTGTAGAGAAAAAAAAAAGATGAAAAAAAAAAAAGCTCCATTCTGATTTAATCAATCTCCACTCCATCTCTCGCCAGAATCAATCCCGCTCTACCAGACAGGCCAGCGTGGAATGCTTGGCTAAGCTGTGGGGACCCGGGCTGGACTACGCTGCACCTGCAGAGCAACGCCACGGGCCAGCCGTGCAGAAGGACACGGATATGAAGACCTCCAAATTCCAGCGCTAATGCCCCGAGATGCAGGATTGTTAGGAACACACAACGATTGCTGAAAATGGCTTCTTTGTCTTGTTGACTAACTAATCACATGGTAGGAAAGAATTACTGTATTGTCCCAATGAAAAGATACTGTATGTCTTATTTGTGTTTCATTGAATATCAAGGGTAAACAAAAAAATGTGTTATCATAAAATTAGTGTTCAGAACTGTGCAGATTTTGTTATGTTTATTTAGGCTTCATCAGATAGAGCTGATAAGTTCTCATGAAGTCTGCCTCCTTAACCTCTCCTCTCGTTTTTCACATTCGCTGTAGGAGTGTGAACTCCCAGTGCAGGCCCACTTCATATCACCCCCGAGGTCGGCAACGGGCACCTGAGCAAATATAAGTTCCGCTTAATGACTAGTTTAAGAGTCCTGTAAGTGTCTGGCCTCCATGGTCCGGTGGCAGGGAGCTATGAGGTGACTGCTCCCTTCCTCCCCTCTCTTCCCTGGGCCTGTGATGAAGTGAAGTGCGGACGAAGGCAGGCAGCGAGGGGAGCCTCCTCCTGCACGGGCAATTACTGCCACTCTGTTCAGCTTCTTTATATTTTTTGCTTTTTTTTTTCCACCAGTGTTCCCCTGAGATTTAGGCGGGTAGATAGAGAGGGCTGCTTGGCTGTGGGCCAATGCAAATATGGCCTTGAATAGTCATCACATAACCAGGGGAAGAAGAATACAAGCTTTCTTTGAGAGAGGGGGGATGAGAGCGAGGAGACTTGATTAGGAAACCTTAATGGGACTGCATGTCACAGTGGCTGCGGGCAAAGATCCAAGACAATGGCCGAGCCACACAGAGAAAGAAAGAATGAAAAAACAATAAGGAGCCACAGACCAGCCACACAAGCGAGATTCAGATAGCCTGTAAGACAGAGAACTGCATTGTTTCGTGCTGTTTAGTTGATGCCAGCCTGAACCCCTACGGTCCACCTCATTTAAAGTAATAATTCTTAAGATACACATGTAAAAGGTCTTAATGGAGAATAAAACCACATGTAAAATAACAGAACACTGCAGTTTACAGAGGCTCCCATTGTTCTTACATTATGATGCAAATGTGCTAAAATTTCTCCAAGGCCGCAGTCATTAGTGTTTATTATACTGGAACGCTTTCAAACGAGCAGACATGTCAGCTGAGCCTTATTTGTACCTCGGGGGTGGAATGTAAACTGTGGCAAACGTGGCAGTGCCACACACTCAAACAATTACACAAATATGCGGAAAAATGGATGGATAATTTGGCATGTTGAGTATCCAGTTTCAGATTTGTGATTGCCACCCTCCACTGACCAGTCAGAATGTGCGTGGGTCATTGGAAACAGGGAACAAATGTCTACCCACACAGGTGTGGTCGCAGACCGAATAGATGAATGGAGGGCATGGCGGGGGAAATCCAAGCTGGTTTTAGTTAAGGGCACGTGCCACAGGAGTCTCTGTTTCAGGCACAGACACATACTGAGGACATCAGGGCAGAGTTTGGGGGCATTGTAGCTCTTTGAAAAAGCCACATTATGGAATTAGGCCGAGGCACACATGGCCATATCAAAACAAACGGGTTAGGGAAAGAGGCAGTTTTCCTATCCTCTGTTACAGTGGTATGAAAATTGATTCCTAGTTTTACTTGAAGGAGCATTAAACATCAGCATGATTGTCTTGCCTTCTTCGCGGGGAGCATAAGTGTTTCAAATTATTCTTGGCAGAGGAGGAGCATTTACTGCTTGCGCAGACCCAAAGATTTAAGATAAATAGAATTAAATTAAAAGTGGAGAAAAAGAGTGAAACCCTATAAAGTGTAATTGCTCATTTGTAATTGGAGGCCGGTCCGTCTCTCGGTAGGTCTCTGCGCCGACGTGTGGTGGCAGAGCCAGCAGGCCCCCACTTCTTCCCCCTGGCCAGATGCTGGGAGCCAAGAAAACCCTGGCTGCTCTTCCCCCGATCAGCCGCATGATTTGAGGGGTGACCTTGAGTCAGTCATGGCTGCTGCTGCTCCCCACAATCCTCTCCCCCCTGTCTGCCCAACACAGTTGTCTTACAGTTAATGGGTGATTACAGCACCATATCACCTACAGCATACTTTCCTCAGAGGGAGAGTGGCTTTACTATTCTAAGGAACAAATGCAAAGGTGGAGGTCTGTATATTGTTACCATGTAGTTATGCTCACTGCAACACACACACATGTGCATGCATTTACTGGGGAGAAACTTCATTGAAATGTTTCTAAGACACAATGAGAGTCACGGAGCAGGTGCAGTGCATGCATATACTTGTCTGAACAGGTATATCACTGAGTGATTGTACAACCAAGGTCAAAGAGATGTATTACACAGCTTGGCAAAATAGTTGTTTTTTCTACCCACCATCTGTAACGTTATTGTATGAAGTCTTTCTTCTGCCTTAAAACGAAAAAGAAGAAAAAATGAAAGAAAAATCAAGGAAATGGTCCTAACCAAACGTCTCCTTCAAGGCCTTCAGTGAAATAGAACAGCCTTGATGAAGGTCATGAAGGAATGCAGCGCTCCAAGAGTAACAGGAACTGGGGGGCCGGTGGGACGGAGGTGGAGGAGAGCCACACCCTGGCCCCCTGCCAGCTCCAGATGGGTCTGGGGCAGCCGTGGGGTGGGCAGCCAGGGGGGTGGTGGCAGGGGCGGCGGAGATGGTGGTGTTTTACTGGGTCTCCTCTCAAGAACAGCAAAGCCATGACCT
Source organism: Alosa alosa (assembly GCF_017589495.1). NCBI lineage: Eukaryota > Metazoa > Chordata > Actinopteri > Clupeiformes > Clupeidae > Alosa > Alosa alosa. The sequence goes on from NC_063202.1 coordinate 9,156,823, forward strand.
CTCGTACACCAAAGCAATCTCCCAAGAAGGCTGCCGGGTCGTGTTATTGATTAAACTAAAGTCAGAACCATTTTTTATTCCCTTTCTCGTTTTTTTTTTTTTGGTCTTTTTCTTTTTCCCTCTGTGCTGGATTTCTACAGGTTTCCAGGAGAACTGTAGCACATTGTGCTGTGCCAATGTTCAGTTCATGATCTGCTGCCTTAGAGGACAGCTCCACTGAAATGGTGGCACAGAGAAGTCAAACTGATCAACTAGCCTGTATGTAAACATCCATTAAAACAGTAAAAACCAATACCATGAAAGAAATGAATCTAATTGGGAATTTTCTAATGTCATAAAAGCGTTTACTATTCTTCAACACTACTCCTAAACTGCCAGGAGACACTGCAATTAACCCGGGGGAAACTTTGTGGGACAGCATTAATCTGAGTGGAACTGTGCTCTGATCCAAAGGGTTTGATATGAAGGCCAACAGCATCTGAATAAGCCGAAATGACTACGGAAAAGTAGAGCAGTCGGAAAATGAGCGAATGGGAGGACAGAATGATGACAAAATGATCAAGGGACAGAAGAATCTTTCTGGACTAGTTTTTACAATGTCCGCAACCAGCGTAACATGTTTATGCATGTCATAGCTTTTAGCAGCTCCATCTTTTCACCCTAGCCAAAGGAAAAGGTCTCACACCATTTTAATTTGGACAGGATCTTAGGCAGCGAGACAGCAAATGTGAGGGTTCGGCTGCTGCCCCCGAGATCAAAAGTGCACTTCCACGGAACAAAACGAGTTAATTAACAACATGCCTTTCCAGTGAACTCTCATCCCTCCGTGGCGGCCCAGAAGCACTGAGTGAAAACCTTAACGAATGGTTTTAATAGCCAAAACCCGAAGCCCACAGGATCTCCTGCTGCCTCCAGTCCACTGGGGCCGCTCCGAGTCACAACCACCATGCAGATATGAGCAATTTGTATACGTTTCTAGCGGGAGCTGTAACAACCACACTGGGAGACATTACTTCATATAATTATTCAAGAGAGAGAACACATACACACACACACACACACACACACACACTGCGCTGCGACAATAATAATTACACACACACACACACACACACACACATACGCGAGAGCCAACCTCTGGCCCAATGGTAATCTCTGTGTGCAAGAGAGAAAGTGATTGATTTGAACTGATCTATTCCAGGCTGTGGTGGTTAAGCCCTTTGTGGATTGTCTCCGGGGCAATTATGCATGGTCCTGAAATGTTTCGAGTAAATTTCCTATCGTGGAAAATTATGTGTAGACATCAGTCTTCGCTTTCTTAAAGACGCTGCAGCAAATCTGACCTCCTCACAGGGAAAGCCATGCTTTAGTCACGCTGAGGTATACAGTAGCAGCTCTTTACAGCCATGAGGCAAGAAGGCTACAGCGTATGGTGTGGTAATGCCTTTGCATTGTCTATTACAGCCCTCTGTAATATTTCATTAATGAAACTAAAATTTCAAAATGACATCCCAACATTTGTAATAGCTGTCACAACAGCAGCCAAGACAAATAGCTCTCACCATGTGCTTCATTACGAAAATAGGTGATTTTGTCTTGTGAGAGGTTAAGGTGACACAAATATATCAATTCTGAGGATATTTGCATGCAAAGGAGTAGCTCGACTAGAACAGAGAGAGGGAGAGAGGGAGAGAGAAACCAAGTGTGCACATGTGTGTATGCATGTGTGAGTACTGTATGTGTGTGTGTGTGTGTGTGTGTGTTTTGTGTGTGTGTGTGTGTGTGTGTGTGTGTGTGTGTGTGTGTGTGTGTGTGTGTGTTTTTTTGTGTGTGTGTGTGTGTGTGTGTGCTGGGCTACACGTCGCCTGCCGATGACAGTGATTCTGTGTGAGCGCGTGAGAAGATATATGGGCTGTTTTAGGGTTGAGGGAGCCCTGTCGACAGCTGCTTGCTGCCATTCACACCTGAGAGGCTCTGTGTTCTGATGAGAATTAATGTACTCTGACATCCTCAGGGACTACCCCCTCCCCAGCCCTTCTACCAAGTGCCTGATAAAGAAATACAACCTTGCCAAAGCGAGGGGCACGCCACTGTGCCGCTCCCCCAAGACCAGGCACTGGAGCTCAGACGGAACAGAGGGGAGGCACAGGCGTCTGGAGCTGCAGCAACTGGAAGCTAACTGGAAGCCACTTTTGGCTGCCACCATATTCAAAACTTGGGGAAACTTTTGTATCAGCTTAAACTGTTGATAGAAGAACTGGAGCAATGGCTTTTTTTAGCATCAGTGTGTCACTTCAGGTTACAGAAGATTGTTCTAGGACTGAGTGCATTGGGCTGCCTTTATGAAACTCTTAAAGAGATACAAGTGAGGCACTACAAACGTGCAATAGAAAGTTGGACAATTACAATCATGCTTAATCTTAACCCACCTGCAACTAGTTCAGCATTCTCTGGCTACCAACCAAAACCAAAGTGAGAGTATAATACCCACCCATTCAGAATACCGTACACCAATTAGACAGGAATGTCCTCTTGTTTACAAGTCCCTCTATGGCCTTGCACCTTAGTACTTAAGAGACCACCTTTTCTGTTATGTATCGCTGAAAGTTCTAAGACCCCTTACACAACAACATACCTTTTTGGATAATATACATATATACTTTAGTGTAATTACATGTGCATCCTACATACTGTAGGAGAATAGACTCTTTTATATAAAAACTATCTGACCTTTGACTTTGGTTATGCCTTCACTAACTCCTTACTGCTTAGTTGTGTTTTTATATTATATACTTTAATTACTCTTCTGCTGTTAAAGAATGTGTTTGTGTTGTATGTATGCTGCTGAGACCTTGAATTTCCCCTGGGGATCAATAAAGTATCTATCTATCTATCTATCTACACTAACCTCTGGTATAGCACGCCAATATTGGAAGGAACCGGTTAATTTCTGTAAACTTCAAGAGTTCCTGAACGGCGATACATCCCCTACTCCTCCCTCATACCCCCCTGTGCCCTTCAGTGCCCTCACCATTTGTGGCGTCGGAGGTCACTTTCACCCAGGCGAGGCGGTGAGAGGCTCTAACTCTGAGAAATATGGGCAATGTGTAAAACGGGAAGAAACAAGGCAAAAAAAACAAAAAAAACGGAATGAGGAAGCAAAGGTATGGACAGGAGGAGGAGGAGGAGGAGGATGGAGGAGCTGGCGTCTGACCAAGGAGCGGGGTTTGGCAGGAGCACCACCCTGCTCGAGGGCAGCCGGCGGCAACCAGAACCCTGAGGCTCCCAGAGGGCCATTCAAGGACCTACGAGGACGGACACCGGGCCATCTGCCAGCAGACGCGGCTCTGGAAAAGGGCTCGACTCTCGGTCAGCCGACCGGCCCCAGCAAACCGCCTGTGAATAGCTGACCGAAACAGAATTCCAGCTGCGTGCGAATGACGTCAGAGCTGCCCACCACTATCATTAGCACATTCAGATGGCGTGCGGTCATGTCATCTGGACCCCAGGGTACTGTGAGGGTGCCGGCCAGGCAAGTGCTATTAGGACCCAGGCCAGAGGTGGCCAGGCGCTTGCCTGTTTCACTCATGTTGTACCATCCTGGAAATCTCTTTCACCAGCTTTTTACTCCCGGGCATCTGAGCATAGTAAACGACTAATGTCATCCCACTCAGGGCCACCACTGCCAAATCCAGCCTTCAGTCTTAATCCTAGAAAATTATAGAGTAACATTGGACAGGCTTTGTAGACACTAAGGCACACACTGCATCCCTGTCTGCCAGAACAAGTTTAAAAGTGGCCTGTACTGTGTATGGTTTATCCATATTCTTAATTCTATATGCATTTGACTTTTTTTTTTGTCCCTACTCTTTTTTCTCCAACTCGTGTTCCTAGAGACTTTTATCTACGGTCAGCAGGTGTATTTGGAATTGCCATCTACACATTTATTCATGCACGGAGTTACATGGGAAGAGGACTAATGCAGTCTGGATGTGAGGTGGGAGATGGCTAAACTCTTGTGGTCTTTTCCACACAATAGTCCATTATCCCCAATAGTACCTTACTTCTGGTAAAGATTAAGCGTTGCAAAGCAGGCAGTTAGTAGCCTGGGTGTTCCCATGCTGCCTTGCGCGCGATTTGATTCACGCTGCTAAGGCAGCCTGGAGACCATGGAGCAAATTTTCGCCTGAGATAGGGGACCAATCACAGAACAAGGGGGAAAGCAAGACGATGATGAGCTATGCACAGACGCATTTGATAGACATCCGTGGCACCCAATAAACGGATCTGGGCATTTTTTTCAAATACGAGAAAATTAACGTTTGGTTCCCAGACCACCAATTCCACCAAATTTCTGTGTCCCACTCACATACATACATGTCCCCGCATTTAATTTGTCACTAGCTCAAGTGGGTGGGGATATGTATACTTTACTGCTCTTAAGTGGAATGTTTGGACAGAACTCTCTCTTTCATCCACCATTAAAATTTCCCACACATTTCTGTCAAAACAGTCCCTTCAAAGTCCCTGTCAAACATGAATCTACATCAGAAACTCACTTGCCCAGCCATCCTGTGGGCAAACATTACTTACAGCTGAGCAAACACATCCAGACAGAACATGCCATATATCACAGAGGGGGCCATTTTCCTCCTTTTAGTTGGTCAAAGCCTATATTATCTGTACACATACATTTCCCCCAGTCAGTCCTCTACAGTGACTTGCCACTTCGTTGCTACACTTCAATCAAAATCATAGTTTGTACAACGCTAAAAGAGTCATAGACATCAAATGCCCTACCAAAGAAAATGATTTGAAATAATACATGAACATAAATTAAGAGCCACATTTGGTGTCACATTAGGTACAGTTGTCCAGGATTAACTGCGGTAGGTGTGTGGCGTAAGCCTAGACAATAATTGGGGCACCCTTTCCTATCCCTAGGGCAATCAAAGCATAATTAGTGTGTGTATAGTGGGAATGCATTAAGATATGTGGTTGTGTAATGCAGTTTCAATTCTCGGGACACTAGTTGGATATAATCATCTAGCTGCCCTGGGTCAAAAGCACACCAACCTTAGGGGTCAAATCGGCAATCATAGCATAACCCCCTGACCTTTTTTTCATTAAGTCTAATGCACATACTTTCGTACATACACATGAAATAAATGCAATGACTTTTATTAACCAGGTGATGGATTACCTCTGTAATTGCTGAGAGACAATTGATTGTGCAAAACAAAGGATAGGAAAATGACTGGTCATTTTGTGGAGCTGTTAAAGTGACCCAGAAGTTAAAGGGACCAGTAAGCAGCCCATTTTGTCTTTGTCTTCCATGTAATTAGATATGTATAAAGAGTCTTTACACCTATGTAATTACACATTTTTACTATTTCATTATACCTATACATTTATTTCTACAATAACATAATAATGCATTTCAGAAGCTTTGTTTTCAATTCCAAAATCAGTCCATTCTGAGGTTAGAGATTCCAAATCTGCTCGTCACTGCAGCATGCCCATGACTGAATATATACAAAAAGGAAATCACAGAAAGCCTCTATCATTATTATCTTATTTAGTTAGTCTTATTTCACTCTTCTAATGGCACAGCACCGATTAGTTGATTTGACCTTGCACTCAAAAAGACTGTAAATACACACAACATGATCAAAATTGTATCAGACCGTGCAACTGAGTTTGTTCAAAGTCATGTTTGACCAAGAACATTCTTGGAAGACGCCTGATTTATTGTTCATAGTGTTCTTGGAAGATGCATGACTATTTGTTCATGTTATGCCAGTGTGCTGAGCATTGTCCCTGGGTGGATGTTTTTGGTGCAGTGTTTCAAGAGGTCTCGGGCTGTTAAACTGTAGCCTCTTAGAAAGTAGACTGCCAAGTCTCATAGGAATAAAACATGAGAGAACACAGTGTCAGTGCCCCGAGTCCTTCTCCAGGATTGTGTATGACAGTGCACCACCACTTGTTCACTGCCCTGCTAAATGGGGAATAAAACATCTACTTATCTGCCTCTTCTGTGGCGAGCTCTCTGTCACGAAGTGAGAAGCCGGGCTGTGCTCACCATTAGCACGGATGATGAACTGTACTGAGGCCGGTCGCAGGCGCAGAGAGGAATGGATGCTCGCCTCGACCTGTCACTGACTCATTATTGCACTCAGCCAAAGTGCCACCATCAACTCCCACCAGGCCCTAGAGAGAGAGGGGGGGGATGGAGAGAGAGAGAGAGAGAGAGGGAGAAAGAGAGAGTGTGTGTGTGTGTGTGTGTGAGAGAGAGAGAGAGAGAGAGACATTCCCAGTATTAAATCATAAAATCATTTGTAAAGGGAAGAAGGTACAGGGGCTCATCTCCATAAGATGTATATGCACTAGAGGCCAAGTCACTTGGTGTTACTGTGCCGTGAAGACGAGGGAACCATAGCTCATGATAAATGGTGTGTGGAACTCATATCTCAGGGTATGAGGAGGGAAATGGAGAGGATTTGATCTTAAGCCTGAAAGTAAAGCAAAGGTGGATTCATAGACGTGCAGGCTGGTACAGCCCTGAACGGTGAGCATGTTAGTATCCCTCAGTCCAGCACAATGTTGAGCTTTTTTGCCTGTAAGATGTAAGATATTACATCTGGGGCCTCAAGCATCAGTCTTTGTGTACAACTTGTCACAATCAGCAGTAATATGGTAAATAAAATAAATGTTAAATAGCTATATTGACACTGTATCTTTGGCAAAAGAACACATTTCATTTCTCCATTTTCCAATTACACCTGCGTTCACAAAATATTAATGATTCATTCCAAGCATTAATGATTCGTTCCAAGCATTCCATGGCACTGCAACATGATCGTTCTTGCTTAGTATAAATATGAGTACAGTCAATTACTCCGATCGCACTGTAAAAGCCTGCCTGATGGTGCAGCAAAACAAATTATCAGCGTCCACACAGCTAAATACCTTGAAGTGATCACTTCCTATTTATCTGTCTTGATAGCTACATTGATAGTTCAGGTATGACAGCAATGGGCTTATAATCAACAATATTATGTGCATAAGAATATTATTATGGATGCACAGGCTGTTTGGCTGACATCAACCTTAGTTCCTCTTGGTGTCGCCAATAGGCAAAGTACATTTCATACGAAAGTCAACTTGAGACAATGCTCAAAGGTGCACGTTTTCCCAGCATATTTTCATAAATATCATTGCTTAGAAGAGGCATGATTTTAGTGCCATTGATATATCTGGCCCCTGGACTTGTATATGAATATGACTTAAGAAATGTACTGTGCACCATATATCTTGCTGTGAGAAGGCATGCAACTGTGGTGCGGACACACAGAGTAAGTTTGAATAATACCGTAGAGGCACAAGTGCAGAAAGCCTTTGCTTAGATTGGTTGATGAATGTGACTCAGGACCAGCTTCGACAGGTTTATTTTTATGACAAGAGTAGTCACTGTGCCAAAGAGTCCCTCGATGGTGATGTCTCTGGGATTTATCATTTATCCACTTGTTGTTAAAAGGAGATGGACCTCTGGGCAAGTAAGTATTTGTTTTCCTACTAGTTCTTCAGTGAACCCCAAAATCAGTTCTCCTACAGCTGCGGCCTCAGAGGGGGAGTTAAAGAAAATCTAAAGAGAGCAACAAGTCGGCCGACACGGTCAGGTTCTGGAGGACAGCATGACTTTAGTTGTCACCAGGCTTGGTTTTAATCAAATAGCCCCCACAAGTTCATTTTTAGCCTTTGGACACAAATTATGTTTAAAGAGATTTAAAGAGAAGACTGAAACTGAAGGCTGTCAGAAAAAGATAAGAATCACCACAGTCATTCATTTTGTTCATACATATTAAAAACCTAGTGCATGAAATAAAATTTATTATCTGGAAAGAGAAGAACAATGCATATAGGAAGCTCCAAGGTGGTAGAGGTGAACAATTAGACAGATGGCTAGCTCTCCATCCACTCAGAAAAGATGATGAGAGCTTGAGGGAAGGAGAGAGAGAGAGAAGGAGAAAGGGAGAGAGAGAGAGAGAGGGAGAGAGAGAGAGAGGGCAGCAGTAACCAAAGTCATTAAGAGAAGCTGTTCAAGGGCATGGGGAGGAAGAGGAGTCCTCACAGTTTTACATTGGATTAACTGCTGAGTGAGCAAGTTACAGTACAAAACGACAATGGTAACTGCTTTCGGTAAAGCGCCATTCGCATACTTTGTACTCTTACACTCCTCCAACTTCAAAGAGCAAAAAATGTTCACACATGCTAAAAAGTAAAACAGAAAGCAAAAAAAACAAAAAAACACCCCTGTATACATATGGCCTTACCACGTTTCTGTTTTTTTTTTCACTCTTCTTTTTTAAACATTTGTTTCTTTATTTGGCTATGTCCAGTACTTAATCTAGTTGACAGTGGGGAGGTAGCATGGCTGTAAAATGTAGGGGTGAAGTTCTCCTTTTTAAGAAATGATTCATGAAGCGCTGGGTATCTCATGAGTCAACAATGTGCTGGAGAGCGTCTTTGGGGCCCTCGCTCCTCCCTGCCTGGGTATCAATAGGTGATAAATCTCTCCCTGTCTGGCCTGAGAGAGGGTTAGGCAGTGTATGTGCGCCCGCACAGGTAACTTTCTCTTCCTCGTTTCTCACACTGATGTTACAGAGGGGCACACCTGCAGGACTTAAGAGGTCATTTTTAGATACAAAAGGGTAAGGTCAGAATGATGGGTACAAGGTGAATGGAAGTGGGTGCTATATCATCTACTTGCAAAATCTGCAGACTTCAGTCAAATAATAATAATAATAATAATAATAATAATAATAATAAAAAATGCCTTGCTCTGATCCCTAAGATTAAAAGGACAGTTCAGGACAGCCAGAGGGGTCATGCCATCATACAGCCATTTTTCTTTTTTTTTTTGGTAAATCTATTCACACAAATTGGGCAAAATGTATGCAAGTCTGTGTGTATGTGTGTATGTGTGTATGTGTGTGTGTGTGTGTGTGTGTGTGTGTGTGTGTGTGTGTGTGTGTGTGTGTGTGTGTGTGTGTGTGTGTGTGTGTGTGTGTGTGTGTGTGTGTGTGTGTGTCTGTGCGTGTGCATCTGTGTGTGCATGTGTATGTGTGTGTGTGTGTGTGTGTGTGCGTGTGAATGTGTGTGCATCTGTGTGTGCATGTGCATGTGCGTGTGTGTGTGTGCGTGTGTGCGTATGTGTGTGATTGTGTGCGAGTAAGTATAGCTTAATGCCTTACATGGGAGTTATAAAAAAGGCTAATGTTTCAGTTTGCATGCCTAACATCACATGTTAAATGGTGCACAATAACAGACTGAATGAATGCACACACCGCCCCTTCCTCTAAAACCACTTTCTTCCTAACAAATGATTTACATGCCCATTAATCCAAGAAACCCTCCAATCTGGAAAATTACAGCCTTGACCAGCGCTGTATTTCACTTTAAACAAATGCTACTGGATGCTGTCTATATGATCAAATTGGTACAAATCTCTCTGTTTTCTGTTTCTCCACCATGTTGATACCCTTTCTAAGCCAATTATGAGGGGGGGTACAGTGTAGTTCACTTGCAGTTCAGTTGAAGCTCAGAGGACTGTTTGTAACCTCTCTTTTCAACAGTCTGCAATTGGTGATGCGACTTAGGTGCGATCCCCACCCAATTAGAATGATTTATGTGTGACCTCATTGGGAGAGTTGCAGGAGGGCCACGGGCGGTGGCTCTTAAACAGCCATGCACATATCCAAATGAGAGAGCGGAAGACAGAGGGGACTAATAACAGAGTTAGATCTCAGTCTATGCCACTGATCCATATGAGATCTTGTCCCTGCTTTATTCAATGTACAAAACACTACATACCCTTAGCATGTATGTCATTTTGCACAAACATACAGTCTATGTTAGCTCATAAGGTTATTGTGTCACTGTGATTAAGCAGTAAGCTTTTGATTGATGGATTCAAAAATGACTCATCATGGCCAGTGTACAAAACATTACACTCTTAAAAGAGTTGAAAAATTGTTCCCTTTTTAAATTTGTTGCACAAAATGTGTTGAAAATAGCACAACATGTGTTGAATCAACACAACATGCGTTGTCTTTTTAACATATTTCTGTTTCCTGATAGGGACAACACATTCCTTTTAAGAGTGCACAGTGCGCAACTATGAGGGTACACAATTTAATGGCAGTTCTACTTTCATACAATCAGATAGAGTCAGTCTTCATTAAAATAAGGAGACAGCAGAGCAGGCCTCACTCAGAAATGCTAACCAGTGGCCCACCGGTTAGCACTCTGGACTTGTAACCGGAGGGTTGTCGGTTCGAGCCCCGACCAGTGGGCCACGGCTGAAGTGCCCTTGAGCAAGGCACCTATCCCCTCACTGCTCCCGGCCCGCCGTTAGTAGCAGGCAGCTCACTGCGCCGGGATTAGTGTGTGCTTCACCTCACTGTGTGTTCACTGTGTGCTGTTTGTGTTTCACTAATTCACCGATTGGGTTAAATGCAGAGACCAAATTTCCCTCACGGGATCAAAAAAGTATATATACTTATACTACTTAAATACTTCAGAACATCACCATCAAAATGTGAATTAAAAGGTCCTCGTGTGGTAACCTCATAACCTTACAGTCACTTTGCTAATGTGACTATGCAACATCCTGATTACACATTCAAAACCGTGAGTGGTCACACTCCTATTTCCTTTTTAATTATAACAGGATTAAGCCTCATATCCAATAAACAGCATTATTCCATGGAACACCCGTGCTGGCCTGGCACAACTGCTTATTCCACTGAATCACTCATGCATATACTGCACAATTAATATATGTGATTGACACTCTGCATTATGGAATATGTATGTCAAATGAACTCCTCAGTTCAAAAATGTAAGCACTGAATTTCCAATAGCTTGAAACAGGAAACAGTATGAGAAACATTTATAGTAAAGCTAAGCATTCTTGTGTGTCTGTGCATACCATTCATTTATGACACAAATGCTTAAACCAAATAGTAAAAAATATGTTTTGTACGTTTTTTATATGTGTTTTACTACACACATTTTACTACACACACACTACTAATACATTTTCTCTACATTTTCTGTCTGTTCTGTCACCAATTCCGAATATTCACTATTATTCTGAATATATCTATATTCATCTGAAAGACATCAAATTACACTGTACTTTGAAGGGCAAAGAAACTTAAGGTGAGCTCACTGAAAGTGAACCACCCTGAACAGAACCCAGTGTTAAACTTCATGCTTTAAAAAAGAAGTTACAAAGACAGGGCACGTTGCATTGAACAGGAGATGAAACATTGGTTAAAAAAGAGCGAGATGAATTTAAAAAACCTGAGCCAGAGACAAAAGGGGCTCGGGGCGATGGGATGGAAGGAGAAATGAATTAATCAAACTGCCAAACGCTGAGGACCAAACGTTGACCCCTCTCTGCTCTCATTACTCCGCCATTACCCTTCCTCACAAAACCCCCTCTTAGTAAGAGCACTAATTAAGGATCATGCATTTTACTGGGCTCCTGAAACAGGGAGAGATCTAGAGAGAAGAGGGAGAGAGAGAGAGGGAGAGAGAGAGAGAGCTGGAGGTATCCATGTCTGTAAGGGAGATATCTCCATTTGTCAGTCTAATAACTCATGTTTGAAAACTCTCTGCAAGGGGGGCGTCGCGGTAATAATGTGTTTTCATGGATTTTTAAGGTAGTCTGTTTGACCTCGTTTAAATCAGGGGCTGCAGTGCAAGGCCACAAACGATGATGACCTGTCTTTATGAGACGGGGGAGGGACCTCATAAATCATTCAGAGGGAAAGGCAAGTGCACAGGAGTTCTCTTGACCCCCCACATTTCTAATCCCTGTCGCCACACGACCACACAAATGCTTGTTTATTGGCCAACTTGGCCGCTTTCAGTGAATTAACATGGCGCTTGAGTGTCACATATTTTTACCATGTGCCTTTAGCCTGAGGCACCTGCCCCCGTCGCCGTTAGCCTGGGGGGAGGGGGAGGGGGCATCTTCGCTGGCCAATTTAAATGACATCACCCAAAAGAACACGTCGAGAGCGGATGAGCCCATGTAATCCATCTGCCGCCCGGTGAACCGTGAAAAGGTCAGTGTGCCTGAAAACTGGTACAGGGCCACGCTGAAGCAGATCTTATGAGGGAAATGCATAGTGTGTTATTGTTTGCTGGCATTCTTAATCCACGAGGCCTAATCCTTTTTGGTCTGTGCAGGACTGTGTGAGGTGCGAGAGATGAAGCACAGAGAAGAGGCCTGAGGTCTGAGGGTCATCTCCATGAAGCTGAAGTGAGAAGACTACAAGTGATGTAATGGATTCTATAGGGAAATGGGGATGGGCTTGAGGAGACACAATGGAAATGAGTTGTCTTTGTACAGTAAAACTTCAACACCCCCTGTGACCTCTGGCATGAAAGATGAGACAAAAGTTATTTTTAGTTAAGATGCACAGTTAGTATGTTTTGGTGGCAAAAAATAAAATAAAAATACATTTAGCAGTGATTTGTGTGATGAAAAGGACTCAGCCATAAATTTGATTCTGATATTGATTTGATATTGCCCTTCTATGCTTTTATTTGTTATTACTGTTTGCTTTTGTTTATGTAAAGCACATTGAATGACTTCTGTGGATGAAATGCGCTATATACTGTAAATAAACTTGACTTGACTTGACTTGATTCATTGTTATAGTTTTTGCTATTGAATAATACTATTCTTAAAAAAAGTACAGACAATACACTCTGCCTCCACCGTGCCAAGGTGACTATAGACAGAAATGGTACAGTAGAACATCCATCAGCATCATCATTCCCAATATTTAATTCCAGCAAATTGGTTGTTTTATGTGGTAAGGTGGTGTTATTGCTCCAAAGAAATTTCCTGCGTGGTCAACTATATGCAGACAGTGTTTCATGGTCATTTTCCAATTCCTGGAAAAATCTGCTCTGAAACAGGAAATGAAAATGTGAGCCTCTATTAGCCTAAGTGAGAATAACACATATTTTCCTCATTAGGTTATAGGTACAAATGCGTCAAAGCATGAAATTACCACAAAGCCTACATCACGAAACAACCTAATTTACAAACGAATGATCCGTGTAGAGAGGTAAAAAAAAATGCTGATTGTTAAAATGAGGGGAAGATTTGCCTAAGCTTTTCTCAAACAATTTAGCACACTAACGTTACATGAATTAAGCCACATCCGGTATCAATGGGCATCCACTCAAGCTTCATAACCAAGCTCTATAGCTGTATAAAAGTTGCCCTATGCTATAAAAACATGCTTTAAACCTATAAATCAGATTTGCTATTAAAAAGTTGGTTTCGATAAAACAATGGAAAAATGGAAACTTTCTGTAACCTTCATTTGAAGAGGATCTGATGTTTTGGCTTCGGTTTCGTACTTTCTCTTCCTTTAACTCAGAGTAAAGAAGGTGTATTCACTCTCTCCATTCACCCCCTCCCCAACAATAAGCAAAGGTATGAAACCTAAAAAAGGAAACAATCAGGTCTCATCCTCTTCAAAACTGCCCTCATGCGCCCAAATGCAGAAAAATGACACTGGGTGACGCAGAACTCTGCATTACTTTCGAGTTACTATGGATATTTGCAATTCAAAGTGATCTGGAAGAGTGCTGACCACACCAGGATAGTCTCCATAACTAGTGGCCCTCAGAGGGCAATAAGACAGGGGTGAAATGTGCAGCCTCAGCTCCAGCAATGTGCTTTTGGGCAAATTAATGTAAAAATATGATAAATATGAAAAATAATGAGGGCAAAATTGGTTTTCTTCCAAAAATTATGGAGGTGTGCAAACTCAATTTAATCAAACGATCAAGGTCATTTTAGAAGATTCTTTAATAGCATAGGCATTGGCTAAAATGGACATTTTTGCACTTCCGTCCTTTGGGAAATATTAGCGTTTATGAAGGCACTGAGGCATGTTTATAGACCCCATGTAATGTTTTTTTTTTCTGCATTTACCACATGAAACTATGTTCATAGAAACAATATTGCAATGTTGAAATGCAGGTAGTACATTGATGTGTGTACACACAACGTACACAAAACCTAGATTTAAATACCCATCCACAGTCGGGAGCGGTCCAGGATCGGCGGCATGTCTGGAGCCTCAAATGAACATCCCCGTGTATACAATTGTATGGAAAGCATTAATCAAAATGGGCAACTCCTGTGCAGCCATATGGAGAAACAGCATGGGAACTGCTCCCAAACTTGCTGATCCTCAGTTACAGGACCCGATTAATTCAGCCTACTGCATCCATACCACACATCAACTCACATTTTACACGAGGTAAGACTACCGCCATTCCCAACAAGGTACAGTGAATTTGTAAGATGAGCATAAGGCACATCTTAACGTTGGCTCAGGAAAGGCAAAAAGGTCCTGTGGCTAAACATGAAATGCTTCCAGTAATTTTGAAGGAAAGAGAAGTAACGGTTAAGTTACTGATATGGTAGGGGATTACAGTAATAAAGATGCACATAGTCAATCTCTCACTTCTCACTTGTCATTGACAATAACCACTACTATTAGCTAATGCTAATAACACCTAATCAATATAGGTCTATATTGCCATTTTTTACAATTCATAAAGTTGAGCAAAAGCATAACTGCAAACTAACATTTGCTTTGGAGGTTTCAACTGTAAATTGTACAACCCTTCTCAGTTTAAATTGCAACAGGGATGTGATACAGGTGTACATATATGGGTCCCCTGTTAACTGAGCTCAGGTCTTCATTCAGGATACATAAAGACATTGAGAGCTATGCACTGGTGTGTTTTGTCATAGTGGTTCATCCAGCCTCTCACTGAAATACATGCATATAAACTACAAACTATCATTCAGTTGAAACATGACTCTTCAGTGGTTGCCTTAATCATAAAAAAAAATATATCGCAAATGTTCGATTTGAGTCCATTATATTATATGCCCTTATGTCACCATCATTAAAATGATCAAGCAGCAGCTGTGTGTTAGTGTGCCAAATAACACAGGATGTGCCTCAAGAGCAAAAAGACCAGACAGAGGGATTGGCAAAGAGCTGTGGGAGTCTACCTGGGCAGCCGATGAATTGATTGATTGACTGACCCTTGCAATGTGAGAAGGCAAAAGATACTTTCTCATGCGAGAGGATCAATGTCCTCTGCAAGGCCAATCTATCGCAGCTCACTGGCAAATCGCACCGTCAAAGGGGTGCTCCACTGGACAGGATCTCTCCAAGCCCTCTGTGACCTTGACCTGCGGCGATGTTCAACGCCAAGGCCACAGGAGTGAAAACATCTCAGAGAAAGTGTAAAAATCAGGTAGTCCCTAACATGCAGTACGAGATTTTTTATGACAGGGTAAACGCTGCAATATATGGCCCTTATTTTAACCGTCATATTGAAATGCACTGTTTTTTTGGCGCAAAACATCTGCCCATTTCAAAAAACAAGCAGCCATTTCGGATTAAATTAAGCAACATTTACTGAGTGTCAGTGTGCTGCTGGCACGATTTGTTTTTTTAGCTCCCAGGCAACAAAACATGAGTGAATGAGCCACATAACTGCGGATAATTATCACAACATCCATAACATTCAGCGATTCAGCATTTAATTAGGGTCCTCCGTGCATTTTGTTTAAGGTAGCTTTGATTGTGTTTGACTTGAGCAATAACCAAACCCGTTGGACCGCAGTCTATCTGCGCTCTGCTGTAACTGAAACCAACACTGCTCACGCTCGACACAGCATCTGGCTTTCACATCACATTTGAGGCTGGCTTTTTGAGAAGCCTCTGAAATGTGTTAGAATTAAATTAAAACCTGCTCCCCGCCTTAGCAGACTGGACTTTTTCCAAGAGTGCATTTCACACGCTATAAACACTACAGAAATGTTTAAACATATCATAACTGAGGAAGGCCGCAGCAGAGCCTTTTCAGATATACCAGGCGAAATGCATTTCAGGGGCCGGTCCAAAAATAACAAGCAGTTTTGCATTTGAAAGTGGTAAAAAGGCGTTCCAAGTCCCTCTGAATTCTTGAAATCAAAAATGTCACCCCTTTTATATAATGCATCTTCACTGTATATCAAACAGACGGGGATTCTCTCACATACTGTGAATACAGTATAGTAAATGATGACCACAAAATATGTAAATATGGTTGTAGAGATGTAAATTAATTTCTGATTCACACAGTATTTCCACTTGCTTCTTTTGTAAGTGCATTTCTACAGTTAGATGTAACAAGAATCCAAGGCAGATAGATTCTATCACAACATCTCTCAGTGTGAGAAGGAGTGTATATGGGTTTGATTCAGATGACCAGGAAGTTGGATTTAACCTGGGACGTGTGAAATGCATTCTAGAACATTCCATACTTTGCCACACTGAATCCAGTCTGAGATTTAATCCCCCGGCTAATACCATAATATCAAATAGAGTTATCAAATTGTAGTTCACCTCAGGCTTGCCCTTTGTAAAAAGTCCTGAAAACAAACAGTCACATAAGAACCAAACCCCATGTCAAATAGCGTCCAGCTGTCCTCCAGACATATTACGGTAAAACTCAACACACAATGTTGGCTCAAGTAAAACCTGTGCAGCATGTGTGAAAGAGTATTATTATACAACATAATATTCTAATGATAACAAATCTGCCCAAATATCGACGAGGGGCACAAAAACTCCATTCACAACTTTGGCCTTGTCTTGTTATTCCACCCTAAACTAATCCTTTTGGACAATAAACTACAAAAACTTGGTCCAACAGGATTATTGTCTGGAACTATATGTCTGAGAGGGTAGAAAACTGTCCTTGCACACTGCTTAAGATAAGTGAACAAAAAACAGCTCACAGATGCAAAGCCCAATGAGAGGTGCAGAAGCAGAGGATGCAGAGAGCTACACTCTTTAATGAAGACCCACTTTTCTTTGCATTGTCCCACTGTTACTTTACCATTTTTTGACATACAGTATAAATGAAATCACCCTTGCTTCATAATGAATTTGGCTCAGGGAAGAAGGACCAAAAAAAAAATGAAAAATGTAATCAAAGCTTATGACAAAATTTAGTCAAACAAAACCTGATAAAGACATAAGAAAATAATGTCCTCTAAAATTTGTGTCAAAGTGCTGTCATGTCTATGTAATCAACAGTGACAAGCCATTGCAGCTGTTACAACACAAAGTAACATTCTTGTGATATAATGTGGCATAAGCCTTACGCTGTGTTTAAAAGTTTATTGAAAAAACAAACAAAATATTCTAACAAAGTGATTAGACCACCAAATCACTCTTTGTTCATTGTACCCTAGTTATAGTCCAACTACATCACTCGACTATTAAAAGAATAAATATAAATTTTCCAATTTCACAGAGCTCCCTCTGAATTGCTCAGTGCCATGGTTCAATTACTATTTACCATTAACAGCTACACACTGGCTCTTCTTATTTGCCTTGGCAAGGCTTGCCAACCACCATGAGTGGTTATGGGCCTCAACAGGGAGAATTGGAACTGCTGACGGCCAAAAATAATGCCCTGCGACATTATAACCATGTTGGCAAAGGAGGAGGACCCTATGCAGCAGAGAAAGAGAGAGGGAGAGAAACCATCATTTTAACTGTCACTTTACATTAAGGCCAGTATTATTCCAACACACACACACACACACACACACACACACACACACACATATAGCATATAGTCATACATATACAAAGACATACACATGAAAATTAACTACAGATCCCACCAGCACTGAACCACTGGCATGATGGACAGTGTTGGAGTGCACAGGACCACCAACCCTGACTGGAAAACAGGGTCATGAGCCTGGAAGTGGTCAGGTTCCCAAATGATGGATGAGCAAGCTCCACAGCTGGTGCCCACCAGACCACCTTTGTATCACTGAATCTTGAGAGTATTATGGAAGGGTCCAGAGTAGGTAAGTATTAAGATAAACATCAATGATGATTTAAAAAAAAAAAAAACACTTTAAAGACTTTCTGCCAAGCTGTCATATAAATATGCTTTGCCTGTATATTAACACTTGAAATAAGACTTACTACAACAGTTTTGTGTTGCTTTGAAAGCGTGTGTATATTAAAAAACAATGAAAGTTCCATAAAATACCTCATGCTTTAACACAAGCTATGTCGAGTAGGAACTTTTGTTTTCCAGTCTGTGCTTAATAGCCCTGCTAAAAGGAGACTTCATACCAAATTTACTATGCTCAATTATATGTTACCTCTCCCAAAGGTCCTTTTCCCCAAACTGAACCACAGCTTGTGAGTGAGCTCTCGAAGTTTCCCACCTTGCGCCGTAGCACTAGGATGGCTGTGAATCACACCTGACACACAGCATGCGTCGGGTCTCTCCTGTGTGCAACTTCACCACCCAAAAGGCACATGGTCCCGTCCTCAATAAACATGACTGATCCCCGAGGAGCATTAAGCACGAGGAAAATTGCAAGTGAGAAGATCGTAGGTGTGAATGCCCATCTGAGATGCCAGTGTATACACCTTGGTTATTACAGAAGCTAGGGGTGATATTATTGACAAAAAAACAAGAGAAGCACTGAAGTTCCATTTTATATTGCCAGATATTGCTGCGACAACCACTAACTAAGCCACTAAGCAGCTTATACATCTTCTTTATTCAGGTTCCTGGATCGTAGAGGCCTGTGCAATATTATTCTGTGCACCTACAGTAGCTTCCAAATTTAAGCTCCCTTACTGTGCAAGAGTAATTATAAGTTCTCATGCACAATGGATCCCTGGCCATGAATATGCAATGCCATCAAATGAGTCATGCTCATATAATGCAAGCCCAGCGATGACTACAACCTACCATCAAGGACAGGCTTGTGGAAACTAATGAAGGCTCACTAACGTGGGTGAAGCCGAACAAGCCAAAAGGGATTGGAGTGGGTGTGGGGGAGAATAGACCTCATTTTTACAAGGTTTACTCCACCAGTTTGCCCAGTGCTGTTCCTCAAAACTGGAACTATGCAAAGGAAAATGGTTGAGGAAAAAAAAAATCTTAGACAGTTGGTCCCATGGGGTATGTGTTCATGAATCATTAAGTTTTTAGAAATCATGGGGTCCTCTTATTTCTACTGCAAGTTTTGCGATGTACTGTTTTATTGAACTCTTGAAATACTAACTTTGTTTTGTAAGTGCTTTTGCGCTATAAGGCACTTACAACATGTTGAGAAGGGCACAATATCTCTGACAAGTACGAGTGATGACAGACCATAAAAGGCTTGCTGTCTATAAACTCACCCCATCAGAAATCAATCCACATGTTCTTTTTCTTCCCTGTCCTGCAAGTGAGATTGTAAAATCTCAAGTGGGAGAGCTTTCAAACAGTCAAATATCTGTATGTCTACAAATCACTCTCATATCACATTCAAAGAAGATGAAAATATAGTTTTCTACCATAAATTCAATACTGAACTCAATAATTGTTAAGACTCTGAGTAACAACTTGTTTGTGCTGATCCTAGAGAAAAAAAAAAGTGAGCCCTCTTCTCCTTGTCCAGAACATCCTTTGCGGTCATTATCTTTCCCCCTTGTTGTTATTCCTTCTGCTACTCGTGTGTGTTAAGTCAGCATGACATTTTATGACGCCTGCTTATTAAAAAACAGTTTCTATTATGTGCAGAGGGAGAGTGGAAGTGGCCACGGTCATGTGAGATAATTAGGCTCTGGAGGAAACGCGGACGTTTATGAGGGCAAGTGGAAACCAGAGGGAATTGGTGTGTAGACTAACGCCCTGCTGTCAGAGGCATTTTGGCGTTAAACTCCACGGCCAACACAGCTAACGCGAGATCAGTTTAAATAGCATTTGTCAAACGACTACCATGAAGCAGTCCTCTGATTCGCTCTCCACCTTCGGGCTAAGTGGTCTGAGCAGGCAGAATTCCTAATTAAATCAAAACGCCCGGGCAAAAAAAAAAAATAAATACAATAATATGTAAATTGATTTTATTGTTAGCTACAAAAGTGTCGTTACCAATATGTGTACTCAAAACCATTACAGCTTTTTCCTCAAAACTGTCAGTACTTATGCTGAATGCTTAAGTGCTTCTGTGTGGTTTAGAGTTGTGTTAAATCAAATTTCACATAAAACCCTCCACAAATGCAAACACTGTACCCAAGCCATATAATCACATCAACTATGATGACTTTAAAAAAAACTAAAAAAAACGTAAACATAAATGCTAGGTGAGATGTCGTTCATGGTGATGTGTTGCAGAGAGCACGGTTGTGTGTGCGAGCACAGTTCCTACTGCACAAGACCCTTATGCATCTAGCTTGCTTGAATGTAACTCGCATTGAACTTGAACTAAATAAGGCTGTAACCAAATTACACAACAATGTAATTTGCTAATTCATTTTACTTTTTCCATCATTGCCAGCAGCTCTTTTTCTACAGAAACTCCAGCCACAGTCATCCATAGATATCATCAACGTGTACTTTGGTGAGAAGTCGAAGTTGTCAGATTGTCTTTGACAAAAACCAGGCACTCGAGTATTAATTACAAAAATACTGGTCTGAGTTCAGCGTCCCAGTGCTACAATACAGTGCTTTAACAGCTGTGCCATACAGAAGATGGAAAAGTACATGTGGAAAAAGTAGTGTCTTAAGGGCTGGGTTAGAAACATGCATTTGCATTTGCTCTGTGACTAGCTGGAACCAGCAAGTGAAACAACACACCTGAGTTTATCACTGAATTTGTGCAGTTATCAGAGGTTCATGCATTCTATCTGCTTCACTCATATAGTGCATTTCACCACCTCCTGGAATGTTATTAGGGGACATTTGATACAGTCTACCTCTGTAAATGTAAACACAGCAGCATATAGTGCAGTGTAAACTAGGAATTCTTAGTTTTCCTTTTTCTTAGGAGGACTAGAAGGAGAACATTTTAACACTTACACAAAACTGCATGGTAATATGCAGCCTATAAAATGTATACATATAGCCTAAAGTGAAAATCCAAAATATTGCTTACCTTGCCTTAAATGCTCTCTACTAGTGCATTAAGCCTTCGACCTGACCATACTGATACCCCAATATTCAGTTCATGTTCTGGCCTGAAATATAAAAATTAATTTGGTTATGGTATTTCCCAGATGCTGTTATCCAAAGTGAACAAAGTGAACTAATGGTCGTAAAAACATGTCTTCATCCGAGGTCTGATCATGTGATTATAATTGTTGTTTTTTTGTCAGTTATCTGGCAAGCTGATGAAAAAGATTACATAACACCTGGTTAAGTAGACAATTTGCTATGATACCAGAATTAGGTTTTTGTCCTAGTATTGTTCACTGGTCAGACACAAAATAACCTGTTGGGCTTCTATGTATATAAAATGGTGTTCGGGTCATCATGAAGAGTGTAACTAAACTGTAATCAAAGCTTCCAAGTCCATAAAAGGATGTAAATGTGGAGGAGAACTGTGAAAAAAAGCACATTTAGAGATAAAAATGTTGTATTTCTCTTCCAAAAAGGCCAACAAAATCGTTCTTTTACCAGTTAAACCAAATTGATATCCTGAGAAAGGAAAAGGGCTTTAGATGTTGGAAAGCCTGCATGCAGTCCCTGGAAAAATGTCACAGATTGTTTAAACTGATAATGAAAGTGTATTCTCTTCATGTACCCTGATGTGGTATTCCAATCTGTTTCTGATATTTTCAGTTACATTACAATCAGATTGTAGACCACAAACTGAGAAAGGTTATTTTCAGAGAAACCATATCATGACTGCAAAAACATATTTACATGACTTGACTCAAAACACACATACATGCCACTGGCTGGAGTTCAGTACTGAGCATGACAAAGGCAAATACGAGAACAGAATAGTCAATAAATTATGGCTTTTTTTAATGAAAACAGTTTTTCAGATTTTATGAATGAGGGTATAATTATTGTACTGTAACAACCACTGACACATTCACTTCACACACATACACACTGAAATATACAGTACATCCATGTATCCCCACACACACACACACACACACCCACACCCACTCGGTCTTTGAAATTGTTTATGTGTTTTAGGTGTCTTTCCTCACTGTATCAATCCTATCTCTCAACCACCTCCTGAATGAAACACTTAGGCCTCTCACAATTCCACAGCCGCACCACAGCTCAATAAATGTTTTAAACGGCGAGGCAAACAAGCCTGGGTGGTTCTGACGCCTCCGAGAGGAGAGGAGAGGAGAGTGTGGATGGGGTTGACACCTCTGGGCATCACAGGCCCCCACTAAGGGACCAGGCCCCCATTACAGGGTCAGTGGAAAAGCTGTTGCTGTTTTTTTTTTGTTTTGCTTTTCCTCCGCCGTCATGCCACAGACAAAACGAGGCCTTAACCTCGTAATGTACTCTACTGGTCCCCTGGTGGCCGTTCTGAGTTTAGAGATGTGGGGGAATTAAAGCGCCACCGCCTGTGTGGCCCCGACTGGGCAGACTGGCGTTGTTGCACAGCTTCAGACTGCACCGCTCTGCTCTGTGGATTTCTGTGAATTTTTGATATCCACTCTATTTTTAGGATTCGCTAAGTAGCGCTCACTAAAGACATTAGCATTAAGTGTGGAACTGCATCTGGAATAGAAATATCAGAGCACATGCACTGGTGTGAGGGGAGGCGTATAAAAGGGAAATCTGTGAAGAAAGAAACAAAAGACAAAGAGATATTCAATGCAAGACTCCCACGCACTGGTCAAGATCAGGTGATCACGGAATGCTTGTTAGATGCTTTAAATAACTAACTGTTCAAATGTCTGCACTCATGCTGGAGTGTCTACAATCAGGCGGGAGAAACATGAGAGCTGTGAGGGGAAGGAGAGGATCTGAACGCAAGGGCCAGCGGCTGCTCTACCACAGGGCGTCAGATCAAACCGCCTCTGCACCAGCGTCCCGGCCGCTTCACAATCACCTCTCTGTTTTAGCCACAGGGTGGGTCGCCCCTCTCTCTCCGCCGGCTCTGTAAAAACAAGCACCCCGCCATAATCCCCCCTCCCCTCCCCTCTGCCTCAAACTCAAACCTCCTCCTCTCCTTCTCCCTCCACCTCCCCTTCCCTTCCCCCACACCTCGCTCCCTTCCCTGAAAACACCCGCTGCCCACTGCTTTGCGACAGGACCCGACTCAACCTCAGTCCTGCCACTTACCATTACTGCTCGGCCCCTTCCCCTCATTGGAAACACCTGGGAGCTGTAAGGTGGGTTGGGTATTGGGGGTTTGGAGGCTGTAGGTACTTTATTCCAGAGGCACTGGATGTGAAGTTCTTAATATGGCCATGAATGCCCCCCCATACACACACACACACACACACACAGGGGTGTGACTGCGCATAGAGTTTTGCTCTATCAAAGGACACTGGAGGATGGTTTTGGGAGGTTTTGGCTCAGAAATTATTTTTCTTTTATAAAGAAAACTACCTTCACTTCACAGACACAGGCATGCACGTACACACACACACACACACACACACACACACACACACACACACACACAACACACACACACACACACTGATTCAAACGAAAATGACCTGCTTACGTGTAAAGGCAGGGGCAAATTGATAGAGAACCAAATATTTTGAGTCTTGGATAGTTGTGGGTTCTTGTCTAATGGCTACAATCATGAAGCCGCGGAGGACCACAGTGGAATGCTTTGGCCTAAACTCATTAATCATTTGAGGGCAACCATTACAGGCATAGCATTCAACCCAACACCAAAAGAGCCTAGAGAAACATAGCCTTAACTGATTGAAAAAAATAACCGCTTTTCCTCACAATGTCAGGGAAATATATACATAATAATATTCTCCTACTCTGACATACTAACATCTCTGCCACACCATGGGATGCTCAATGGACAACATATGTTTTACTGCATCATCTGTGACACTGACATATTGCGGGAGGAACTGGATCGGGACCCAAATCAGAGCAGGAGAGGAGAGACTACTCCAAACCCCTCGCACCATAGATCATCACAGACAGGGTATTTTTCCATCGCAGCTTGTAGGTCCCTCAGCGTGTATGAGACTACCCTTTTTTACAAAAAAATTATAAAAAGAGACACAGAGAGACTGAGAGGAAATGGTAGGGAGTGTGCGAGTGTGTGAGAGAGAGAGAGAGAAAGAGAGAGAGACAGTGTGTCCATGTGGTATGAAACAAATCTAGACTGGGGGAGTCTCAGGGTGGGCCTAATAAGCTTTTAAGTTGGACCACACACACACGCAGACACACACATACACATGCACCACCTAAACACCGGCACTCATACACAAACACTCACCCACAGATTGGCACAAGCCAAACACACACACACATATGCCAGACATGTTACCATATCCTCTTTCAGTGACAGAAAGCCATACCATTAACATTTTCCATGGTTGGTCAGTGTACAGGCACCACGCTCCAAGAAAGTGACGTATGTTTGATGAGTTTTGTTAAGTGATATACCTGTAATAATCACAGCACGTGTTAGCGTAAGCGCAACGCCCCTGCACACGCTAAGCCTCACCAGGGAACGCAGCACAAACAAACAGATCCCGTTTCTTCTGCGGGACGGATCATAAGAGCTTCGAGACAGATGGAGAAGTGCCAGGTCTCTGCAGAACACCTCCTCCTTCCCTCTGACGCTAAAGTGGACTTCCTGTTAACATTCCTGCCTCACAACAAGCGTATCATAGCCATTGAGGTTTGCAGGAGTTTACGCTCAGTCAAATGTGGGCCGCCAATTGCACCCCCTCAGCACCCGAATCAAAGTACACTGGAGTGCTTTGTGTCACCGTTGCATTCCAGACACTCTGGATTTGACTGAACACCCTCCGTCTAGAAATCAACAGACACACACACACAAACACACACACAGACTGCTGGCTTTGATCAGCTTTACCACTAATGTATCAAAACCACCGTCATTCACCACAAGCCAACACCTAAAATAACAGTGCTTGGGGATCATGTTTCCACACATCACAGGTACGTCCTGAGTGGCCTCTCTCAGTATCAACACGATGCAGACCTCCACCAAAAGAGTCCCCGCCAGAACCCCCTTCCTCAAGCACCATAATGGTGCATTAATCCCATTGCCACGTGACAAACTGAAGACTTCACATCCAATTGCCTTTCATTCCTCCTCTTCAATAACTGGGTAGGTCAATAAAACTGTAAATGGCCCACCCATTAAAATATGGTCAAAACACAAAGCAGCAGGCAAAAGCAAACACATTAAGTGATGTGTGGAAGCATCATGGCCAGCACTGACATGAAAAAAAAAAAAAACACCCAATCCTTTGACTCTGATATACCCATCTCCGTCCTGGTAATAAGTATCTGAATACATAAAAGATGGTCCTCAAGCCCTTCCTGTTTATATTAATGTTTTATTTAGTGTTTTGCATTATCATAATCAAAATGGCAATAAAAATAACAAAGTAGAATAAAATATACATATCAAGTGACAGGCTAGTTCGGTAACCTGTCCCATGTGGAATCTTGATGCTATGTTAACAAACAAATTAGCATTTAAATGAGTCCAGCATTTTATTCTTCAAGGTTATGTTGTTATGAATATTAAATTATGGTGTGTGTGCTTGTGTGTGTGTGTGTGTGTGTGTGTGTGTGTGTGTGTGTGTGTGTGTGTCTGAGAGAGAGAGAGCGAGAGAGGAGAGAGACAGAGAAAGGAAGAGAAAGAGAGAAAAGAGAGACGTGTGTGTGTGTGTGTGGGGGGGCTTGTCAACAATCTAGTTCCAAAGAGTACTGTCTGAGATGGAGGGAGAGAGAGGGGGGCACAGAGAGAGAGAGAGAGAGAGAGAGAGAGATTTGGTTAATAAAAGAGAGCAGCATCCCTGATTAATGGTTTTCATTGGGAAGTGTACTCTCAAAACATGCAAACAGTAATTTACCCTGAAGTCCCTTGCTCTCCCGCTACAATGACAAATCTTTAACTGGTCTAGGAATTTTCCTCGCTTATTTTTTCATGTCGTGCTGAAGGGAAATCATAATTTAACAAGATGTCCTTTTTAAAGAAAACAAACATGAAGTTTCTTCTCATGGAAGGACAAAGAGTGGCAGGGGCACCGTTTGGACACCCTGGCCCGTGCGCAGGACTGGAATGTTATCTTCCTGGCCCAGCTCCTATAGTACCAATAACAAGGATGAAAGTGCATTTCTTGTTATTGTAAGCCCCTTACACAGTCACTGTTTAAACACCAAACAGCCTACAGATGCCTCCCCCCTCCCCAAACACACACACACACACACACACACAAACACACACACACACACACACACACACACACACACACTGACCAAGAGCCAGACTGCCAGTTTGCAATATAAATTCCCAAACACTGGGCCCCATCAATGCATGGCCTCAGTGCAGGTATACAGGTTGCATGTATTAAAGATGGAAAGTCATCTGACAGTTATAATATTTGTTATGTCGCCATCAACTTTGGATGAGTACAGGTGACGGGCACATGAGATGAAATAGGTCAATAATTTTCATTCTATGCACGTTTGCATGTTTTGGTTTATTATTGTAACCAACCATGGCATGGTCATATAGGCTTTGTCAAAGTTGTTTTTCTTTTTTTTTCCAGCAATTTATGGTCGACGATTCATGGGGCACATGCAAATTGGTGGGCATGTAGTCCCCCTATGTTGATAAGGAAAAGAAGCTTTTGGTCCGAATGGGCCATTCCCCTACAAGCTGGGCCTCCTAAAAGCCAGGAAGGCCGAAAGCAGTTCTTGCAGAATAACTTGAGGACAGTTGCGCCCAAAATTACAACATTTTTGTGGCATGTTGGTCTCGAGATGCATCAACCCAGCAATAACCACTCATTTGTGGTGTAGCACCATCGAGTAAAAAATGTAAATTCAGAAACCTGGCACTTCAATTGGTAATATCCTGTGAGGAGATGATCCAAACCGCACAAAATTTGATGTTAAGGTGTAACCTGCGTTGTGTTGAACCGCGCGGCTCAGCCCTGCACATCCCTGCACATCCCTGGACTCGAACCTGCTCAATGGTGTTTTATGCCCCCAACGTTGTCTTCCAGGCAGCGCTGCCACCGCTGACTTAATCCTAAACCTAACCCCAACCCTAACCCTAACCTTTACCAATGGCTAACCCTAGTGCCTTCCAGGCAGTGCTGCCTTGAAGACAACGTTGGGGGCATAAAACACCAAGAAACACTCGAACCCGCAAACAGCAGCACCACGGATTAGAAGTAGAGCGAGGTAGCAATCGAGCTAAAAGCCCAGGCTGCTAGCTCTCTCGTCAAAACTACTCTTAAGGCTTCAGGAGGGAGATTTACCAATGTACATACTGCACAGCTCCGGTCTTTCAGTGTCTTCACTAGTGCAGTGGTCATAATTAAGAATGCCTGTCAGAGGCCGGGTTCGGACAGAAATATGCGGCCCGAACAACGCTCTACTGCACTCGCCCGGACTCGAATCCGCAAACAGCAGCACCTTGGATCGGGAGTCGAGCGTGCTAGCAATCGAGCTAAAAGCCTCTCTTGCAAGGGCACCGGGAGGAATGTTTGCCAACGTACATAATGCACTATGGACCAGCTGGCTACTGTTACATAGGATCACCACGACAACTTCTGCCAACCGCATGCCAAGTTTCATGAAATTCCATCCATTGGGGGCACTACAATTTATGAATTTGTATATCTCTTGATCGGAATAGTCGTTGTTGGTCTCTTTTCCTTGAGAAAATACAATAGGCAATCCGACTGACCGTACATGGCTGTTTATTCCGATTGAGGTGTTTATATGAGAAATGTTATTCCGATTGAGCCATTATTCCGTTTCTAATCGGATTAAAAGTGTCCATGTAAGCACGGCTACCGCCTGGGTCGACATCCCCGCCGTCAGATGGAAAGGCAAAGCACAAGTGTGTGTGTGACAGGGCTGTCATACACACACACACACACACACACACACACACACACACACACACACACACACTCATAAATTGGCACACACACACATGCACGCACACACGCACACTCAAACATAGAGCACACTTACATACACATATAAGGAGTTGGGATGGAGTAGGGGAGAAATTGCGAGGTGTGATCTCTTTTCTGTGGAGGTCATATTATGCACCGCTATGTGGTACAGTACATCTAGTGTTCTAATCAAGCAGCATGACTCCTAGCAGCAGAGGAAGAGGGAAAGGTTGGAGATTGTCTGTGAAAGATAGAGCGCAGAGCGGTGAGAGCCTTTCTCCATGTCCGTATTTAAATCAGCATCATGTGGACCAAGATAATCGCAAAGGCAAACTAATCTCCTCACTTTAATATACTTGATTCATGAACCTGCAGAAAAACATGTTGCTTTTAATCTACCTCTTGCCAGCTGTGCGGCAATAATAAAATGTGGATTAACTTGTAAGCTGTGTGATATGTAGGGTTTTTCCCTTTTTTTAGCAGAATCCTCCAGCACCATGCCTGCCTCCAGTCTGCAACAGTAAATATGTACGCTAATATGCAGCCTCATAAAGTCGTCAAAACCTCTCTGTGAATCACCGTGGAAACACAAATGCCTCCTCCCTACCGAGCAGTGATGACTTTGCCCCAGGCATCTGATAACTGAACGGGTTTGAAATGGCAAGGCTCTGTCGACCTGGTGCACATGCTCATTTGTTGTGCCCTTTGTTTGTTGTACTAACATATGTACCATTAGCTGTTTGAGTGAATCTATAATGAGCTGAGGACCCATGTTTGCATGTTAAGGCCCCAGACAAATAATCTTCAGATAAAGAGAGTGACTCATCGTTCTGAACTGGAGAGGGTAGCATTAAACATGGGCACATCATATAACTATTTAAGGAGTTTGACGTCACAAATATACCCAGGCACAAATACACCCAGGCACACACACTCACATATACATGTGCATACACACATACACACAGGTGCACACATATACAGTACACAGGTACACACTAAGACACATTCAGATCTGGATTAAGGTACAGGAATACCGGCAACTGGCACAGGAAACCTGCACGAAATAAGACCCATTAAAGGACAATTCCGAATGAACCTAGGGTTAATAACACATGTGTACCGAGTTCGTCCGTTCTCTGGGATACTTTTTCATGCTAATCGAACGGAATCAGTTTTACCACAAACTGCTAATTAGCTTATAACGCTAGTCTTCGGGGCACACGTAAAGTAAAAAGAATTCGCTATTTCTATACCACTAACAAGGCTCAAAATAGCACCACACTTCCAGAAAACATAATGAGGGGCCCTACATGTAAACCGAAGCATTGAGAACTTTGTAAGTGTACAGACAGTTTATTAAAAAGATAGTTTAGAAACAGCACCGTTCACATATACAACCAGGCGCCATCTTGGGAAAACAGTCACGTGACAGTTCAGCTCGCGTTGCTCCAGTCCAACGTTGTGCAACGTGAGCTGAATTGTCACGTGAATGTTTTCCCAAGATGGCGCTAGCCTGTATACGTGAACGGTACTGTTTCTAAACTATCTTTTTAATAAACTGTCTGTCTGTACACTTACATAATTTCTCAATGTTTTGGTTTACATGTAGGGCCCCATATTATGCTACCTTGGAAGTGTGGTGCTATTTTGAGCCTTTTTAGTAGCATAAAAATAGCGAATTCTTTTTACTTTACGTGTGCTATGTGGTATTAGTGGTATGTGGTAAAACTTGTCACGTTCGATTAGCATGAAAACATATGCCAGAGAACGGACGAACTCAGTACACATTTGTTATTAACCCCTAAGTTCATTTTGCGCTGGAATTGTCCTTCCAGGTTGACCATTGAGAGACCTTAAAAGGCCCCTAGAAATTCAAAAAAGGATACATGGGCCCCCACCCTGAATGCCTGGTCATTATAAACATCCTACATAAAATATATGTTTTGCACCATATGTGAGGTCCTTGAACGTCTACAGTGTGTGCATCACTAGTGACAGGGTCACTGCAAAGAATTCCACACTTCCTGACAGAATGTAGCACTTTATCCATTGTTGCAGACTTGTCTAAGTGAGGTAGTGCAGACAAATTGTGAGCTTGTATAGAAAACGAGGATGAGTATTGCTTTGCATCACAAATATTTTTGTACATACCAAAACAACACCTAAACAAGAATTAGAGTTTCAGCAATCACTGAGCAACCACGGTGAGAGCATGTAAGACTTCCTGTTTACAAGATGTTGGGAATGGAGAAAAGTAAAGAAGTGTGCTAGATTTTCTTTGGATAGTACATGGCATCACCATGCGGCAGTCATAGCATCTTGACCTACAACAATTAAATTGTTTGCACAAATCTTAGTGTGTTTAATTATACTTCTCTCTTCATGAAGGTGTTCCCCAATTACATTTTGGAAAATAAAAAGTAAAAATAAAAAAACGACAGCATTTTTCAACTCAAACAACCTAGAAAACATATTAATATATAAGACCTAGAGATGCACCGATATGGAATTTTAGGGCCGATAACGATAACCGATATTTATTGGTTTGTTGTGGCCGATACCGATACGATAACCGATAATATTACTCTTGAAAAAAAATTGTGAAAAGTGATTTGGGGAAAGCATTTAATAAGCATAATTTTATTGCAGTAATTTTACCTACCACCAAATAATGGACAGAACTCATAATAGTCCTCGGCAGTAGTACGGCAGTCAACAACATAACAGTAGCCTAGCCCTACAGTATGTGTGGCTTCTTTAAGTGAACCTGACGTCAGTGAAGTCAATGACGTCATTTAGGACTAAACGCTCATAAACGGCTCAGCTTGGAATAAGCTACAGCAGTGGTCCCCAAACTTTTTCTTCCGAGGGCCAGCTCACTATGCCTGGCTCTAAGAGAGGGCCAGAGACTCGGAGTATATTAGTAACCATAAATAGCTTAGTGCTGTGAACAGCAGTCTACCTTAGTTGAATATTCCATTACATTTAATCATAGGCTACTGCAATTTAATACCATTGTTAGCTGTGTTTATATTGCAATCATGCCATATCAGTGCAAAATGTAGCTCAAATGAAATAATACTAGTAAGTATTAGCAGGGAGTCCCAAAAGTATATTTTATTCAAAATGTGTGAACTCTGAACTCTGTGTCTTTGCATACACAGCTCAAGTTGTGAACAAGCAATATCCTACAAATATTTTGAAGTTGTCAAACTATGAGAGTTTTATGAAGTGCTGACAAAAACATCTGAAAAGACCACTTTCACTCACCTGATGAGAACTTTGTGAATTTATATGAACATTTGAACGAGTGAATAAAAAATAAAAATAATCCCAGAAAGTCCCAGAAATATGACTTGAATAGAAGTTAGTTAGTTATTAACAATTAATTGATAAATGTTTAGAATACTTTGAGCACTGATGCAGTCAGCATAGGCCTCTTACATTGTTTGCAGGTAGGCCTACATTTCATTCCGTTTTCGTTGGCAAACGCGAAACAGCGCCAAAACAACCACCAGTGGACAAAAAGAGAATTGCATGTGTACTGTTAAGACTCGCCATAGAGAATGAATGGGGGAAATTACGGAGGTTATAGTTTCACGATGTCGTACTCCCATGCGGGCCAGATGCCATATACCACGGACATGTTTTGGGGGCCACCCAAAATGAGTTGGCGGGCCATAGTTTGGGGACCACTGAGCAACAGTATAGCGACCAAATCAGAGTTTGTGAGGGAAACTTAGGTTTAGTTTCAACTGCGGGTAACTGAATAAAGCTGCAACTCCTCAGACTGTATCTTACTGTATGTCCGTCTACTCTGTTGTGCACAACCTGCTGCAGCAGAAATGAAAGGCGTTAGCCACGAAGGTTTTAATAACTTATTATGATGACCTGTCTGGAACTGAAGCACGAATGGTTAGCATATTTCTAGGTAATAATACAAAACCCAAGCTAAAGTAATGCAAATATAATACTAAAACACAACTTAGAACTACAGTAGGCCTACTTATGTACTCGTCCCACTAACGAGTTTGTTTATTTGTTTGGTGCAAACACACCAGCACAAGACGGCTCTAGATAGGGCTGAGCTCCGCCCTGTTAAGGTTAAATGGCGGATCATTCACGAGAGGATTTTGAGATGCAGAGATTCCCAAATGAACCACAGATTTTGTTAGAGTGGTGAAATACATTCACACCGCTGACATTATATTGAGGAAAAAGTATAGCCAACCAAGCTCAAGTAGGCTAGCTCAGTGTGGCCAGACGGACCTTACGTAGGCCTATATTAGGACTTTAAAAAATATCGGCGCAAATTATCGGCCAGAATTCTGTTATCGGACCGATAATAATATTTTCATTTTTTCACTTATCGGCTAATAATATATCGGCCGCCGATATATCGTGCATCCCTAATAAAAACCATTCATTCATTTTAGCCAACACTATATAATTTCTAAATCTACTTTTGCATTTTGTGCAGTGGTAACTGAAGAAATAAATCTACTTTCATATTTTGGTTTAAATGCACTGCTGTATTCAAAGAAAAGAGTTGCTTAAACTTTATGTTCTCTATGATTGTGTGTTAGGGTGCATCATCCGCCTTGACATAGGCAAATTAATCTGTCCCTATGCTTATTATGTTCCAATGAGCAAAAAAACATTCCTGGTAAATTTTGAAGTAAATTGGATAATATTTAGGTGGCCCACCATTAACCTTTATGAATGGTCAAAATTGTTGCCAAATTCAGGAAATCGCCTGGAAATATGGGGGACTATGGGGGTATATTTCACATTATTTCACTATTATCAATTTGTTAGCCAGTAGTTATTTGAATAATAACTATATTAAGGCCATAAAGCACACAGCTCACTGGATAAACATTGGGTTTCTTTATGTTGTCATACATATTTTGGTGATTTTTCTCAGAAAAACTTTTTTTTTCTATTTTGAATAATATGTTATTTGATGAAAAACACCTTACTGTGTATTGTAACACTTGTCATTAATCTTTTATTTTAACTGCCATGGTGTTATAAAATTATAAAATCTTATAATTCCAAATCAGATATAGACTACATGCGTGGGAATGTTTTGTTTAGTGTATAGTAGTTGTATCACACAGGATTACATGAAATTTCTTGCAACATGGCTTTTAGTGGAGAGTGTATTAGTAGCCTAATGCCAATCCACAGTCATCAAAATGTACTCTGTCTACAAGACAATCATCTTGGATATTTGGTTTGGGCAGTGGCCTTGTTCATGACTTGATTATCACTGGATCCCGTCTTCCAAACTGTCAAGTTCTCAGGTGCTTCATGTGGTATCTTTCGGATGGTTCATCAGAAAACAGAACAAAGTGGGAATCAGCAAATATCGTGTGAATGTGAAGTGATAATGACTGATCGGATTATAGTATTTAAACGGCAACTTTTAAATATGATACGTATTTTACATCGACTTGGTGGGCCACATATATATTGTTTTCCAGCCTTCAAATTTGGTACTGGGAAAACCCATGACAGCAAGCTTTTATTGATAGTTTACTTTCATGCTGTTTATTGAAAATGCCTGCGAAGGCAATTTGTATTGCATCTTTCAGCAACAAAAACACGTTACATTTATATAACGCTTTTCTCAACACTCAAAGTGCTTTACATGGAAAGGGGGACCTCACTAACCAGCACCAATGTGTAGCACCCAACTGGGTGATGCACGGCAGCTATTGTGCGCCAGAACGCTTGCCACACACTAGATTGAGGTGGAGAGTGAGGGAGTGAATGAGCCAATTACAGTGGAGGATGATTAGGGGGCCAGATTGAATGAGCCAGGTTGGAAATTTAGCCAGGACATCGGGGAATCCCCTACTCTTTGCGATAAGTGCCATGGGATCTTTAATGACCACAGTGAGTCAGGACCTCAGTTTAACATCTCATACGAAGGACGGCATCTTCTACAGTACAGTGTCCCCATCATTGCACTGGGGCATTGGGATCGACCTTTTTGGCCAGCAGGAAGAGTGCCACCTACTGACCACCCACCAACACCACTTCCAGCAGCAACCTAGTTTTACCAAGGAGGTCTCCCATCCAAGTACTAACCAGGCCCACACCTGCTTAGCTTCAGTAATTCAGCTAAGACAAGGAATCCGTTGGTCTGGCTGCTTCCCTCAAAATGTACACTACTGTCATATCTCAGGAAGTAATAAAGATAGAGACACAACCCACACCAAATGATGCGGAAAGTCCATATTTTTATTCAACTTCCATTGACATTATAGGGCTAGACCCATTATTTCTGGTGTTATTTAAGAAAAAATATATTTCAGCCTAGCTTTAAGGACGTCTTTAGTTGGAAACTTCAGAGGCTCGGTGGGCCACCTAAACATCAATAGAATTTCTCATGGAAGTTTTATTTGGTTAATGGAACAAAATGATTCTAGGGACAGATTGATTATCAAATGTTTTTCAAAAAGTGAGGCAGATGATGCACCCTATTGTGTGTACATGTGTGTGTAACATGAACACGGGACACTTTTTTTCTCAATGTACCATTTCAGTGCAAAACATGCTGCTTTACAATAGGTTCAAGGCACAAGGCAAGATGTTATCAAATGAACCTGTTATCAAATGAACCATGGCTTATTGTATTATTTGGCTTAACAAGTCATTGATCACTATGGTTTAGATACTTACAGTTTTATAAAAAAAAAAATCCTAAAAGAAAAAAACAGGGGGATAGAGCAATATTTCTCTTTGTGCAATACATTTTCATTATGTGATGCAGTGTAGAGGCAA
The DNA here is from genome assembly GCF_017589495.1 of Alosa alosa. NCBI lineage: Eukaryota > Metazoa > Chordata > Actinopteri > Clupeiformes > Clupeidae > Alosa > Alosa alosa. The sequence continues at coordinate 9,191,676 of NC_063202.1, forward strand.
GACTTCCTTTATCACAAGTGAGTTTACTTCAGATGCAATGCATGCAAAGGCTTGATGTTGTGTATTACTTTTCACTGTTCAATCCTCATGATTGTTTAAATGATCATTTGCATTTAAAATCAACAATTTGTGTCGTTCAGTCCTAACGATTGTTATCAACTAATACAATTCATATTCTTCAACGTTAAACAATGAACTTCTACTGAGCTGCAAGCTAAAACATAATTTACTGGCCCATGTAAAACCCTGTCTCAGAGAAGGCATAAACTTCCCCATCCTCCTTCCTCCAGCTTAACACTACAGAGGCCGCTCCTGTATTGTGTGGTCAGCAGTCCCTTAGACCGTGTCTTTCATTAGGGAGATGTGAACCTTTTTTTTTTACTCTGGCACAAGGAGCAAATGAAGGAGCCAACCTGAAGGAAGGCACACTGAAGTTAAAAGGCATCTCCCAGCCATTTGAACCCCATGCCCTTTATTATCCTGCTCACCCTGAGGATAAAGCAGTCTGTTTGACAGTCCTCCGCCATTTGGAGTTCTGACGAGGTTCAAACACAGACCTGGGATGAAGAAAAACAACATTTTAGAGGAAAAGAAAGTGTTAGATTTTCCCCCATTTTGTATCTTTCTATATTTGGTTTTGATGGTCTGTGATTGATTGGCCACATCAGTTGATGCAGTGTCTGTTTGTGGAGGTTACCGGTGAGAAAATTGCTTGCATAGTACTGATTTGACACCAAGAGCCCTTTTTTGCCCAATAATCTTTAGGCAGCTGACCCAGCATAGGAAATTCATGGATACCGAACTTCTTGAAGGAGAGACTTTGCCTAAAACCTGAGTTAAATTTTTTTGCTTATGAAGCAAGAGAAGGTTTACCCCGACCTCCCCCCAATCAAATTTCAATTATTCCGTAGCAGGAAGAAACACTGTATTATGGAAGCTCACGGTATTCTTTAAAATCTAATATTTTCCTCCACCAGGGCCAAGTAATTAATCATCCATACATGTTATAAAACATCAGCTTTCCATGGGATAGCTCAGTCCTTCCCTTCTGTTGTCGAAATGTGTGAGTGATTACCGTGGACTTAAATATATTATATATTCCAAAGTGTGGAAAATACACATATGGCGTTGTCTTTGAAAAAGCACTTTATTTGAAGGCTACAGTAAACGGAAAAGGGGAGAGTAGATAGAAGTGCCTCTTCTAATATGCAGGTGCCACAAACTAATTCACAGGAAAAAGAGAAAAATAGAAAACGGTGGAGAAAGTTCTGAAGGTGGTCAAGAAGCCCTGCCAAAAACATTTGCCAAAACCAGATGTATCTTTAATGTGGTGTAACATTTCTGTACAACTGTTTCTCTGTTTTTCTCTACCTGTTCGTCTACAGAGAGAAAGTGAGAGCAAGAGAAAGCACAAGAGAGAGAGAGAGAGAGAGAGAGAGCACAAGAGACAGAGAGAGAGAGAGATCACAAGAGACAGAGAGAGAGAGAGAGCACATAGAGAGAGAGAGAGAGAGAGAGAGCACAAGAGAGACAGAGAGGGAGAGAGAGCACATAGAGAGAGAGAGAGAGAGAGAGAGAGAGAGAGAGAGAGAGAGAGAGAGCACAAGAGAAACAGAGAGGGAGAGAGAGAGCACAAATTCTGTCAGGTCATTAGCAACTGACCTGAATCCAGTCCACCCACTGATGCCTGTGTGTGTGTGTGTGTGTGTGTGTGTGTGTGTGTGTGTGTGTGTGTGTGTGTGTGTGTGTGTGTGTGCCTAAACATCACACCATCTAGCAATGGCAGCATTACAAAATAAAAGATTTAGCATGGATCAGTGGGGAATCACTGTGGAAATTAAACAACCAGAGTTCAAGACTTGGACAGTGGGAGGCTTTGAAACTCAGGCACTTGGGGGCATAGAGGGGGTGACATAAAAGGAAGCTTATAAATGCTTGCATTCCCTTACGATACACACAAAAGAAAAGTAGAAGATAACTGAGACTCTGCTGAGAACAGTAAGGAGAGAGAGAGAGAGAGAGAGAGAGAGAGAGAGAGAGAGAGAGAGAGAGAGAGAGAGACTAAAGCAATCTGCAGTTCAGGGAATAGAAAGCAAACACATAAATAATTCATGTCTTATTTCTGTGGAGGAGCACTGTCCTGCAGTTTAAATATTTGAGTCCAAGCAGGGGCTTTGTGTGTTCTTATATACAGGTCTGACTGAGCAGTACAGTCCAAGCAGGGGCTTTGTGAATTCTTATACAGGTCTGACTGAGCAGTACAAGCTGCACTGGTTTGAATTAAAGTCTCGCAGCTGAAAACCTAAAATTGTCCATGCTAGATATTTCAGCAAATTGGCACATTAAGTCTCACAGTATGTGTACAGAAATATTATCCTATATAATTAAGTGATCTAAAGATTTATTTTGTGAGTCCGCATGAGGAAAAGATGCAGTAAGAATTCTTGAATTCCCCCTTGGGGATCAATAAAGTATCTATCTATCTATCTATCTATCTATCTATCTATCGTAAGATGCTTCTTTAAATTGATCTGAAATCTGAAAAATAATCTGAAAAGTATACTATGTAAAGGATGGTTGAGGGATGGATATACTATGAGTTTGATTTTGACATGGACATGTTAATTTCTTGGCTACTGGCCAAGTTTTTTTTTTATTATTGTTTTGTGTTTCCTATCTGATACTGTGCTGATTCTCTCACAAAGGTCTTATTGTCTTGTTGTTGTGCAATTTCCATAAACAGGAAATTAAAATACAATGTACCATAACTGCAAATCTGATGACCAGTGACCCCTAGGGATCTCAAGGATGTACTTGCTTCCTGAGGACCAGTGAATAAAAAAAGTGGTTTTGGTTTTGCATCAAAAATTTAGACAGGTTTGTGTACTATACCAGGATCTTGCAAACGTCATCAGATAAGCTTCAGTCAAGGTTGACCCAACATACAACAGCTCTAATGTGACCAGAGACTTGGTCACAGTCCTGGCAACATTGCAGAGGTGACAATGAAGATAAAGATGGAATGCATCCACATGACATTGAACACATCATGCAAACACACACACACACACACACACAGACACAGACACAGACAGACAGACAGACACACACACACACACACACACACAGACACAGACACAGACACACACACACACACACACACACACACACACACACACACACACACACACACACACACACACACACCACAAATAGTGTGCCCATACTGTACCCACACATCTTCGATTTCTGACTGTGTCTTTGATGGGTTTTCTGTTTCGCTATGGTGCATATCAGGCCGTAAATAAGAGCACTAATGAAAAGCTTGAAATAAAATGACATAGGATGTGTCTGATATGCTTCCTGGGCCATCAGAGGGGAAGAGGGCCAGTATAATGGGAGATCAGTTTCAACCTCATTTACACGTCCCCCTTCTCTCTGCACTCACTCCCGCTACATCAACGCCCCCAACCCCCCCACCCCCCATCGCCGCCACCACCTCCGCCACATGCCACCGCTCTGCTTCAGTGCGCTGCGCCGCTCTCCCAGGCGGAGGTCAATGCTATCCGGACCTTCCATCTTGCACGGCACCCTGGTCATAAAAAGACAAGTCGGCCCCTCTAGAAATAACCCCGGGACCAGATACAGAATCCTGTCTGCTTACGTCACCTTATCGGGACACAGGGGAGGATGAGAAAGAGAGAGAGAAAGAGAGAGAGAGAGAGAGAGAGAGAGAGAAAGAGGGTGAGGGAGAAGGGAGAGAGTATTACAGTATGAGAATCTAAAAATAAAATGTGCGATATGGCCTGTGCACTCTCTCTCTCTCTCTCTCTCTCTCTCTCTCTCCCTCTAAGCGGTGTTAAGGGGTCAGCGGTTAAGGTTTCGTAGCAGGGACGATGGAATTAACTCCATCATGCACATGGCTGTACACAAAACAGTGCAGTGGAGACTACTGGGGGAAAGTTTGGGAAGAAAAGTCTCTTCTTTTAGGAAGAAACATTACATCTGTGTATTCAGAAAAAAAAAACTCTTACTGAAAGGATGTCATATTACGTATACATTTTGAGAAACAGAGTTTGGTAGATGTTTGATGGCCATATGTGACAAGCCCTAGGCAACATTCTTTTCCCCCCAAAAATGTCTGCACCTATCCCCATTCTCTCAGGAGGGAAGGAAGGGGAGGGGATGGTGAGGCGCATGTGTCTTCCACTCAGCCTGTGACGGCACTGCACTGTGTTTAGATTCATGTTGCACAATGCAGCGCTCAATTAATAGCTCTTCAGCGTGCGCTTTAAAGTTTTCTTTCATCTTCATCTAAAGCCCCTGCTTTCAATATGCAGAGATGGGTGAGACCCCCCTTTCTCAGCAGGGTCTCTGTTTATCCTCTCCACTCTTTCAAAAACCGTTGTCTCTCCATCACAAGTGCCATGCTAAGTGTTCGGGCATTAATGCAGATTTTAATCTCTTTCATCCATTTAAACGAGGAAGGGAAAAAAATACTTAAAAAGAGAGAAAGGAGCTTCAGGTGTGTTTCATCTAAAAACACATTTCTGAAGGCCTTGCCACTTTTTGGTGCGCACTTCTTTCCTTTCAGTTGTGTGCATTGCCTTAACAATGCGTGAAGGTGGTCACGCATGTTTTTCTTTTTCTTTAAACTGTGCATTAAAAGCCCTTGAAACACTAAATAAAAAACCCTAAATAATGGTGCTTACAGTGAATTGGACCATCTTTTGCAGTAATGTCAAAGTGATGACAATGAACCTGCCAGGCATAGAATACAGGTCTGCATTGGCAAAATGAGCCTTCCCAAGGTAGAACAAGTTCCCTCAGAATTGAAGGTCTGAATAGCTGTCACAAATAAGTGGCACACACACCGCGTTGGCATTGTCTTGGAGAGGCCCAACTGCAGTCACTCCAGACAGACAACGAAGCAGAAGAGTGCAGTGCACATCACGCCACGCCACACACTACACAATCAGATTACCAATGAGTTACGGTTATTGTCAAGAGCTGTGCGTCTTTTTCGCCTCTTTTGCTTTTCATAGTACCCCAAGGACTTTGGCCTTTTCACCCTAATTGGTTCCAAAGCACACCCTAACATAACCATCTTCAACAAACGCCCGTGCTGTTCATCTTGGTGCAGTTGTAACGATCGCTTTACAAACAACACAAACGCCTTAATAAGAGACCAGGTGGGGTAATTGATGTGGTTACTAAGTGGCTCATTTGCATCCTTTAGGCATATAAAACAAAGCAGCAGGGGGGGGCTTTAAAAGGCACCGCAGACCTTTCTTACAAGTACAGAAGAGCCCTGGTGGAAGTTCCAATCAGTCATCAAACTCTTTAGGGGTTTTGCTTCATTCTTTTGCCCACACTCTTTCAAACACAAATGCAGACACACACACACACACACACACACACACACACACACACACACACACACACACACACACACACACACACACACACACACACACACAAACACATACAAACGCTCTCACACACATACACACAACACAAATGGGAAGAGAGATTGGTCTAGAAAAATTGATAAATGTTAATAATCAATGTTAAAGTGTGGTTCTGTGGCTTTAGTTTTTGAACTGTCAGCATAGCCTGTGTTTAGAGTTGATCGTCAAACTTTCCTATTTGGATCACAGGGACCATTTCATTATGATATGAATGAAACATGATCCTTTGCACAGTTGTCATTCTTTTCCGATTGTCACTGAATATATACAGTGCTACAGTATATACCTGCTGCCAAGTCGTAAGAATTACGATATAATTAGAGCTCATCATTTTGCCAAAAAAAGTAACTTATAGTGAAAGGGAACAAAGTATTCCTATTGGTTAATGTAGTTGAATTCATTTGTTGTACAAGCAAACTTCCAATGGAGCAAACTTCCAATGGAGCATTCAAGTTATTAAGTTCTTTTGTGAAGAACTTAATAACTTGAATGCTCCATCTTCACATGTTCACCAGGAAGAATGGCGAAGCCGTTTTGAATATGGGCAGGTGTTTATCCATCTAGTCTGCCTGCCACCCACTCTGCCAGGGCCCCTGAAGCCCCTTACACTGCTTTGAGTCGTTCTCCTGGAGGGCCTCCGTACACAGGTTGCTGGGTAGCTTTTCCCTACTATGCTAAACTGTACTGCCCTCCTCCCCCTTCTCTTCCTTCTTTCAATTCTCGCTCCCTAGTCAAGTGAAGGAGTGTCTTTCTAATGGCGTATCTCAGGGGAGCACATCTGCTGTTTAATGTTCTGCTGTGGTTTATGGAGGCATCAACGCGCGCCATAAGAACCGCACCTGCGGAACCGTCCAAACAAGAGGAACAGCACTCTTATTGTAAAACGCCCTTGTAACATAAATATTTCTCTCTCTTAACTCTAAACTCCCATAATGAAGCTGACAAATTCTAACCACATGTCCGTGATACATGGAGGGTGGGAGGCTGTGGGGGGACTGAGAGAAAGAAAAATGAGAGAGAGAAAAAGAGAGTGCAAAAGAGGGATGGATTATAATATAGTAGGTGAGAGACATTTGACATTGAGGATGAGCTTGTGTGTTCAAAATCACAAGAGATGCATGTAGCGTGCATGCACTGGGATGTTTGGGATCTCCATGACTACACATGCTTACATTTAGAATGCCAGCCTAAGCTTTAAATCTCATACAGTATAACACTGTATATCTCCAACATCCCAAAATCACTTCCAGTTCTCACAAGCAGTTTGCCCAGATTATCTCAACATCATTCATTGCCATCTTATCCACCACAAAACACAGCACAGCACACTGCCGCCTCACTGTCCAAGAAGCTTACTCCAGTGCCCCCTTTCTCACACCTTGTCCAGTCTCACGCCACCTTCTAGAATCCCACGGAGCAGAGCCGGCAGCTCAAGCTCTCTGTCCACTCTATTTCAAGCATGAGTAATCACTGAGACCACGGATGACAGATGCTTGGTGTGATCATTAACAGTCAGGGAAAAAATTAACAGCAGTGCTTACCGAAACAGGGGAACGCCATATATACAGGCCACCTGCTGTGGGGGAAAAGTATTTCCATGGGAGTGTTTTAGTGAATGGGGGGGAAAATGTGTCCACCATCTCTTAAATAGATGAAACTAAAACAAATCCGGGCTATTTATCAGCTTAGCTGCCTGTGGACCTGTCAGGCTCCACCTTGAGCCATTCATCCACCATACAGGAATTACGGTCAAACAAAAGAAATTCCTGCACGGAAATCAAGGTAGTGCTTTCCCGCTAACTGAAGTTAGTCAAAGGGAAAGTCTCATCGCCGGCCAAGAAAGTGAATGAATGGTTGGAGAGAGGACACCGTTGCATTTATTTCATCTCTGAGAGGAATTTAGACTCTCCGTCTGCATGGCTACCCCTCAAACCAAATTGTACTGGGGATCCCGTAGGCCAGGAGATGTCATGATGAAGATTTTATGGTGTGAAGATACTAACCACTGTATGAGTAGACTAGTCTCCTTGCCAGTCAAGAGTCTCTAGGTTTGAGGCAGGTCACATGTCTGACAGTCATACTTTAGGAACAAGTCCAATTGAACATAAAGTTATGCTTATATATGGCAACCGCAAATGGATCCCTGACAAACTATTAAAACCCATTACTATCTCTATCACTCTCTCTACCTCTCTCTCACTCTCTCTCTCACACACACACACACACACACACACACACACACACACACACACTTTGGTCAAACCGATTTTATGCATCATGACCATAGCAAATATGTTTAATCACCATTACTGTACTAAAACAAACTAGATGTACCGCATAGCGGTACAAAATATGACCGCCGCTCAGTCCTGTACATCCGTTCCGCGAAAATAAATCACACTTCAATTTGTCTCCATATTTTACTCCATCCCCCACTCTTGAAACTTTTGTGTATGCTTGTTTGGCATGCCTGAGTGTGTGTGTGCGGCTGCACAGAAAGTACCCTACTGGTGCTGAAAAGGTGAATAGATTGTAGAATAGCCAAAAGAAGATGTAGAATTGTTATAAAACCTTTAAAATCTCTAAACAATCACAAGTAGGGCAGTTCATCACAGTTCATCCATTGCAACTGGATTGATGAAAGGTCACTTACACCTGTAGGCTACATTGTATTTGGGAAAAGCAAAAGGTATCAGCATAATGTTATTTATTTATTTATTTTTATGTATTTTTAAACAAAACATCTCTGTCAGTTCCATGCCGTTTCAAACAGCTATCAAAAACAAAGGTCATTTTGGATGGATGGATTTTTGTGAATGTTTCTTCTTCTACATAAGATTTTAGTCATCTTTAGTTCATGTAATACTTTATTGTCAATGCACAAATTAATAACAGTAGTCTGAAACGTTATTGTTAATGCACAAATTAAGTAACAGTAGCCTAGTCTGAAACGAAGTGCTGTTTTACATCTAACCAGTGGTGCAAATAACTGACATGTCCAAATGGGCCTTGATGAAAATTAAACTAGACTGTTCATACACATTTTAACAGGGCCAAAGTTGAAGAGCTTTTGTCCGTTATTGTTAGTGCAAATATAGGCTGATTCATGTTCCTTGCATTGTTTAACTGAGGTCCATGGCTAGTCTGGCTTTCATCAGACCAAGCTCAATCTTTTAAGAAATCAAAAATAAATAGCGGGCAGATCAGGCTGGGTTCACCCAGCCTAGTCCATAGGCACCGACATTGTTTAATGTTCGATTGAGATATACACTCCTGGCTATTCTAAATGCAAAAATGCATCAGGGAGTTATGACAAAACGGTAACTAACAAACTAGATCCTAATAGAAAGTTGTTAGCTTCCTAAGCTACAGGTAGGATTATAAGGTAGGCCCTATTGACAACATAAATTGTCAATAGGCTATCCTGGCGACACAAATAAAATCTCCTTTGGAAACCAATGGCTTCGCCTTTACAGTATCAAGCGGACTTAAACTGTCATATCGCGGGCGAAAAGTTGTAATAACATTCACGCAGCTCCATGGAGTCAAGGAAAGCATAAAAATGAAGTAGCCACTTCTAAATGGGACCTACTACACAGTAGCTTAAGGTGTTTTGCTAAAACAGCCATAATGAAATGAAGGTGTCATTGTTTGGATACTTCACACACCGTTCTTTTTAATTTCACAGACTACAACTACCAAGCTGTAATCAAAGCACATCGATTCCCCTCTCACACCCTGCACGACTTAAAACAAAATAAACAGGCGTCTCAGTCTCACGCATGTATAGGCAAAACTGCATCAGACCGGGTGTAACGTTGGTAAATCTTCCATTGCACAGAATGATTTTTGTAGCACGGCAATAAATGACAGTCGAAGATACAAACAGTGCTGCTATACATTTGCTTGGTATAACCGCGATTTATAGTTTTCTACAAATGCAATAAATCAAATGCCTCCATCACTCAACAACAACGCTTAACGGTAACATTACCTAGGTCCTTATTGATATTACAAGATTAACGCATTACCTGCAGTAAAACCAAGCATGTCCGATAAACATCCTCAGATTTATTTCGCTTCAAGAAGAAATGGGAATTACACTTCATGTGAACATCGCCCTATCCTTATTAGATGTTCGCTGCGGTAAATTACAGTCCTTGTATGAAGGCGTCCATTGTTTTTCCAACCCCTTTAACTTCCAACAAAATTACGTCTCACTGCAACGATGCGCCATCTAGTGGACAAACGACTACGCCGCCAATACTGAAAATGCAGCCATGATGATGATGATGAATATTTATTTTGGCTTTCTTTTAATCCTACTGATTTTCATTTTTACGGGGGGCAAATCACAAATGAGTGATTATGAGTCAGGTTTATGTGGGCCCTTGAGACCAACATACCATAAAAGATTCACAGAGAACTGTGTCTGCCCTACCCTCCTTTCGGGGTCCAGTCCATGGGGGCTGCAGATGAAAACGAAAATGACGGTTCCATGCTATCCATATGGGGTACATGCTCACCAAGTTTTGTGTACCCGGTCTTTCAGTGTCCCGGGAATCCTTGTTGGTGTCGTCACTAAATGTACACATAAATTATTTTATTGTAAGGCCCCCATGAACGAAAGTACACAAAACTTGGCATGCATTCAGAGGGTGTCATAATGATCCTACACTTTTAATTTTGTGCAGTTTTGACCTTGTCAGCCAGAGATATTGAGATGAAAACACCTAATTTTATGCTTTTTTTTTTAACTAGGTGGCGCTATACATGAAATAAGTGGTAATGGGATGGGTTGACATGCCCCTTAAGACCAACATACAAAAAAGGTGGACCTCCTAGGCCCTACGGTTCTCGAGATATTCACAGAAAAACTGTCTCCGGCCACCTACAGGCCAGTTGGTGTATAGTAACATAAATTAATTTATTGTGTGGCCCCCCATGAACGGAATTCCACAAAACTTGGCGTGCATACAGAGGGTGTCATAATGATCCTACACTTCCAATTTCGTGCAGTTTTGACTATGTTAGGTCACAGATACCTTCAATTACACCACCTCATTTTACTTTTTGTGTTTAACTAGGTGGCGCTATACATGAAATGAGTGGTTATGGAATGCGTTGACATGGCCCCTTGAGATCAACATACAAAAATAATGGTCCTCCTAAACCTTACGGTTCTCGAGATATTCACAGAAAACTGTGTCTGCCCTACCCTCCTTTCGGGGTGCAGTCCAGCGTGGGGCTACAGATCAAAACGAAAAACGATGGTTCCATGCTATCCATATGGGGTTACATGCCCACAAGTTTTGTCTACCCGGTCTTTCAGTGTCCCGGAATCATTGACGGAAATTTGGAAAAAGAAAAAAAAAAAAAAAAAAAGAAAAAAAAAAAAAAAAAAAAAAAAAAAAAAAAAAAAATCTGACTAAACCTATATGACCCGCTATGATCTTGCTGGGCGGTCATAATAACCATATGTTAGTCGGGCGACTACCCTATCTTACAATCTCAAAGAAAGTGAAACCAAATTCCACCATTTGGCTCCAGATTATCTGGTCGGAGGACCACAATATGGTGACCCACTACCTTGTCTGAAAATCTAAAGTAAATCGAAGAAGTAATTTTTAAGTTATGGGACCAAATACACACACATACACACAGAAAGGCACACAGACCCGATTAAATTACCTATTGGGGGTGAGTGTAACAATAACGACACAATGATGACACTAGTGAATGCCTTAAATAGACAATACTGGAAGTAAAACAATAATTTGTTCATGGTGCATCACATTACTTTTTAGTCTGACATTGTGAAATGCTGAGGTAAGGAAATTAGTGTTTTTACCTCATAACATTATCTTGCAAACGACTTGTTTGCACCCGTGAGTAACCATAACGATCTTTTCGGTGGTGCTCTGGCTCGCTTTAAAAGTAGATGTACCTTGTAACACAGCAGCAGGGGAAGTGTTTGTTTTTTGAGGCATCAAATAATGGGAGAACAAGACTGCCATTACAGGAGCTTTTGTAATTCACTTGTGCCTTAATAAGGTGTGATCTATAGGCAGACGTATCATTTAGAGCCTCAGCCATATCTAATTAGCCCCATCATGCTAACTGCGACAGTTCTGTCTTTGTACAAAATTAAGATCGTTAGCAGCCCCCAGGCCATAGCTTCATGCTTATATCCCTGGGAGTCACTAAGCATTTTATAATGTCTGATTTTTAAACGAGAGATTTTAGGCACTGGGTGTGTTAATGGTAATGAGATGATGGGTGTGTGAGGGTGTAAGGGTGCGGTGTCAGAGATAGTCAAGACTCTGAGTCTTCAGATCATTAATCCATCACGTGTCAACGCTTTCAGTGACCCTGATGAAGACGAAAACCACAGAAACATCAGTCTAATACAATACTCAAATACAACTGCATCGGAGTACAAGTGTGAAACTAGACCCTTTTCCTAGTTTGATGTTTTCAGTTTGTTAGTCAGTACCTCAGACTAATTGTTGTGTGTGTTTAACCCTTTTTCAAAAAGTGTCAACCCTGACAAAAAGGTTGTCATTATGCTGCTATGTCATGAGAGGCGGTCTACTTTTTAATTCAATCTATCAGTAAGCATACAGTATATGATTGAATTGAATTCCAGTGCAGGTAAAAAAGGAGTTGTGTCTCAATTTATGGAATTACACTTTCACACTTACACACACAACTTCAACAGGTGCTCAAGAAACACATACTACTAAGAATGCAATTCTCATTTACTTCCTGATGAAAACATTTACAAGCCATTTAACCGGTACAATATAATGAGTCCCATGGCGCCAAAACACACTAACTATTAATTCTGAAACAATAATCCAAAATCCAACACAAGTTACCCTTCCCCGTGAGTGCATCGTTAAATCATTTACACACTTGTAGCCAATATTGCCTCAAACAAACATGGGAAATGGTTGGGGTTTTTTATGGTCTCTGAGGAGTACTGGCATCGATTGCTGATTTAATGAAAGCTTCTGTTCCCTCTGGCTCCCTGTACTTTTCCCATTCCTCACTCTTTCGGGTCACTCCGCTTAAAATGCCTCCCTTAATCAGATTTCTGTTAAAAGCCGTAAATAGAATCATGGCTTGGTTGCCAAGACACGCTCCCCAATCTGCAACTATAAGCCAAGACCTGTGATGGGTTCTGTGTCTCTGTTGCAACAGGCAAACAACCACACACAGCCACAGTTACTCAATTCTGGAATGATAACAATAGCCAAAAGGCTGGCCTACTCAGCGTCAGATAGTCACACGATGGCCTCCAAAACATCTCAGTTCGGCTCATCTGAGTAAAGTCCATGTGGACACATTCATTACATTAATAATGCATTTGGTTTACCCTATCTGAGGCACAGTGTCAACAACACTTGTTTGCATGTGTGGGTAAGGTAATTATTTTGATGCATTTACTTGCTCATCAACATAGAAGCAGCCCTGTGTCTGATTGAAAAAATCCTGGGTGGCACTTCAATACTGAAATACAGAAAATGCAGGGTTTTGAGCGAGGCTGTTCAGCAAGATGTACATCTGGAAGCAATCACATCAAACAGATCTTGGCAAGGCCAGTGTCTCGAGTGAAATAAAAGATGCTCTGTTTTCAGGTTGATAGGAGGTGTAAAAAATCTCAGCCATCTCTATCCGTGCACAGTTTATATTGGGCATATTTGAATTGGAGGTACTACTGTGAAAGTCAAACACAAATTGAGAAAATAAAAAACAACTTGTGATATTATCTCAGCTAATCACGCTGTGGGGTCCCTCTCTGAACGCTATGTTGATTCTACAAATATTGACCCATGAAAGGTCATAATATTAAATCGAATCAAGACCGCTGCATAGCGGTTCTGGTCGAGTCTCACACATTCATACCATGTGGTTCGCCCGCTCTATTTCCAGCTCCTGTCCATGCCCAGCAGTAACAAGCATAAGGTCAATTTTTTTAACGTTTCCACCGTGTAAACAAACCAATGTAGGGATGTCACTTAGATTCCTCCACCATATCAGGGCATAGTCTGGTTTCATCCTGATATTGGTTGAAATATCTTCTTCCCAATTTAAGAGTTTCATTCTGATGTTGGTTAAATTCTCTTAGTCCAGATGAAGGAGTTCTCTCAAATGGCATAAATATTGGAAATGTAAGTGCCATGTTTAAAGTTCTCTTAAGTCTTGTTACGCGGTTTCTAAGCAGTCTCTGTGGACACCCCAGGCTCCAAAAAACTGTAAAAAAACAGCCTGGTCCAGCCTGGACCATGTAACATAGAGTCAGCAGAAATGTTCCCGCCCCCATGTTGGGGGAAAACATGCTAACAGCACACAATGGAATTGGGTGAAATTGTTAGCTAAATCGAAAATTCCCCCACACGAGCATTTCAGCCACAGTATCCACGGCAATTGGGAATGGTAACCACGATTATGACTAATAAATAATGTTGTCCAAATCATACATGAACAAGTGAGTGTGTGTGGAGTTGGAGCTTGGGGCCTGTGTAGTTGTACTTCACACCCTAGAATCAGAATTAGATCAGCCAGGGGAGAAATGTTGTGTGTCTGTCTGTGTGTGTGTGTGTGTGTGTGTGTGTGTGTGTGTGTGTGTGTTCTTTGGGTTGATCATCTCCTCTCCAAATCATCTCCTCTAAAGTTTGGTGAAACTTGAAACTATGAAAAACTATTTTTTTTACTTTTAGTTTTTAAAGTCAAAGATTACCACTCATCTGTCAAGGTGCAGGATTGATAGGTAACTTATAAAGGATAGAAGAAAAATCTGCACACTCCAGTCTGTGCCAAAGAAGTTTTTACTCAAATCTGTGCAAGTTTTCGGTTGGCAGACCTTCTTCAAGCAGAGTAAATTGTTACTTTTAATTTTTGAAATCTGTTGTTATACAATATCACAATGCAAGATTTAAGAACGCACATTTACTTTTGACACTCGTAACTAAGAGAGGAAATTTGGTCTATATTGGAGAAAGACCAAATGGAAACAGTGATAATTGACCTAAATAATTCTACAGACCTAAAAATGGGTGTGAATCCTGAGAATACATAATCTGCTCAACACGTGCTAAAAATCCTATACTTTGTATCTTAAAACCAAGACTCTGATTCTGTATAGATTAAGGGGAAATTAAATGAGCAAGAACAGTAATTAAAGATCATTAGGAACATTATTAGGCTGTTTTGTGTGTAAATGTTGATGGTAGTGTTCTTTGAGCACCTATAGAGATTATATCATAACATAGGCTACTGTATTCAACACAAGACAGAAAAAAACTTGCCTTTTGAATGGCATGACCCAATTACCGACTGATGTACACAGGAATCATTTCAAAATAATTAAAACTGTCTAGCATATCAACAATATTAACTTCAATATGTCTATGCTAGCCAGCACAGCTCTTTCTGGGCTTTTAAGGCAATTAAGTGATGGGCCTGAACAATTATTTCTCTTTTCCTGGACATTGATCTTCCTCTTTTTGGCTCCTAAGAGGCCATTTCTACTTACCACCTGAGACATGCGCTCAATGATTCCTTACTGATTAAAATAAATCAAGCCTCTGAGTTCCTCATTTCCGCTGCTTGAATGAGTGTAGAATGCACTGAATAGAATGAGTAGAACAAATAGCCTCAAAGTGGAAGACTATCCTTTGACTTAAGACTTGTACAAGCATGGTTTTCAGCAAGAAGTGCCCTTCTGTTCCCTTCCAAAAAAGCCACCAAAGAGATATTGACAACAAAATTAGGCCTTGAAGTAGGCAATGGCAAAAAATATATCTAATGAAGAGTGGCATTTCACTAAAATAATTTTAAAGTATCTTCTGATTTTCAAAATTCTTTCTTAACTAGTATGTTTGGCCTGTTTTAGAACTGAAACTGAATGGAATCCACCTAAGCAGGGGGAATACCACCACCTACAGTTAGGCCTGAAGGCCTAAGAGATTATCATGGTGAATCCAGTCCTCATATTAAATGCCATTAACATTTTCTGAGATATTCTAAGATCTCTCACCATTTCCTGAATAGAACACCTTCTATGCAGTGTCTGATATATTTGGATGCTACACTTTGACTGAATGAGAACACTTTGTCCCTGAATAGTACAAAGATGAGCTCTGGCCAAATTTTAGAGATATTCATAAAGGTGGCTATACACATAGCATTGGTGATAACAGAGACTTTCTAATGAGGAGACAGGGCACTCAAAAAATCCTCCATAGAAATGCATGGGGCTAGTCTGTAACGCCAATATAGCCGTTGTCATATCCCACCTCTTTCTTGGCAAAACGTTGATATGTAAATATATTGAGCCAATCATGTGGTGTGATGTGAATACATTGAGCCAATCATATGGTGTGTTGTGAAGACATCTTGCCAATCATGTGTTGTGAACTCGCCGCTGGAGCAAGATTGGTGTCGTGAAGCCTTGCACACGCGCATTTCTGCTGATTAGGATGCCCAATGAGTGCACAAAAAGTGTTGCTATATGGCCGCCGAGTGGAGGGACTTGCCTAAAAGGACTTTGGTGGTAACACATAACACTAACTTTTTAGATGTTTGGTTTGGGTGCAATCCCACATGGACATTCCATTTAGGAGACATCCCAACTCTTCCTTTCTTTTAAAATGATGGATGGTTTAGGGTTGTTCCATCTCACTTACAACTGTTTAAATGGCCATAATTATCTGGGGAATGTGCAAAAACCTGAATCATCATTGAGGACAATGACTAGTTATACAGAGTCTTCACACTGGCGTAAATTATTTAAGCCAGACAGTGTCTTTAGAAAATGCCCAAACACACTTTGATTTATTGCCAATGCTTTGATTGCCAAAAACTTCAACAGAGATACAAGGCCATGCTTTCTTTTTCTTTGGCTTACATGCCTTAAAAAGGAGCTTGTTGTATTACGTTTGGATCATATAGTCAAGTTAATCAGCTGTAATGGTGGTGTATTACAATGTACATTTTTTTTCTTCCCTGTATATTTAACCAATTACTCTCCCTTTTCTGCAATTAACATCCCTATTTTATTTTTTTATTGCGTTTTTTCCTACAGCACTTCAACGTCAAAGCATCACTCACCAAACTCCTCTCGACAACAAAATTATGATTGGTGGAGCTTCTCTGTACACTCATAAAGAGTGATTATTTCCTTTCAAGATACTCAGTCTGCACCTCAGTCAAAAAGTGCTTTTTTGGATGCCAAATTCCAAGATAGATGAGCATTTTTTAGTGCAAGGCCAGTCCTAGTACGGTGCATGCACTGGAGCGGGTTTATAGAGTCTTTGATAGATGTTGTTTAGAGCAATATAAGCCCTCGTATGCTAGTGTCAGCACCTGACCTCACTGCAGTGATAAAGCTATCAGATATAGTGTGTGGAATGAGACATGAAATATTGAGAGGTAGGCCGCCATCTTGGAAGAAACTTCTCAACCTGGCTTCATACCAGAACTAGAGGAACAGCTCAAGTGTCTTCGTGAACAAGTGTCTCTGATTGTCTACACTCTGTAAAGCGCCATGATACATGTGTAATGTTTTGGCGCTCTATAAGCACAATAAATTGAATAAATTGAAATTGAACATTTTTTTAGAATTTAATTGTAAATAAAAACGTATAATACTCAAGCTATGATAGCAACATGAAAAAGGTGTCCCATGGGGTCCTCCATTAGCTTAGGTGAGTTGCACTGTGCTTGAAGGCCTAGAGAATTCTCAGGAATTTAGTGGTACAGTATGCCTAATAATAAAGAATACCAGGCTTACAGCATTTTTTCTGTTACAATCAGTGGTTCTCAAAGTGTGGGGCGGGCCCTACTAGTGGTGAATAGAGATATGACAGGTGGGGCGCAGGGAACAGGAGGGAATTTGTTTTTTGTGCCTCTTTAATAATGCCTTTATTTTTTGATAAAGAAGATTATAGATTCAAAACAAAACAGCCACACGCAAACATAAGTGTCTTAAACAGACCAACATATGAATTAAAATAGCATCTTGATCCAGCAGACGGAGAAGGGAAATGTAAAGTGGAACCAAAATGCGTAATCAGGTGGGGCTTGAAAACTCCAAAGTGGGGAATGACAAAAAGTTTGAGAACCACTATGTTACGTGATGGAACACATTCTATTGATAAACCTACTCTAGATCTTTATGGAAAACTATTTAAAGTATAATCTTATATATCAGTAATAATAGTTCTGTAATATACTGAATTATGGTAATAACAAGTAGCCTATCACATAAGTTAAATTATTTTCTTTTTTCCAAGGTCTTTGGAATGTATAGAATGCAAAGTAGGCTAGGCTATAACAAATTTAGGCTAGGCCTACTTCGCAACAAGAGACTAGCACTAACACTATAAACTAAATGTAGCTTTCGATCACTGCAGGTAAAGTGTGAAACATTCCATAAGTGTTTTAAAGATAACATGCTACTTTACTAGCACCATAAGTTAGGCCTAATTACTTCACTCACTGGAATGTTTTTCACAAAGGTAGACATTTTCATGGTACAGAGGGCAGCGACAGGCTAGCACAACGGCAGACTATGGAGTGTAAGAGCTTCTCTTATTAAAGTGACAAAGAGTTTATCCCACTCAATTCTACAAGAAACTATTGTCAATATTAACAGAGTAGCCTAGTCAGTCCAGACACAACATACTGTAACTGTTGAGAAAACGGTAAGCTTGGTCAACTTTGCGCAAAATGCTATGCTAACTGCATTTACTTAGTAGCTATGGTGATTAGCACACAGATAAACAAAATCTAGCGAATAGGCAAATACACAACACGTGACACGAGCCTACCTTAAAATGGCTATAATGTTTCATAAGTGGACCAGTCTTTTTGTATTTTTGGACGCTCTAGAATTCCAAGAGGTGGAGAGGTTCTCAGCTGGAATAGTTCCATATTCTTAACCCCTTGATGAACTTGACAGGCGATTTCACCAACAGACAACAATAAAACAATTCCTTTTTTAAAAAGTCAGTTGTGGTTAGAACACAACTTTGATTAAGTTATGTTGGTGATGAACAACTGCATTTTCAGTAAATGTTAACATTTGCTGCAGAGGGGTAGGCTAAAAAGGGTTGTCTAAACAAATTAAGTTACAAGGGACCTTCATTTATTAGGTATTTCTGTTTAGCTGTGAACTGACCTATGGTGTCTACAGCAATTTGTTAGCCCATATAACATTTGACATGAGGATATTAACATTAAACTAAAGATATACACAGGCTGCAAGCATAGAGAATGGTCCCTTCATTTGTTTTCAAACCTGCTAACTGGAACATGTATTAATTCAACCAAGTCAGGCCGCCCTACAGCGGGATTCGAGCCAGGAATTGAGTGAAGGTGTTTGGGCTGGAGCTCAACACAGCCACCTGAGCTCCTTGGCTAATGGTGCAGGCAATGCAGTACGACACAGCTGTCCAAATAAACTCTTAATGGCTAGGCTTGCTTTTGCCCTAAGAGAAGGCATGTCATGGACACACGTAACCCTGCCAAACGAGTCAAGTAGCCACTCTCATGTTCCTCACTCTCAAATGTAAAACAATGTAGTTGCCTATGGGGTGCTCTGTAAAACTGTCTTTTTGTGAATTATCCAAATTAAATGCTTTTTGGTCTGTACATGTCAAAGCATAATTAGGCATGTATAAATTATTCTATTACCTCTATATTTGTACACCAACCATCAAATGTATTAAAAACGCTGCCAACACAGTGTTTAACATCAATTGATCCTGCATGACAAGTAAGTCTTGTCAAATGCCTCAACCAATTTAAATGTGTTGGTGATGTTGGCCTGTATGTTGTATGTTCTATCAAATTGTATATTTTTCTCCTTCATTTAACAGTACAATATGTAGGATTTAGTGGCATTTTACAGTGAAGCTGCAGATTGCAACCAAGTGAATACCTCTCCCTTGCCAAGTATATAGGAGAAGCCACTGTGACCGTCATGGTGGCATAACATCCAGTTTCCTATAGATATAAAGGTCCAGCTTCTTATAGATATGAAGGGCTCATTTTCAGTCATTTCTAATATATTCACACTTTTCATACATCATCATCATGACATATCAGTTATATCACATATTGCACACTCTCACACAAAGCACTCACACACATCCTGGATTGTTCCAGTGTTTTTCAAACAGAAGTTGTATGTACATTTGTGTGGGGAATAGCTATACTTCAGCACTACTACTTCACTCTTGTAATCAATGCAATATATATACACACACATACTTGATTCCTCTAGCATTTAACCCGTTCCTTCAGAAAAAAAATGGTAAGATCACTGAACAGGGAAGCCTTCTGTCTTCCTGTCTCCTGACGTAACCTGAGTCAGAGCTCTGGGACAAGCCACAGGGACTAAATATGCTTTATCCTTTTCGTTTATCCTAGATCAGGACGCTACAGCACAGAAGCAAAAGTGAGGACTAAGCCCCATGCTGGAACTACTGGGCCGAATATGACAAGTCCTTCTATATTCAGCTACTGTCGATGACAACTTAATTCACCACATTTTTCAATGACGAGGGAGCTGAGCAAACCACCAGTGGCAGGACTAAAGTACAATGCCAAACATATATGCATGCAAGCTGGCCTCATGAATCCCTGGCTCCAACCTAAATGAACACAAACATACTGGCATGTAGACACACACAAAAACACACAATAAACACACACATACTGTACATACACACTCAAGAACACAGTGGTCGTAGACGTGCCAGTCCATGGAATTGGTTGGTAAGGGGCCACAAGGCAGCTTTTCCCCTCAGGTCTGTAATGAGATGTTCCATACCCAGCTGGTGGTTTGTAAATCCACTTTGGCTTGGGGGGTGACCATGTCAGGGGAGGCAAGGCTTTGGGGGAGCCCAGCCAAAGAGATGTGGGGTTTGTGTGAAGCTGAGGGGAACTTAATCCAGTACTCGAGGTTGGACACGGCTCTGCATGCTGCATCTTCAGGCTCCAAGGCCCTCGTAGTATAAAGGGGCCTCCATCCCTCCCTCCTTCCCTCCCTACCGCTCTCTCTCTTTCTCTCTCTCTTCCTCTCTCTCTCTTTTTCTCCCTCACTCTCTCTCTGTCTGTATCTCTTCCTATCCCCGCCGATCCCCCTCTCCCTTGTTCCATTGCTCTCCACAGAGGTCTACGTCCTGATCCCAGCCCCCCAATCCCCCCCCCCTCACCCCCACCCTCCTCTGCTCTCTCGCTGCATGTATGGAGAGAAAGCGATCGCTGGGGCCTGTTGTTGTTGGACGCCACTGGTGACGAAGGCGCCAAGCCAAACGAAAGGAGACGGGGCTGAATGACACACGGGTCTCCCTCTCCCTGTTTCCTCTCCTCCAACCTCTTTTCCTTGCCCCCCGCTTCCCTCCTTCCCCCAACCCTCTACTACTACAAGTCTGCCTCCTCATCCAGACATGAATGAGCTCAGCCATCTCTCAAGTGGTGCTCGCACTCATTCTTCCTCTCACGTTGTTCTGCACTCCACTTCTGAAGCGCCGTCTGTCTCTTTCAGCAGGACAGATTTCCTCTGATGCACGCAGTGTTTTCTTTACAACACGGTCGGCCATCAGTAAGGCTTTGAAAACTCTGAAAAAATAAGATGGCATCATGGGCTATGTTAGATTGTCAGATGTGAGAGTAAGTGAACTGAAGACACAGTGGAAATAAATGTAATTGTTTCTGCTGGTCCATTCACGGAACTAAAGTCCATGATCATCAGTCTCTGTGGACTCAGCACTTGGTATTGTCACAAATTATTTGTGAATCATTTTTAAGGAAAGATTAAATGTATGACTGGAACATAGGTGAAGGCATACCTTTCAAAATATAGTTTTCAAATTAAGAAAGCTTAACTGTGAACTGAACTGTGACAAATCATTCATCCTAATCTGAGAGAGTGGCTACCACAATTAACATAATTGTTCCATCATCACCAGTGTTGTATATCAAATGTATTGTGCAGAACATCTAATGACACATTTTGTTTTTACAAACTCAACAGAGAGTCCACGATGCCCGGTCAATATTTCATGAAATATATTTACATGTTTATTCAACTACACATATTGTGCAGGGTGTGCACAGCATAGAGCGCACACTGGCACTAATTGGAAACATCTCCTTGGTTGACGGGAGGAAATGGAATATTACAATAAAAAAATAATGAAGGGCCACATCTCCTCACAATCCCAAGCCCAGATTCTCCAGCACAGCCCACTGTAATTTAATCATCATAATCATACTCAGAGAAAATGGAAAGCCGGAGAGAGGGCTGTTTGAAGCGTGGAGACTTTGACAGTCTGGAGAGGGGAAACCAGCTGGCTGCCTCATCCACACCTTTTCTAAAACTGCTTTTTTTAAAGTACACATACAATTTTGATATTAAAAAAAAAATGTGCTGCAAGAAAAAAATAAAGACATATTTTAATTGCCAACATATGAGAGGACCGCATCACATTCTAAGCTCACATGGTCTCCCTCAGGTTGTCTTTACATCAACTGCTCACTTTGATTAAAAATGACTGCATCAAAGGATGCCTCAATTGTGTCATTGCAGTGTTGCATCTTTTACACAGTCTTTCACATCCACCAATTGAAATCACTAAAAACTGTACATGCCTGAAAAGACTCAAAACAAAATTTCACATAAGCAACAAATCTATATGGAAATTTTCAATTTTCATCACTATCTGTAATTCACTTGGTTGACAAAGCTGAAACCAGTACTTGCATATGTTATCTTCATCTCATAGTTTTATCATTAATATAGAATAAGGAAACATGCATTTGAATTTGCTACATGCACACTCATACATTTGTTAGGTTAAGCAGTCTGCCTTACTGTTTGACTGGTATGAACCAAAATGCATCAATCAAATGTGCCAAAAAGCTCAGAATAGTTCATTTGCATGTAGGGACTAATGAGAAGTTTCCAAAATAAATCTGCTTTTTCGCGAATTGCCAAGATGTCCCAGCCATGCAACTTCACCAGTGAATTTACATCACTTACTATGAGATGTAGTTGTCAGCCTTTTGAAATCTCTTGGTCGTGTCCCATGTGTTCAGTAGTGTTCGTTAAAAAATATAACTAAAAGTATGAAGAAAAAATATAAAAAATACAATTTGGAATTTGAATTATCTAAAAAATATAGATAAAACCCTGCAAGACTTGGCTGTCCTGTTTGACACCACAATCTAGCTCTAGTGTATAAACCTGTCCACTTGGGAGGTTTTAAGGTCATTTTTTTTCTTCTTTCTGTGGTGAGAGAATGAGAGATGGACCAGAGAGTGGGAGAGGGAGAGAGCAAGCAGTCTATTGGTTTGGCAGAGCAGTTCATCTGAAGATTGATATGGTAACCCACAGGAGATGATGGTGCTCTCCATGGTGGAATGACAAAGTGTAAAGAATGAGGTAATATTTTTAGGACAAGAGTTAGAGAGTGAGACAGAGATGGATAGTCAGTGATGATAAATATAGCTTATAAACTGCACAAGTTACCGCCTTATGAAAATTGGTACATGCAAGGCACGTGTCTTGTAGATCATCTGCCTTACATCCTGGCAGGGACGTGCTCTTTCCAGTTCTGGAAAATACCTCCAGTAAGTGCTCCTTTTTCATCAAAGACCTATATGTAGTTACACCAGCCAACATAGTCATACAACGAATGGTCATTATTCAAGCAGATATCCATATGCTGTACAGATTACTGTTGCCAGCTGAGAAATATCCATTCCTGAGGCACTGGGAATGACTCATGGAGACAAGGTACTACCTTTGGCAGAGGTGTGCTGCAGGGTTGAAACACCCAGCTTTGCGGGCTGATGTTAAATAACACTCACTTAGCCTGAGAGAGCCGACGCCGAGCCAGGCAACTGTGCTGTGCTGTTAATGGGGATGAATGAGGCTCATCAGTGAGGGATTGTGAGAACCGTAGGGGTGCTCAGAGGCACAGGTGCTGCTGAGCACCTCGGTGGAGGGGGCGCACCTGAAGACGGATAAGAAACAAAACAAAGAGCAAAGAGGGAGAAGGATCGGGAAGCTACAACATCATGGCGTCGAAGCCTTATTTATTATATTTAACTGTGAAAGAGAACTTTGTCATGAGCAGGGAAAGCTGTGTACAATGACAGGCCTGAGATGGCACACAAGAGCATGACATTTTTCCACAACAAATACATTTGGTTACTGTCAAACATTCAGTGTTCCTCAAACTTCCTTGACTTTGTGCCAAACAAAAGACTCCAACAGGAATTCTATCTGAAGAACATCAGAAAACCAACTCAGAACTGCTTTTGTTTAAGCAAGGATGAGCAAAGACAAGACATATCCTGTAACAGGCTTGCTTTATAGAACAGACATTGGCTCCCTCATGAGGCCAAACAGCAGCACTCTGCTGTCCTGGTATGGAAACCGTACAAAAGCCCACCGGGCTGAAATCAGGCAAGCTACTGCAAACCAGACCCATGCACTGCATGTCAAACTTTAGACAAGAACATATGTCCCTTATTTCAATTTAGGGATTCTGTTCTGGAAACAAAGTATTTGTAAACAAGTAACCTCTCAAAGGACTGTAATGCTGTTCTTTAAGCATGTGGCTAATTTGGTAGTTTTTGCTTCAGTTTAAGGGTACATGATGTAGATACGGCAAATGTAAGAAGTCTGTCTTATGTGCAGGCTTTAATTTGTAAAATAAAGGGAAAGGGGCCTCTTGTTTAAGTTTGTGTGTTTTGCTTTGCATTCAGGAGATGCATATGTGGTTTTCACTAGTAAAGTATAGTATGTATAGTAGAATTTACTGACTAATTAAGTAAAGTATCTATATATTTATTAACAAGAAGATATAATGGGCTTGAAATCAATATTCACTGTGAGTTCCTGATGTTTTACTGTACACATAGAAGGTGCCCACTAATAATCTCTACAACAAACTGCAGTCATCAGCTTATATATCTTCTTGATGTTTATTTTAAAAAGATTTACATTTGTTAGCCTCTATGGAAAAAAAATTCTGGATTCTTCTCAACAGAGCGCATTAACATGTTTCAGGCATGGGCATCTTACAAGCAGGCCCCTCTGATGTCAAAGTCCAACAGCACTAGTGGCAATTACTATTGACATCCTGCTAATTGTCGCTGAATAATTAATATTTAGTGTCCTCCAGTAGAGCAGGGGCAGAGGGAAAGGTGAATATGCCTTCTCTGGGCATCAAATCAATTTAATGGCAAATCATTAATCGGGACCTACATTGTTTTATTTAGTATTCAAGTGCTGTTCTTCCCACCGAATCAGATTTTGGGCTGGAAAGGTAGAACATGAAAATGAGCCCCCTGCTTCCCTAATGACTTTGAGACAAGGGCTAAGACATTTAAATATTCTCGAAAGCTTGACATGTGCTCCAAATTCCAGGACACCTGTCATCGCCTGTCATTTTAAGTCCTCATGGAGTCTGTGTTAATCACTCAGCGCTGCTGTGGAGAGGCAGTGAGTGAAGAATTTTTTGTTTTTGTTTTATGAGTAGGATTTGACTGCCATCTACTGGCCTAAATAGAAAGCTATGAAATAACCGTGACTTAGTGGCATTCACATTGTAGTGGTTCACAATTCCTTTATCTTGTTTTTTTTTTTCTCAATAATTTGTTTGAACATGAACATAAGGTATTTCTCAAAATATCAACCTTCTCATCTTCTCATCACTTTCTGACCTTTGTTGAATTTAGTGCAAAAGAAAAAAAATACTCACCAAAGATAAACCTGTTAAGATAAATTAACTGAAATCATACAAATAATGATGACTGTCACTCATATCCAACACAGCACATAAAATAAATACTGTTCACTTTTCAATCAGGTGCCATCATGAAAATGCAAGTTACATGAACTTTTATTTGTTCTGTAGATGTTTGGCATGCTCGATGGTGTTTCAAGGCAGCGCTGCAACCGTTGACTTCAAGGCACCTAACCCTAACTCTAACCCTAACCCTAACCCCAACCCCTTAGCCTAACCCCAACCTAAGGCTAACCATTGCCCCCACCCTCAGGCTAACCTCAACCCCCAAGGCCGACTCCAGCCCCCCACCCCTTATCCTAACCAGCCCCTTGGCCTAAACCCAACCCCTCATCTTAACCCTTCATTCATTATTTATTTATTTAATTTTCTTCTTTCTTTCTTCCCCTTTTCTAGTATACATTATTTCTTAATTAAATATTTTTATACATTTATTATTTTATTTATAGACAGTTGACTTTTTCCTACCCTTATTCCCCTCCTTGTTGGTGTGGTTGGATCCAATCGGCCAGTGCACTCACAGTCACCCACTCCACCAAATATCATGTTCCCCTAACCTAACCCTAAATCTAACCCTAACCCTAATCCTAACTTGTTATAACAAAAATTGAATGTCACTTAATAACAGAAGCGTTGTCATACACGTTTATGACTTGATTATGACACATTCATGACAGTGTCATGTCACTCTTATGTCAATACTGTCAAGTAAAGTGTAACCGAAAACGTTCCCTGAAAGTAACTTTCGATTCATTTCACTCCAAAAATCTACTGCTGAACTGGCCAATCTCCATTATGGTTTTGGTCAGTCTAACAATATTAGAGGTTGTGGTACGCATAAAAATATTAGTTTGACCAAGACTTTGGCTATATGGTGTTCCTGCGGTGGGATAACCACTCCTTGAAGTGCAGGGACACCGTATGAAATGCACCCTTGTGAGGTGTGACAACAGTGAAGCTCCGATGTATGTGCTCTCTATGGAGACATCACAGACACAGTTGCACACCCACTCTGTTCTTCCCCCCAATCTATGTGTCAGGCTCCACTCAGCACAATGGAGCGCTTTTTCACACCCACACAGACCTGCTCACAAGAACACTGTAGTGCTCCCCTCTGCCAAACTGTGGGCCTACTTACAGTATGATCAACTCAGAGGAAGGTATTTCATGCTCTGTATCTTATGAAAGAATTAACATTTTAATAGAAACATTTTATTAGAAAAGTTTATTCTACCACTTTGAATGCACTCAGCAATGACCCTCCCCCATACACACACACACACACACACACACACACTCACTCACTCACTCACACACACACACACACACACACACACACGCACACACGCTCCATCATGTTTTCTTTTGTTCTTGAACGCCTATTACACATTCACGCATCGGCGATTGGTTGCAAGACATAATCCTCTGTTATGATGTTCATTTTCCAGAGACAATCTTCCCTGGACCAGACACCACCAGACTGTTCTGGGATCAGTTTTTCATTTAGATATAAGGCCAAACCATTGTCTGGGTCTGAGATAGAAAATCCCTCCTGATAGAAATCTTCAGTGTCCCTCCTCCCTCCAGCAGAACCATCAGATTGGAAAAAGCCATGCCTGGTTGGGTCGACGTGTTACAACTAAAAACAGTCTCACCCTGTCTTCCCAAATATTGTTGGAAATAAAATCAGGAGGCAGACAAATGGTCAGGAAAAGCATGAAGACAAGTCACGGGCCATTGGTGAGTGAGTGCATCTATGCCTAATGGGGCTTGAGTTGCTGTGGAGGACTACAGAGAGTAGTGGGTTGTCTCGTCTCGGCTGACGCCAACAGATTTATGTCCGTTCTGCTGCACTGATCCAAATCTGTTGCACCACCTGTGACCCCCACTCGCCAGACTTGGTTCCATCTCAGGAGAGAGGACATCACGTGATCCAGGACGTACATTTCTGGCTGCGCCAGTGTGTGTGTGTGTGTGTGTGTGTGTAAGCCTGAGGGAAACTCTAACATTGCAGTCTGAGCATGGAACGGGACGTGAGTGCAACCCCCACCCCTGCAATTATTTCTGTACGTCATCAGTGACATATTGTCCATTCTGGATTTCTGCTAGTCTAGCAAAAAGAAATTCAAAGCCATGGAAGCCTCTGTGCAGTTCTGGAGCATTTATGAGGTATGAAATGTGGCGGTCTAAAAAAAGCGGTAACCAGTGTTACAAAGTGTGGCAAGAAATGTCAAAGTGTTGCAGAGTTGAAGTGAATGTCAGGAGAGGGAACCACAAGTACACAAGTAGAGTAGAGGAGCAAAGGTACAGGGCAATAATATTATATATTATAATTATAACATGTTATATCAAGGAAGTATGAAGCCTAGATAATGGGCTCGTTTAAGACACACATTCAGGTTTACTGAAAAACCCAGTCATCTGCTCCAGTTTAGTTAAGATGACATTAAACTCCAAGCAGTCTTCAAGTTAGTTGACCAAGTTAGTTAACTTTAACAGTTAGTTAAAAAGATAATCCCCCTTATTCTGGGAGGATTTGCTTGCTGTTTGCATATACTTTTCACTATGGCCTCTGTGATTATACTGTTGTAGGAAAGGGAATGACACAGGTTCAGAGGCACTCAATACAGAGCCATAAGGCCAGGGGCCAAAGTCCCAGTTCCTTCTCTGTCATATTTGCACTTATCAGAAAACACTGATCAGAACCCTATCCCGCTGAATTGCAGGAACTTGTAGTTCTAGTAGCTATGATAGAATCTTAGCAACTAACTAAAATACAAGCATATATTAAGCTTTACATATTGTATTCTGCTTTGATTTTAAAGACTGTTTGTGGTGCTCAAAAGCTTACTGTGCTCTCCTTGTTTAGGCTTCAGTGTATGTTACGAGATGGTGTTTAAATCATCTGTGTTCTGTTATGCTTATATAAATGATGGCCGTGGTCACAGAATTTGGCTTTGTCTGCTTTATTGCTGTCATAAAGAGGATACAATGAAAAGGAATAAATGATCGGATAAGCACAAGCCAGGCGCATCTCATCGCCTCTGCCCTGGGACAGGGCCAAAACAGATAAACACGACATGGTCCTGGAAATGCAACAGAAGCATGGTGCTGCCACCTGCTTAATCTGTGCCTGCAGTCGACGAGCGTTAATGCAAATAAAACAGAACATTTACTATAAACACAGGAGATGTAATATATAAAAAAAGAGGTGACGTCGTAATATGAATAATTCGAAAAAATTATTTCTGAAAAGCATAATCTATTATGATTGGAAGATTTGTTTTCTCCTTATACAGTATTTTTAGTGCTCACATTTTAAGCATCCTCACATACATAAACAAAATGTGTTATTTTAGGAACAACTCATGTTGGTGCACTTTATTTATATTTGCAGGGTGTTGAAACATAAAAGTAATTCATATATTTTTAGAGTGTTATGTTTGAGAAAATGTGAAGTAAAGTTTAGGACATGATGCTACCACAGCTTCCCAATCCCTCTCCTCTTTGGCATGGAAATAAAAGGGGCTCATTAGTCACAATAAATCAAGGTTCATTGTGACATATTTTTAACTGATTATTTGACTTGAACTTTGATTAACTATGCTTAATATGGTGCAAATTCAGGAAATTTGACAACATAATACGAAAAAGTACATGTATAGGTTCAAGATATTGGCATTGATTAGACCTGTACACATTAGATGGTTATGCTGCATGAAATCTAAGACCCACCATTCTGGCTTCTTTGCCTTGTCTATGAACGGATGCTTTTTGACAGCATAACATTTCAATGATGAACACCAGACTTTCCCAATCAGACATTCATTTTGCACATGGAAATAATAGGGGCTCATTAGTGGCAATAAATCAAGTGTCATTGTGAAGCATAACAGATAGCTCCATCTTAAGTAGCATACTAATGGCCCACAGACAGGCCCATTTCAATGAGAGGAATCAAAAAGAAGGATTAGAGGTGTCACAACGTAATTTTACCCTAGCAGCAAGGTAGCCTGCATCCAGTGACGTGATGACCAATGCCGCCAAACGATACTTGGTGTTGCCCCCAACGTCGTCTTCCAGGCAGTGCTGCATGGAAGGCACTAGAGTTAGGCAAGGCTTAGGGTTAGGGTTTGGGTTAAGGTTAGGGTTAGGATTAGAGTTAGAGGTTGGGGTTAGGATTAGAGTTAGAGGTTGGGGTTAGGATTAGGGTTAGGGCTAGGGTTCATGTGTCATGACAGTGCCATATGTTCATGACAGTGTCATGTCATGTCGATTCTGACAAGTAAAGTGTTACCACGTTTGCTTGTCTCTCCAGTGGTATCACTAAGCCACGGCATGAATACCCCTACTAACAGAATGAGTGACCCAAACAGTGCCAAATGATGGTAGAGGAGGATGTTATGGGGTTTTCCCATCTGTCTTTTTGTCTGTCCTCCCTCCCTCCAGTCTTGGCCCCTCCTTCTAATTAATTTTGTGAAGGAACGATAGGAGAATGGTCTCTCCGATTCCTCCATCCTCCTATCGTTCCTGCACAAAATTAATTAGTCGGCAGACCTAAGACTGGAGGGAGGGAGGAAGAAAGGGAGGGAGGATAGACAAAAAGACAGATGGGAAAACCGCTATGTGTTGTTGGTAAACTAAGATGTCAGAGCCTCAGACAGGAGCAGTGGCAGCTCAAAACGGAGCACCCATGAGGCCGTGTCTTGTCCCACCAGGAGGAGCTCCAGAGTCTGGTTTGTGATCGGCCAATTCCCTCTTATCTCACATGGCTTGTTAATCTCCAGTTCACACCTGAATAGAGAGGGCAAAAACATAATGTTCATGATGGAGCACAATGATAAAAGTTTGGTAGCCTGCTAACTAATGATAAAAATTTTATAGGCTACAATAGAGCAGCCTTTGACACCCACACAGAATCGCTTAGAACACTGTAGTGCACCATTCTGCCAAACTGTATTCACGATCAACTCAGACGCAGTAATTCCATGCACTGTGCTTTTACAAAAAGAGTAACAATACATAAACAGTTATTTTACCACACTACATGGTGTTGCAGCACTCTGCTCAAATACTTTGAGAACATTTCTAATTTTTTGAATGAGGAATCTTCTTATCTCAGCTTTCCCCATACATATGCAGCAGGACTTCTTCAAACGACCATTCCCAAACTGTCTCTGCTGCCTTCTCTGTGCTTCGTCTGGATACTGATGAGGTAGGCAGATCAGGATTTCGTCCCTGGCCTGCAGCTATGAAGACATTTTAACACTCCACAGTGCTCTCCTACCCATTATCAAATGCCTCCCTTTGCATAACATTTCCTAATGGCAGGGAACTATACTGTGGGTATTTTTGTGTCTATGCATCTGTCCTTAATAGCATAGCTGAGTATTGAAAGTGTTGTGAATCAGCCTCATTTCTGTAAATGTACATACTGCGTACTTCTTATGGTCATCTGTGATTTTTGTACCCATGTGTACCCGGTGTGTGTCTTTGGTCTGTATGCAAGCATCCTTTGTTTATCCTTGAATTTAATGAAAGCTTGCCTATCAGGAGGTGTGAAATGTTAATGTTTGTAGAACAGCATGTGTCCAGGCCTCTGAAGGACTTCCCAGGAAAGGGGGTAGTTTTAGGGCCTGTCCACACGGAGACGCTTTTTAGGTTAAACAGAGGTTTTGCTTCGTCTTGGCCGAGCGTCCAAACGAATCCTGTAAACGCACTGCCCGAAACCGCACTTTTCTGAAACCTGGTCCCAGAGTGGAAAAATCTGAAACCGTAGCCCGTTTGAATTCGTTTAGACAGCGAAACCGCACATCATGCTCGTGTATCGATGATGTCATCGCCACACCTCAGCTGCCTTGGACTTGCACTTATAGTATTGCCTAACAATACTAGTTTTCATACATGACATTGCCTACAATTACACTCCGTAAGATAAATATCACAACTGGTGCTGCGCAGCGCCGATAGCTTATGACTTGGTGGACTGAACACTGTTTTTCCCGGTGTTTTTTATGCATTCTAGCTACTGTCAGTGACGCAAGAGAACTTAAGTTATTAGGAAAGTGCGGTGTAAGTTTAGGCTACATTAATTTGTGCGTAGTGCCAGTGTCATTCATTTATTTTACATGTCTTACAACATACATGCATTCACAGTAGAGTGAAATCAGATATGAATGTAACGGAATGACACGGGTGTTTAATATAAACTCAAACCATACCATTTCAGTTACATAAAAAAAGGAGGAACAAGCAGACCAGAGGCGGAAATTATTCGTTCTACCATTTATTAATTTGGAATAAAAGTAGTCTGGAAGCAGCTGTGGGAATAAATCATTGATATAATAATTTATTATTAAAGCAGATCAGTGAAACCGACACATAAAATAGCTACAGCTACAACAGAACTAGCAGTCTTCCAGCCAGGGATTTAGCCAAGGCTCCAGGAGAAGCAGCGCTGCCTGTGAGGAAAAGGGTGGAGTGTCAACTACTCACCACTAGGGAACCTCGCAACACATGCAATCACTCAGGTGTTTCGTGGGTACGATCACGCCATGCGCTACACTGCAAGTCTAGAAAATGTGGAGATCAAAGAGTAAGGTACAACTACACACTAATGCACACACACAGTGAAGGAGGGCTAGCTACAAGAACACCCCCACCACCAGACAGCGCGCCACGCCAGGAGGCCTTAGCATCACAAACTAGGAAACAGTATCTACACATTTAAAAAGAGACTACGCTACCAGTTGACCCGCTCACAAACAGTACATACATACATGCGCTACAGTTGGGTTACAATCACCGCCTCACGAGGGAGGAATCCAACACAGACAAAAGCAAACAATTACACACAATTACACCCGGGCAAAACAGCAACCAGCTGATGGCACCCAGATAAGCTTGACATGGGGCAAGGCAGTTCAACATTACAATTAGGCAACACTAAATCACTGCAATCCTTATGAAGCAGATATTACCTGCGCCGTCAATATCTACCCATACCGAATGCGGAAATGGGGAGGCCGCCAGGGAGTCATAGCGAATTCAGTGATCTCTAATGCCAGTAGATGCACACCGAGTGGGACCTGTATGAAGGGAAAGATTACTTTACGAAGAGCGATCTATATTCACAGAACATGGAAGAGAGTATTAGGCTACCTACCGCCATTCACCTCTGTGAAAGCGTTTGCGCTAGCATGCTATAGAGGGAAAATGTCCTGCAAGTGGAAGAACCAGGCTGACTTAAATAGCCTCAGTCTAACAAGCAATCAGCTCGTCCCTCCCCCTAATCAAGGTTGCCTGCTTGACTAGGCTACTATGCAGTATTCCACTACATAAGCATAGGCCTACAAAGACGCTTAGAACTCACGTTAAGCCGATGGTAGCACACTGAATGCGAAAGCGTGATTTGATGCAGGCAAACGTATTGACTGTTACTAACAAAGGTTTTATAGCATTATTATAAATGTGGCGACAGAATAGCCTAGAGCTTGGGTAAGCCTTGCGTTTAGTAGCCTAATTGCGGTGATAGCCAAAACTAATGTGAATCACGGACTATCCTACAACCAAAGAAAGTAAAGGTGATTAGTAGGCCTACCTGCGTTAGCCAAATAAAGGACTGGACTGCACCCTTCACAAACCGTAAAATAAAGTTTATTAGTTTTACAGTTGACTACAGTTGACAGTTCACCATCAGTCCACACAAACAATTCTGGTTTCCTTGCACTAGCCATTTCGTCGTAGCCTATTCTGTCTGTTTGTAAAGTGCAAGTTTTGGTTAATTTCTGTAAAGAAACAGTGCCACCTTTAGGCCTGGGTATGAAGTAACGTGTTGAGATGGATCCGTTTGGATGCAAATATTCTTGATACGGTTCCAGGGAAGACGGAGGAAAAAAAGATTGGTTTGGTACGTGTGGACTAGGCCTTAATTAAAAGACAATAGAAGCTGGCCAAAAGGCCACATCCCCCACACACCACACCTTTACCTTGCATATTCATACTAGTAGGTCACTCCTTCTCTTTGTGTGTAACTTAAATTTGGTAGACTGTTCCTGTGTAGTCAGAGAAGTCAGAGAATACTGAGAATCTGGTGAAATCCATGATGGGGTGAAACAAACATGTACTTCTCTCCCTTGAGGGCCACTGGCCCCTCATTGAAAAGAATAAAGCCTGGATCCTGATCTTGCATCGTCCTGATTGAGATATCATCCGAAGTCATGAAACAGTCACCAAGACGGATATCACCTGGTTCAATCAGCTGTCTAGTGCCAAAGAAGTCCTGGTTCACTTCCACCAGTATGTTATTCTCGCCGCACCTCACAGCCACAGAGTTGGCTGGGAGCGGTACAACCGGCACCTCGGGACTCGTGGGTTCCTCTGGCATCCATGGGTACTTCCATGACGGCTGCTTTTTGGGCTCTTGCAGTGTTTGCTTGGACTGAGAGAGAGCAGGCTCTTGGGCAGGCTTGCGGAACACTTTACCAACAGGTTCCTGAGCAGAGTTCCAAAGTCTCTGTGACCAGGAGCTACCAAAACAATCCCCAGTGTGGCCCTCCCCTAGTGGTTTATATACAGATGACCGGTCAGAAATACCTGAACGGTCCTCCTCCTCATGATAAAGCCAGTAGATTCGCTTCAACCTGGAGACTGATCACATACAGTACCATAGCAATGGCATCCGTGTTTGTCACACATTCCGACGGCAAAGCACATGAACACTCGCTGTGGGAAAAACAAAGTAATCACGGGGGCGGTCCTTGTCATTCCCAGGCAGGTGCCATTAATGCACCATTTCTCTCCTAATCATGATGCACACCTGACCTCACCATTGTGATAACTGGCATGTGAGTGTCAACAGGTGTTGCTGATAATTACACCAGTAATGACTGGGGTGGGATCTATGCAGTTTTAAGCCTCATAAAATGCGGGTCTAAACAGATAGCTCTGCTGATCAGGTTGTCTTTGGGAAGAATGGCACACATCTTTACAATGGGGTTCAACGAGCCATTTGTTTTTGCTATGGTACTGTATGTGATCAGTCTCCAGGTTGAAGCTAAACGACTGCCTTGGCTTTATCATGAGGGGGGGGACCGTTCAGGTATTTCTGACTGGTCATCTGTATATAAACCACTAGGGGAGGGCCACACTGGGGATTCTTTTGGTAGCTCCTGGTCACAGAGACTTCGGAACTCTGCTCAGGAACCTGTTGGTGAAGTGTTCCGCAAGCCTGCCCAAGAGCCTGCTCTCTCTCAGTCCAAGCAAACACTGCAAGAGCCCAAAAAGCAGCCGTCATGGAAGTACCCATGGATGCCAGAGGAACCCACGAGTCCCGAGGTGCCGGTTGTACCGGTCCCAGCCAACTCTGTGGCTGTGAGGTGCGGCGAGAAAACATACTGGTGGAAGTGAACCAGGACTTCTTTGGCACTGGCCAGCTGATTGAACCAGGTGATATCCGTCTTGGTGACTGTTTCATGACTTCGGATGATATCTCATCTCGGGTTCTAGTGTTTGACTCTGAATTGCACCGATGTGGAAGCAGGCTCCAGGTAACTTGTGTCTAAAATGCTAAGCCAACTTGACTTGTGTAGTGTTTTTAATGTCGCCATGCAGTTTGTGTTGGCTGATGTAATGCACAAATCTAACAACATTTATATCTAAATGACTAAACTTTCATTCATAGATGATTGAGGATGAACTGGTGTATACTTTCACCCTTGTGTATGCACCCCAAGCCCTCGGTGCATCTCCTATTGTAAGACCAAACAGTGCTACAGTTGACATAAAATGCCGTTACTCAAGGTAATAATTGCCCTTTTTGGCAGTGCCAGTAGTTGCATGCTGGTTTGGCCAGGTATTGATGCCATGCAAAATGGGGGGCCTTAAAGTCTCATGCTTTTCACATGTTAGGGTGCATAATGTGAGCAGTGATGCCCTCAGACCAACTTGGGTCCCTTATGCTGCCACTAAAGTTGCTGAGGAGGGCTTGACCTTCTCCTTGAGACTCATGACAGGTTTGTGGGATCCTGCATTACATGACTGCACTCGAGAAGCAAGCTTAATAGCAGATTTTCAATGCTACTTTTTGGACAAACCTAGTGTTGAGTACAGTGAAGGGGGAGTAAATCCACTCTGGCTTTATCGTTTTCAGATGACTGGAAGTTTGTGCGGGCCCCCAACACCTACTACCTGGGAGACACCATGCATATAGAAGCCTCAGTGATCCAGTACAACCATGTGCCGTTGCGTGTGTTTGTCCACTCCTGTGTGGCTACTGCAGTCCCTGATATGAACGCATTACCCAAATATTCATTCATTGAGAACCATGGGTGAGGGAAGCACTTTGATTCATATGGACTAATGCAGTTTAATAAATTAGTCGGTAGAAATTGGCTTTTTTCAGCATCCATGCTGCTGGTGTTTGAAAAGTAGTTGTTAGCAAGATGGCTTACAGGCTACTTCAACCATGGTGAAGGTTTTGCTAATGTCCGTCTTCCCTTTCCTGCAGGTGTCTCGTTGATGCCAAGCTGACCGGCTCCAGGTCTCGCTTCCTGCCCAGGGCTCAGGATGACAAGCTGCGGTTTGAGCTGGAGGCCTTTAGATTTGCACCAGGAGACGGAGACAATGTAAGCAAGGGAAATGCTGCTCTTGGGAGTCACTAATCTATCCTTGGCACAATGGTAATATTCGTTCTCCCTTCCAGATCTATATTGCCTGCCAGCTGGTGGCAACCACAGCATCAACAATGTCCAACCACAAGGCTTGTTCCTTCTCTAATGACCGGCAGTAAGTAAAAGGCTAAGATTTTTTTTTTTTTCCCCCAGTTTGGCTGAATCGGCTACGAGAACCACATTTGTCTAACTGTATGAGTAACTTGCTAAAATGACTTTCAGTGAATGCCTAGTCTACATCTACCTCCATCTGTCTGTCAGACCCAGGAAAAGCATTACAGCTTAATACTTGACCCAATTCTGTAGTGAGAATTGATCCAGAAAAAAAAACTGGGGGCATAGTTGACTAATCCTAGAGGTGTGTCTGCTAACTGATCCTTTTCAGATGGACTTCTTCTGATGGCATGGATGAGATGTGTGTCTGCTGTGACTCTACGTGTGGAACAGAAGGGGCTGCAGGTATAGCTTTTGGTCCTGTTAAATTTTGACACTGTGTGGTTTAACATTCATGTACAATCTTTCTTCTTTGCACAGATGGACCGTGGGAATCGGAGGCGCTCTTGGGGCCAATAAAGGTCATTGATGCATACTGAAATGTTATGCAAATATCTGCATTTTAAATAAAAATTACATAAATCTACATGACTAGCTTGTCCTTTTTTGCCAGTTGGGTTCCATTGCAAGTTTCAGTCTGCACTGCTATGCCACTAGGTGTCCCTCAGGCTAAATCTGTCCCCTTGGAACTTTTTAATTTGGAATGTTGACCATCTCTTATTCAAAGTGTCAATGTCTGACTTGACCATATTGATTTAAAGGATGCTTTGAAGTATGCGACTGTTTCTAGTGCTTTCACACATGGACTGGATGACCAAAGGCTGAACACTTGTATATAAAGTAGCCTATATGACCACCTAGATCTCCTTTCAAGGAGATGCTAGTTTGGAACACATTCACTAATGTTTCCATCAGACCCCAAAAGTCAAGACAATCTGTGATGAGGGGATATAGTTTCAAAATCAAAAGTGGATGTGGTAGTACCAATGCCTACATGCATCAACAATTGCAGTCAGAACTAGAAAATGTAATTTCAAGGAAATTACCAGTGCATGAACATATACATACTGTATATTAACATAAAATGCCAAACCAACTTTTATTTGAAAACAGTTGGCAGGAGTCATAGTTGATAACAACTGACAGTTGAAATGGCTGAACAGTTAAATAGTTGAGTAGTTTAAATAGTTAAATTATTTAATAGTGAATTATTGTAGTGAGTATTTTGAAACAGTTGTGGGTAGAGGAAATAGTAGTGTTAAGAGAGCCAGATTGTATGCTTAAAGCCTGAGACAGAGTATATAGTTTAAAAGTTGAATGTAGATAGTGATGGATGTTGATAGACAGAAAGTTGAATGGATGTTGATGGGCAGATTGTTTAATAGATGTTGATGTATAGTTTAATGAGTGAATGGTTTGAAGAGGATGAATGGATAGAAAGTTGGATGGAATGTGCCTTATATCCTTGTAGAATGGAGAGACAGAGTTGGCCTAGTTAAGCAGAAAGCAGTTGATACAGGTGCAATCAGTTTAACTGGCCCTTTGATGGGTCCTAGTAGTGAGCAGCTGGAAGTTCATACAGGTGCAAATCAAGTTAATTAGTCCATTGTGATGTCATAGTCTAATGCAAAGTCTATGGGGAAAAATAAGCTTGTTTTTATTAATTAATTATTATTAATCTCAAAAAGTTTACAAAAGTGAAAAATACATTCCCCACGTGTCCTTTTCAAGACCTACGTTTCAAAGTTTGAACCAAGTTTCTACGTTAAACGGTTAAAGCTGAATTAGACGCAGAAATTTGGTGGGAAGAATAATAATAACTAGAAATGCAATTCCAAGGAATTACCAGTGCATGAAAATGCTAAAGTTGTGATGTAAAATATCATGTATAGTTAAAACAGATAATACAGAGATGGTTACTACGGTGATGCTAGGATAGACATGGTGGTTGCATAGCTTAATAAAAGTTGATAGTTTAAAAGTAGACTGTTTAAAAGCTGAATGTAGATAGTTTAAAAGTTGTTGATAGACAGTAGATAGTTTAAAAGTTGTTGATAGACAGCTAGTTTAATAGATAGTTTAATGATAGTTAAAAGTAGACCGTTTAAAAGTTGAAGGTAAATAGTTTAAAAGTTGTTGACAGACATTGAATGAATGTTGATATTCAAATAGTTTAATGGCTGTGTATAGGTAGATATTTGACGATAACTGAAAGTTGGAATGGCTCTAATGTTTGCTAGCAGTTATGCTAAGATTTTTAACTATGCTAACCATGCTACTTAGCTAATGTTTTATTGCAGTGCTAGCAATGCTAACCTGCTACCCATGCTACTTAGCTAACGTTTTCTAGCAGTTTAATGAATGTTGATATTCAAATAGTTTATTGCTGTGTATAGGTAGATATTTGACGATAACTGAAAGTTGGAATGGCTCTAATGTTTGCTAGCAGTTATGCTAAGATTTGTAATTCTGCTAACCATGCTACTTAGCTAATGTTTTATAGTAGTGCTAGCAATGCTAACATGCTAACCATGCTAACTAGCTACAGTGGGTAGGAGTCATAGTTGATGACAAGTTAAAAGTTGTTGATAGACAGCTAGTGAATGTATATAGTTTAAAAGTTGAATGTAGATAGTTTAAAAGTTGTTGATAGAAAGCTAGTTTAATAGATAGATAGTTTAACCCTCTAGGCGCCACAGTCGACTTTAGTCGACAAGATGCGGTACTGAATAAAACGGCCGATTTAGTCAAATAGGGTGTCATATTTCGTTCGACTTCCACTCCACTAGATGGCAGACATGTCATACGTCATCCCTGAGTCGAAAAAAAGTCATGCTTTAAACAAAACTTTCGCGCTACAGCTGCAGTGAATCAGTGCGTGCAATACCGGAGCTAGTGTGCGTGTGAGCTACTTTATCAGAGCGATATTGTCAACGTCAGTGAGTATTTGCATTAGATTATCGTCTAATGGCATCAAAAAAGTTTACCTGAAATGAAGTGTTGGGTCTTCTATTCGCGGACCCTGATTCTGAAGGGGAATATCTGCCTTCAGAAAAGCGGTGATTCATTTAGTGAGGCTTCAGATCGTCCCTGCCTTGCAATGATGCAGCTGGACAAAGTGAGAGTTTACTCCATAGTTTAGCTTACACCAAGCACAAACGTTGAATCGTTTGCCCAATGTCACTGGTGGGAATAATGTTTCACGGGTTCAGAGTGTTCATCAGGAAGTTAGCAGGGTGTTAGTGGTGTGGTAACGAGGCTGGAGGTAGCCTAATATCCATTTAGCTTCTGTCTTCTGAAGCGTGTGCCTCTCCCACTGGGTACAGTAAGCGTGGTGGAGCCTTTGTCTAATGCCACTGGGTATGTTAGGCGAGGGGTGCTCATAGGACAGTTAGGGGGGAACGTAGTGGCAGTGTGGGGAGTCGCAATGAGAATGACAGTAGGCCTAGTCCGAGCTGCGCAAATTCTCTCCACTCGGCGCGCGCGAGGCAGATCTGGCCATGCTGCTCGCATGGTGGAAGTGGTGACACGCTCTCTCCCTCTCCCTCTCCCACACACACACATTAGGTCATGCATAGTCTATCACAAGATGATGGGAATGCCGGCCCTGTATGGATAGGGATAGGGAGTCATTATCTCTACAGCAAAAGGCCTGCTACATAAAAAAAAAAATGTCAGCCATTTATTAGTAATGATTTACACTGTTGATTTGCTATCTATTTCCCTGATCATTTAGGACATACACTATGTGTTCCTTTTTGTGTGTTCATGTTCTTGTGATGTGTGTGTCTTTGTCAGCTAAGAAAAAAAACAAAAAAACATCAACAAAAACAACAAAAAGAAAAAAAAATACTAACATTGTCTCTTGTCTTGTCTCGTCATCTCACTCCTGATCTTTGCCTTGCCGTGGCAAATGAGCTTTTGAACTAAACAGGTCTTGTCTACTTGTGTTTGTGTGTCATCTGAATAATATATATGTGCCCCATACATGGAATCAGAGTGCCTACTGTATGTAGTAAATGGAAAATCTCTACAGCAAAAGGCCAGTCTACCGCTACATGCATTTGGTTTGTTTCTGCCATTTATTAGTAATGATTTACACAGTTTGTTCACTACTTACTATTTACCTGAGCATTCAGTATTGTGCAATATAGCATACAGAAGGTGAGGGACATTTTGGGGGGGAAGAAGTGGTGCATTTTATCATTCAAACATGCGACTTTTCATGAAAATTCTATAATACAAGATGGCCGCCACCATATGACGTCATAATATGCAAATTAGATATAAACATTTGATCTCTACATAAACTTTGGGTCATCCTTAATATTTCTCTAATTTACAGAAAGTCTCTATCTCTTATCACTTTTAAGATATAGCCTTTTGAAATGAAGATGTCAAAATTGATCGTTTCGGAAAAAAACCTCTGGCGCCTAAAGGGTTAAGAGAAATATGGTAGTACAAATATACTATCAGTATAAAGGTGCATGTGAAAGCAAAACAGAAAGAACAGCTAGAGTAAACTCACATCCTCTTGCTGGAAAAAAAAAGGAACCAATAGCAGATTTAACACAGTGATATGTACAGTAAACATAGCCTTGCCCTGCCTTGTTATCTTCATCAATGATACAAGACACACACAAGTCACACACACACACACACACACATACACACAGATTGTCTGTCTCCTCTTCATGTCCTGACTGCAAGCCTATTATATAGTTATCTGAACCACTATTAGCTATTTACTATTATTCTCATAATCCCAATAATAGTTAGTGAAAGAGAGGTCCATTAGTATGTGATAGTTACAGTATGCAAGTAATGCAAAATAGATATTAAATAAAGCTGAACTGTTGAAACATGTATGTGAAAACTTAGTGTGAAAATGTTTGTTTTGTAGCAAGAAGCACAATGCATCCTGTCTATTGAAACCCCCAAATCCACCAGAGACTTCTGAGAAACCTAAAACTTGTAAAACCACAATATGAATTCCCACCACTGCAGTGAAACAGGGTTGAACTTAAATCTCCTCCCTCCGAGATGGTTTCATTGTGTTTCTTTCCAAAAACACTACAGAGTGCTTACACAAGCCTCCGGATTCCTGGCCAGTTAGGATCTCATATCTGTGCTCTCTATCATCGGAAAGGTCACGATGAAAACAAGAGCACACCAACATCTGCAAAGATATATGATCTAATCAATATGGTTATCTTCAGCAGACTGTTTGGATTCAGACCAAGCAATAGCCATGCATACAATGCCTTACTCTAGGCTTGATGGTCTCTTGGGCCCCCACTGTCGACTTCAAGGCAGCGCTGCCACCATCGACTTCAAGGCAGCGCTGTCACCGCCGACTTCAAGAAACTCTTCATCTTCAGTGTGACCTCAGACAACAAGATGGCATACACATGAACAGATTCTAGCCTCACCTGTTGAAGGCAGAGAATGGAATTCACTGACTGGGATTCTCTGAGCCACCTGTTTGCATTTACTGAGATGGGTAAGTAGTACAGTACACCACCCTCTTGTAGAAAATGCTACACACATCCAAAAAGCTGCTTGCATAGCCTACACTTTTTTCACGACTGTGAAAATAACTGGCGTGAAAGAAGATGCCGCCTACACACTCCTTGGCACTGCCAGCCAAAGCTAATTGGTGTTCATGCAGTGTTGTACCAAAGGTGCATAATACTACAGATCTCTGAGCTGCAGTCCCACTATATACACAGTGAAACATGCACACTCATATTCAGACCTGGCATCCAGCTTTGCCCTGTCTACTGCCCTTTATGTCAAACCTTTGACAAAACATTGTTGTCAGTAAGTCTTTATGTAACATATTTCTAAAATTATACTTAGGCACACAAATATCATGTCTCCTCAGTCTGCTAAAATAGAACCATCTGCAAAAGAGAAAATTGTGATGAAATCAGATGAAATTTCTTAATTCCAATCAGCTCCCAGAGAAATAACATTATGTGCTCTCTGATGAGCGTGTGTGTGTGTGTGTGTGTGTGTCATCCTGCCATACCAACCTTCACATCCTCTTCAGGTAGTCCAGAAATAACCAGTGGGGGGAGACAATGCACACATGCATGCACTTAAGTGCTAATGCAAACTTGCTATAATGCTCTCCATGACATAGAAAATGAATTGAAAGCCCTTCAGAGTAGTCATGGTGTGAGAGTGCTTGTAACCAGATAGCAATTGAATGGGCATATAACATAATAAGTAGGTGAATTAATGTCTGTATCTCTGTCTCTGTGTGTAATTACAGGTTTGTGGTTCTTGGCATGATACAAAGAGAAGTGCCATACATTTACCATGCCTCCTGTCTCCCCATGTTTGGAAAGCCAGATCTTCTCCTGATAAAATGTTTACCATTGAATAGCATCATTAAGATCATTTTATTCATACTTTAATTTCTAACCACCCATGGATTCATGGTATCATGAATTAAATTACCACTCAACACATACTGTACATACTGTACATGCATACATAAATGCACACACTCATTTATTCATACATACACATACACAAACAACAACAAAAACAACAAACAACGTACATGCACACATATACAGTCATTCGTTACTTGTCTTAGCCTGCATAAGCTAAGCTAAGCTAAGCTAAAGTAATGGTTTGGATTGGTTGTGAACTGGTTGTACCACCTTCTTTTGTTATCTGACCTGGATGACTTGTAAGCAATGTAGTAAAACATGTGTAGGAGTGTAGGAATGAGCAGAAAGAATGAGTGAGAACAAGTAATTGTGTGTGTGTGTGTGTGTGTGTGTGGTTGTGTGTGGTTGTGTGTGTGTGTGTGTGTGTGTGTGTAAGGGTCCTGTCGCGTTTTGTTTTCCCCGTTTAGTGTTTTCCTTCATGTCTTCATCTCTTGTTTACTTCCTGTGTCCTGTTCCATGTGTTTCTTTGTTTGTTTTGCCATGTGTTTCTGTTCCCTGTGCCCGTG
Organism: Alosa alosa; assembly: GCF_017589495.1. Lineage (NCBI taxonomy): Eukaryota > Metazoa > Chordata > Actinopteri > Clupeiformes > Clupeidae > Alosa > Alosa alosa. The sequence goes on from NC_063202.1 coordinate 9,234,679, forward strand.
TCTCCGCCCCTCACCTGATCCGCGTTAGTCTGTTAATTATGGTTTCCACCTGTCTTGTTTTACCTTGTTCCTTGTCCACCTGAGCCTTGTTAAATCCCTGTGTATATAAACCCCTAGTTTCATTATGTTCCTTCAGTGTCATTGTTGTACTATTCCTGTGTTGCACTCTGTAACTAAAGTCAGTAAAATCTTGGTGTGTGTGTGTGTGTGTGTGTGTGTGTGTGTGTGTGTGTGTGTGTGTGTGTGTGTGTGTGTGTGTGTGTGTGTGTGTGTGTGTGTGTGTGTGTGTGTGTGTGTGTGTGTGTGTGTGTGTGTGTGTGTGTGTGTGTGTGTGTGTGTGTGTGTGTGTGTGTGTGTGTGTGTGTAAAAAAAAAAAAGCGCAGATGGACACTTGGGCTTTTATGAAGAGCAAGATGAAAGAACCATGGAATGGTTTAGTTTTGGTTCCATTTACAGTATGACAAAAGGAAGAGGTGGAACAGTGGTAGCATTGCTGCCTAGAAAGCAGTCTGCCCCAGTTCATCTACTGAACCAAACGTTGAGGCCCCCTGCTGCTTCAGATAAAAGCTTTTGCTATCCCACACTTAATTAGTTGTACAAAAATAAACAAACCAACAAACATAAAAACACACACAACAGCAGTAGATAAACATACAGTGAAAGACAGAGAGAGGAAGGGGCAATAAGGTGAGATAATTCTCCATTCCTGGCATTTGCCCTTGACTCTGTCATAGATCAACCCCAGACTCATCTTCATCATCATCGTTGGCCTACATGGCTCTGGGCAGAATGACAGTCATTTGTTCTACCACAAGAAAAGCTCCCTTCCACTTGAGACATCAACTGAATTGGGCTTAACTCACGGCTGATCAGAGAAGACTCTCTTTTGTTTCATATCCGTTGTACTGGGTATTGTACAGTACTGTATGTATGGCCTCAAAGTACTTTTTGTTTGAACAAAAGAATTCCAAATCTGTCACATTATTAATTGGAACAAAATTGTACTTTTTAGTGTGAGGCATTTGTGAAAGGGACACGTTGCTTTGCAGGGAAAGGGAGATCTCTAATCTCCACAAACTGTTTTTACTGAGTTATGTCTTAAAAAACTGCATTCATCACTATGGTTTGTTCAACAGTTATATGGATGTAACAATATCCTTGCTATCTATAGTCTTTATGTGTCTAGAGAGGAGGCTGTACAGTATAAATCCTTGTCATGTTGAGACTCAGTCCACATCAAAAAGTGTTTTAAAATAATGGGAAACATTTGACACACAAGTTGCATTCATCTGTGTCCCTTTTGAGCTGGCCATGGGCGAGCACCATTTGAGATATAGATAGAGATGGAATTGTTGTGCCATGCATTGGCCATGTGTTTACCTTTGACTTAGACGCATACATCATTTTAATTCATCATTATAAATAGCAATAGCAAATAACAACCACAATACTGTCATCCCTTCTGATCTCCCTTTCCTGAAAAATAAAGCACATTCTGGTGATTCATTTGATCCTCGAACATGTATTCCAACTCAACAGTGGTGAACAACTGGAGGTTAAAAAGCAGAATTTGAGTGGAGCTACAGAACTCCTAACCTTCAGTTCTCATGAGGATATACTCATCACCATGCAAATGAGTTGCAAGGGTCTCTCTACACTCATATCAAATGTGTGTAATTTTTTTGGACAATTGACCACTTCAGCCCAGAGGAGCAAGTTAACTTTGTTTCTGTAGTAGTTTTTGCGTCAGCCATGTTTTATTCATTTTCTTTTCTCCAGAAATACTTGGCATTTATTTATTCAGGCACTCACACACTGCCCTCATTTCAGCTCTACCTTCCAGCTTGATCTCACCTTAACCCTTTGGGAGATTTAAAGTGATTATGGTCTTGATATTTATCCAGGTCTTTCCACATCAGTTGTCAAGTCCCTCAGAGGTCTTTATTGATACCATCAGTACTTTCCTCGTGTTTTGGGGTTGACATCACATTGACACCATGACTTAGTTACCAGTTTGTTACCTAGTCTGTTTTGTTATTTAATCTGAGCATGTGCATGACGTTAAAAACTATTATTTTAATTTACAAAGTTTATCAAGTCATGTGTTCTGAGAATCGGATCAAAAAATCTCCTAGAGAACTTAAAGGAGAATTCCGGTATGATATTGACCTAAAGTGTGTTGAAACATGACATACGTTCACACTCGGTATCATGTTTCAACACACTTTAGGTCAATATCACACCGGAATTCTCCTTTAACACTTGAGTTCAAAAGCTTCTAAACGCCACCTCCTTCAAAAATGTGATAACAATAGTAAGTGAATGCTCTCCATTCTCCACACATAGTATATGTTAATCAAATAATTTAGCTAAAAAACCTGCTAAACACTCTCTTTCTGGTCTGAAATATCGATTTGAACCTACAGGAGCCTCACAAAAAAATGTTCATTTAAAAGAAAAGTTGTCAGACTGATTTAGAGGATTTTGTATCTGAACTCTTCACTTCACTGGGCAAAATAAAGGCTGCTGGCCGCCAACTGGAGAACTTAGCAGAAGGACTGGCCTACCAGTTCACGTACAGGCATATAAAGACCATGTATTGACCAACAAGGAGGCTCTTAATGAGGCTAAATCTCTACATTATTCCATCATTAGTGCCAAAGGTCAGAATAACCCTAGAGCCCTCTTCTCCACAGTCAACAAGCTACTCCAGCCTACCAATCCCTTTCCACTTACCCCTTCAACTGATCTCTGCTGTGAGTTCCTTCATTTTTTTCCAAAACAAAATTACAGGCAGCTTCAATTACTCCCTACTGCTACTACACTAAGTGATGCCCCCACTACCCTTGATTTACCAGCTCATTCCCTCTCTGCCTTTACACCTGTGGACGAGCACTTTGTCCATGACCTTGCCACTAAGGCTATAGGTCCGACCTGCTTCCTGGATCCTATGCCTGCCCCACTGGTCAAAACCTGCCTGCCTGCCTTCCTGTGCCCCCTCCTTGTTCACATTATAGACCCTTAGGAGAGTTCCATTATCAGCATCATAGTTGGCCCCACAAGACTTCCTTTTTAACATTCCATATGTTATCTTAATGCAGAGGAAGTAGATTGGGGCCCAAATAGAACGTTCAAGCATTGTTTTTGTTTACCTTGTTGACAGGGTCTATAAATTAATTTATTCGCACTGGTTCTGTCCCTCTCTCTTTTCACTCATTTCACCCCGACTACCTCTGAAGTCAAAAAACTTGGTGTCATAAACGACTCTACCCTCTACTTTGACTCTCACATTACTTGCATCACTAAAACAGCCTTCTTCCACCTTAAAAAATATTTCCAAACTCTCGGGCGTTTGGCACAAAAACGAACGTTGGTCTTATGTTTCTTAATCAGTCATGGGTGTGTTTTGGGCGTAACATCCTTTAAACCAATGAAAATTACATCTGTCATTCCCTTTAATAGCAAGCAGCACAACTTCAAACAGTGCACACCAGTATTTTGATCAGCATTTAAAGGAATCTGCTTATACCCAGAGCCAGGGGGTCTGCAAAATAATTTGCTTGAAATAATAAAGTTGAGTTTTATCATTTTAAAACAGATGATGTCTACAGATGATGCCCTTTTCCCCCATAAAACAAGCAAATTGTGTGTATTTGCTCCTACCCACATTTAACTTCACTTAGGTCATGAAGAACCATTCCTACTACTGCTTAGCTTGGCTTATTTGTTAGCCAGCTAGCTGATGAATGTGTAGAAATGTTTGAGTCAGTCCATGTTGTCAAGTGATGGATTTCAATAAAAGAGAAGCGCATGGCAAAAAATTTGAGTGTAAGATAGGAATAAGCTTTGCGTCACGATAAGAATATGCTATGTGCAGCATTTTAGATCGCCAAGATAAGCCCCTTAATGTCTATAAACTTTACTCCTCTGACCGTCCATTTCTGATAGCCAAAATAGTCCCCTATCATGTTTCAATACACTTTAGGTCAATATCACACCGGAATTCTCCTTTAACAATGTTCAGACACACTCAACATTAAATCGATTAACACACACATTTAAAGCATCTTTCATAAGAATATACATGTGGTGAGAATAAACACAACATTTAGCAACCAATTCATTCCTTTGTAACCTCACTAAAAAGCCATGGCCACATGGTTAATACAAGGATACAAGGATACAAGGAAGTTTATTGTCACATGCATATAGTTACTGGAAGTGAAGTGAAATTATGTCTGGTGTCAGCCTATTTGTGCATTTATGGGGGTGCAGTAGAAGAGGGGTTTAGTAGATTAGGTGGCAAGGGATAAGAAAGGTGGGGGAGGATTGGGATTGGGGGCACCAACAAGGAGCACCCAAGAGCAACAGGGGCAAGGAACCAGCCAAGAGCAACCACATTAACCAGCAATTTCTACAAAATAACCTTAGATGGCAACATTAAGAATAAAATGACACATATCTTAAAATACAAAGAGAACGGACAAGGCAAGGTTCAGGTGTTGCACACTAGCATTCAAAATTCCTTCTTCTCTGCCAGCTATATGGTACCTGCCCCCATCCCCGTCCCTCCCTCCCAGGGTGCCATCTACAGGCCTGGAGATACTATCCAAGACATTTTCCCTGAATGTGTGCAATGTGTGCTATGTAATGAGTGTGCAAATACTAAAACATACAAACTTTAAATTGACAATATTAATCATAAGAATTAAAATGTTACCACAGAAACACAAAAAACATTTCCCCTCTGGACCCCCAACACCAATCTTAAGCAGAAACTGCACAAAAATAAAGCCATCCTTACACCAGAAGACTTTGAAGATTTGGGAAAGATTATTGAAACATTGTAGACTTTTGAGTGAAGCTTGAATGGGGGTCGTTTTGCATAAACAGAATGGGTGAGTAACTGTGAAAGGTTGGAAATTAGTAAGACCAATTCCATTGAAGGTTTAACTGAAACCTTCTGATTTCTACTACTGTTTTTTGGTTGCAACAAGTTGCAACAAATGACTGAATATGTTGAACCTGACATGTAAAGCATTAATTCCAAGTGGTTCCAAAGTTACACATAAAATATCTTACATTTCCATGCCCAAATTATATTAGCCTATCCTTTCATATAGTATTATTTTTCAGTTGTTTGTTGTCCGTTATGCACACTGTGTTCTTTATTCGGTAAAGCATTGTGTGAAAATGAAGTGTGAAATTTGGATTGACTATTTTCTCTTAACAACTAGCCACAAACCAACCTTTAGTAATATGAGGAGAAATGACAACTCAAGAGCTCCGTTGCTATAACTGATGTCAATTCTCATGCATAATAGGTCAGAATCTGATACACAAACGTTCCTGTACTGAAATGAAGTTGAATTAGTCATATGTGGAGTATCGGTTTGTGGCTAACCACACTCAACTTTGCTGGAGCCTGTTTGGACTCATTGAAAGAAAGACGTTGTCTGGTATATGTTCCATATAAGAAAATGGTTATACCTCATCAACTCAGACAAAAATCAACATCACAAGTGGAACAAATTGTTAGAGTTAAAAATAGAATTTATTGTTGTCCTACAAAAAGGACATATTTGGAGAAAGAATTCAATTAAATTCAATTAAAAAAAACTTTATTTATCCTCAAGGGGCAATTTTCTCTATGCAGGCACAGTGACATATAAGACATAACACAACATATAAGACATAACACAACATATAAGACAGCACAAAAGAAAGAACAGGACAGACAAAGAAAGAACAGGACAGACAGGCGTGTAAGGGGGGGTGGGGAGGTTAGTCCGAGATGGAGGAGGAGAGGGCTTGGAGCATATTCAAGTTCAAAAGGTGAATAGCCTCAAAAGTAAAGGTGGCCTTCCTCCTGTTAGTCCTAGCCAGAGGACAGCGCAAACGCCTGCCAGAGGGTAGCCATTCAAAACCTCTGTGTAGGACATAGGTAGAGTCTTCTGGGATGCAGTTGGCTTTCCTTAATGTCAGGGGATGAAAATATAGCTGATTTGCAGTAGAGCAGTCCATTCTTACACTGCAGTGGAGCAGTAAGAGGAGGAGCATGCTATACTGACCTCTTTGTTCTGCTGAAAGCCAGTGGCTAGGTTTCCATTCAACTTTCTTTAATGTGCATTTTGACCATTTGAATAAGTAATCCTGACCCGAAGCACTTGAAATGTGCATATGATTTTGTAATGAGCATAAAAATTTGATTTGCTTGGCCCCAGCCAAATGTTTGCATGAATACGCATACAAATATGGGAATGAGTTGAATGGAAACCCAGCAAATGCTGAGGATAGAAATAAGGTGTAGGCAGAGACTTTATAATGAGGAGACAGCACTCAAAAATTCCTCCATAGAAATGCATGGGGTTCGTTTGTAACTAGTTGTCTACACATATCCTGCCCCTTCCGCGACAAAAAAGTCAACATGTGAATACATTGTGCCAATCATGTGTTGTGATCTCGCAGTTGGAGCAAGGTTGGTGTCGTGAAGCCTTGCGCACATGCATTTCTGCCGAAATAGATGCCCGATAAGCGCCCAAAAAGCGTTACAATATGGCCGCTGAGTGAAGGGACTTGCCTGAAAGGACTTTGATGTAGGTCTATATTCGTATGTCATATGTTATCAGCTGGATCCTGTTTGAAAAGCTTGAGCTAGAGTTTATTAGGCCTCTCTGCGTACTCAATAGTACATTGCCCAACCCAAACAAGGACAAATCTATAAATCAGCTGAGAATAAGCACTGTACATGTTTACTGCCTATATTTCTGGGCCTATTTTCTCTTAACAACTAGCCACAAACCAACCTTTAGTAATATGAGGAGAAATGACAACTCAAGAGCTCCGTTGCTATGATGACTGATGTCAATTCTCATGCACAAGCTTGTTTACAGTTGCGTCCTGACGAGTGATGGGTCTGTGCTGCTGAGGAGGCATGTGTTGCATGAGTAGGCGAAGGAAGTTGGATGAATAAATAAATAAATAAATAAATAGATAGATAGATAGATAGATAGATAGATACTGTAGATAGATAGATAGATAGATATCTAGACAGATAGATCGGGGGCAGCCGTGGCCTACTGGTTAGGGCTTCGGGCTCGTAACCGAAGGGTTGCCGGTTCAATCCCCGACCCAGTAGGAAAAATATGGGCAAGCACTGCTCTCCCATGCCCACATCCACGGCTGAAGTGCCCTTGAGCAAGGCACCTAACCCCTCACTGCTCCGGGTTAGTGTGTGCTTTACAAAATGCCGAGACCAAATTTCTCTCATGGGATCAAAAGAGTATACTTAGATAGAGATAGAGATAAAGATGACCAGCTACAAGTAAAACAGTACAGATGAACACAGTATCTTTGCAAAGTTTATAAAAATGCATGTACTGTATGTATCTTTATGATCACATGATGCAGGAAGTAATTTAAATAAAAAAAAATAAAGTAAAGTAAACAATTACAGTAAACAATCAAATCTAACCCTACATTAGTTTAGACTTTGCCAATGAATGGTTCTGGTTGTTGTTGGTGGCGTTATTGCAACCCTGTACAATTATTTCCTCGCGATTGACATTTCATATTGATTTTGCATGTGCATTTAAAAACATTGCAAGATGGATTAAATTAATACAAACGGCTGCTAGTATTTTGGTAATTGGTTTTAGTGAGTTAGGAGTCCTATTCTTAGTACTAAAATGCTAATGTGAATTACCTGCCTACCTACTGTTTTAAAGGAACTATAAACCCAGTGATATTGAAGCTTGGACCAGTGGCTTCAGAAGTAAGCATGAATGCAACTAAAGGATTGTTGATTCAGAACACACACTGACTAGGCTGCAAGGTGTGTGGGAGTGAGAGAGTAACACCTTCCCTTCCTCCCTCCTCATTAGCCTCGTCTGTGCCGCCTTCACACAGGATCCAGCCCCATATTTTCGAGAAGCTGAAAGCCTGCTTATCAGTCAGGGAAGTGGCGGCACTGGGTGCACCTCATTGGTAGCCTATTCTCACTGTGAACAGGCTGGAATTCTTGATTAATCCAACCAGCCTTTTGGCAAAAGTGTAAAGTCTAACTAAATCTAATTTAATAACTTGCCAAAATTCACTTGTTAGTTCAACAAGCAAAGTCCTGAGCGAAAATAGTGGAGGGTCAACTCAATTTTCCACAGATTTTGAACTGCCGGCTGTCAAACAGTGAACTGTGGGGAGCAATGCAAATGATGAGACATAGTGGCTTCACCACAAATTTTACATTGACAAGATGGCCTCTCATCAGAAAAGATGCCACACTTTCGAGGTTAAATTGATCATAGCTCACTTTTAAGTCATGGAAACATATTCCAAAAAATGGCCTTTCAAGAGGATATCAATTTAATGGCACACCAACTTGGAAGTGTGTATTTGCTTTCCTAACTGATGCCATTGAGTCTTCCATTGGCATACACTAATGGAATCCAATGAAAGGTGTGTGTCCAGAACACAGTGGAGTATCCATGAGATACAAGAGTTGACATCTCTGACCCCTCACTGCTCCCCGAGCGCCGCTGTTGATGCAGGCAGCTCACTGCGCCGGGATTAGTGTGTGCTTCACTGTGTGTACACTGTGTGCTGTGTGTTTCACTAATTCACAGATTGGGATAAATGCAGAGACCAAATTTCCCTCACGGGATCAAAAGAGTATATATACTTATACTTATACTTATCATTGCATACCAGCACCTAACAAACTTTTTGTCAGGCTAGTTATGGTTTTTCAGCAAATGTAACCAGGCCAGATATGATTATAAAATTCTGTGCGATACTTCAATCAGCACCTCAACACTCCACAATCAGCAAGAATTCATTACTATCCATTCATACTATGTATCCATGTATGTTTGGTGAAAGTGTTGCATTACTTGCGTCCAGGAAATGGTTATGTGATCCTCAATTGGGCATTCCTTAGTGACTTTTTTTAAGCCAAAACCTTTTGGATTCCTTTGCAGAATATTGACTCAGAGAGTGAGAGCCAGCTGATGGCTTGCCAGACAATCACTCTTGGTCTTATGGTAGTGGAATATGGAGAGAATGCTTAGGAGGATAGGAACATTTAAGTCTAAACACCAGCATATGAAGGAAGTCTCATTCCGTACTTCTTGGTTATTATTCCCTCATCTGATGGAGGTGGGCTTTGAAAGGAACTGGTTAGACACCCACTAACGAAATGCATTTATTGTGTTCAAAAGCAGCCATTTCAGTTGATCTTCCGCCAAACACCTGGCTAGCAGGTCACAACTGCACAGTGGTCAATAATACTGCATTCATTACAAAAATGTATGACACAACATTGTTTTAGAATCAATTTAAACATGTACATGATAAATGTTTTTACATATACTCTTGAGAAAATCATTATAGATATACAACATATTTAATTTATATCAAAGGATTTCAAAGAGTTTAAACTGAAGTGGCTCACTATATGGTGAATGCTTGAGTCTTATGTCTGCATTCTTGCAGGGGTTACAATTCCAGAGCTCATAATTGGCAAGGCCACTGACAGACTGCTACACATGGGGAACATAGCTGTAGCTATTACATGTGTATTACTATATTATAGCAATATATGTACTTTACTTCTATGGATTGCATTTAAATCTTTTTGGAATTTAATTTCTTTAATACTTTACTTTACCATTCATTCATAGTCTTTGTAACGTGTTGAAATAAATAATGTCACATGTGGGGTTACTTAGGGGAGACTCTAAGGACGACACAAGGCAGAGGGTCTCTGGTGCAACTTTACTGTGCCAGAAGGCATCTGTGATGGTACAGTCTTCGCCAAAAACTGCTGATACAACATCTATAAGTGAAGCAATAGTGAGGATGTCCAGCTATACAAAGTACAGTAAGAAAAGTTGCATAACTTATTTAAAAATGCATCCCATTGCAGAATCACACCCAATGGAATTATTAGGCAATTATGCTGACTGTCTTAAAGGTGAGTGTCATTGTAAAGTATACCTTTCTGAGTTATCATGGAGTTCTCCATTTAGTTGGTAAATGTCTCTTTGTGTTATATTAACACTATTAATTTGGTGTTATTTAATTTCATAACATGTACAGCTCATGGAAACTTCCCATGGACCATTGATGGTCCAAAAATTATGAATAACACGTTTTAAATGCAGAATTTTTGGGTTGCAGGAGAGGCAACAAGGAACCAATATGTAAAATATGCACCCTCTCTTGGTGTAAATTATTAATTGTTGTTCTTTACGCACATAAGATGATTGAATATGGCCTATTTGAGAATAAATTAATGAATATAGCCTACAATTACTGGCATATTTCAAAATGTTACGCACTGCTTCACATTTGAATGCTTTGATAGAATAACCACACTGTAATTCTGTTTCATTAAGTTGCCAGTGCTTTGTTGTTGAAGATATTTAATATGTCTGTTAGGCTATTATTTCATCCTCCTGTCAACGTTTGTTGTGGACTGTCTGTGTAATTTGCGTTTATGTTGAACATTGCGCGCGACGTGTCTTTTTGCTTTCTCATGTGTTTAACAAACAAGTAAACAAGGTCTCGAGATGGTCATTTGTCAACTCATGGAGGGAAAAAATAAATGGAGACCAAATTGGTGTCAGAGCATGGAGTCAACCAATGGTAGCCTGTGCGTGGCGGAGTCCTGTAACTTCACCATTGGTTTGTGAAGCTACCCACCAACGAAGGAGAGTAAAGCGTTTTGGAGATAACTAGGTTGACTCATTTCCATACACCACTTCGTACTGTACAAACAGCACCGCCCCGCTCTCCCCCTTACTTGTTTGTCTTAAGTGAGGAACAATCCATCGCAGCCGGGCTCGATTGACACTGTCTGCTGATCTGCTACTGCGGCTGGCACAGAATAACAAGGCAGTTCGTTAATACCCGTCTATCGGGGCTTTCTCCTATACACCGAGCGAGAGATAGCGAAAAAAAAGGCGAGTGAGGCAGTCAAGAACATCGCGCAGACCAAGTTCCGCACCCAAGGATGGCTTCGGGAGATCTTTATGAGGTACGGTTAGTCCTTGTCAGAGGGTTATACTTCACAAAATAGACGAATATTGGAATTAGGAAGTAAGGGGAGGTCCTCTCGCTTGGAAAACCTATATCTTAAGCCTTTTAACAGGCGAAACTAACCAATCCACTAAGCAATATGAAGATGAAACCTTTCCGTTTTTTCTGTCTCGCAGGGTCTATACTTTTGTCGGGTGTCGAGCTCGGGGCCGGGTAAATTTGATAGCGACGGCATCGAAAGATGTCAACTCCACGTCCCCAGTCTTTAAAGTCGTGATAAAGTAGGCTATCGTAACATGACAGTGCAGACATTTAAGCGGTAGAGAGGTTGATGGTTTTTGCAGTGCACGATTGTTTTTTTTTTAGTGGAAGCTGAAATATTGTTTTAAGTTATATGTCAACAAATAGCTCACGTTTAACATTGCTTGTAGCAGGTGACCACGCTTTACTGAAACAGTGTTCGGGAGACTTCATAAAGATGACAACATTTAACCATGCACTGTCTTATTGAAGAGTTAATGTCTGCAGTTTTTAGTTGACTAAGTTATTTCCACGAGTTTTTAAGGTTGTACGTGTGTCCCATTGATTGGCTACCATATGTTATTGACACAGGCTTTCGTGAAAGTTTTGACATTGATAGCCTGTTTATTTCATATCAACTAACTTACGCCTAATTATTTGCAATTGATTGTAATGTAGACTTGTATGAACAAGTAAAACTATTAATGACAGCTTGTTACTTTAATAATGTTACCATTTCTATGTTTCAGTTTCCCTTTTGCGTTGCTCTTGCCACAAAAGTAGATCATGTTTTGTTGCGTCATTCAGGTGTCTTGCTCACGGGTTAAATTGGGTTATGTGTTTGTCCACCGTGGACCTGAGGTGTCTGTTTCTAACAAATTCCTCAAGCCAAATCAAAGGTGGGGTGGTTTGTGTATTTGCAGCTACTAGGAATATCCCAACAGGCATGCGTAAATCCAGGTGTGCTTTGCTCATTGAAAGGTGAGGAGTCAAGTCGACTCTGCACCGACGTTGATTTTTAAACTGAGGCATATGCTTTAAATCGTCGTTATGCGACCACTTGACTTGAATGCCAACCTGTGATGTTTTACCATCAGATCTACAGGTGTCTTACCATGGGTCAGAGGTATTCTGTCAGTGTTCAAGTATTGCATAATGATTTACTTACACATTTGCATGCAGGTGAATGTATTGCATTATAGGCTACTCATACCATAGACTGTTCTATATATACAGTCTATGACTCATACAGTTTGTATGGAATATAGAAGGTCAGTGCTTCCATTCCATGTTAACATGGATATGTTTGTAATGTCATCGTTGCAGTCCTGTTCCCTGCTGTCTAATTTTGTGCCACCAGTAATGTGCATATGTTATACAGTATCACAAAATAACAGAGGATAAGAGATTTTACGAATGTTGAAAACTCCCTGAAATGTATACAGTGTACAGGCAGGTAGACAGACTGTCAAACATCATTTTGTTCTTTCCATGTAATAAATCTGCCATGTCTGGCGCATGGTCTGACTATAGGCCTGTCCAGAATGGCTTTACATTGTTGTCTTTGTTTGAAAATACAAGGGTCAATAATTATCGTTACACTGAAGTGTTACTGTTAACTTACAATGGCAAAAATAATTTCTTTCACTTGTGTGCGTTCTTTGCCATGTATGCACTCAAGCATTTGCAGGCTTGAATCTGACACCTGTGGGACTTTGTTTCAGTTGCTCTTTTTAATTAATCTTATGGACCATGTTGCACACTACCTCACTTGTATTGAACTCTAATTGTGTCCAAACATTTTATAAAAGTAAATGAAATACAGATTTTCCCTTGTGCGATATTATAGTTAGCTATTGTTTCATTTGGTTATTTAGCAGCTTGGTGTATCTTGTCTGATGTCTACAATTAGATTGAAGTAGCCTGTCAGCCTGCCAAAAGTGTAATATGTAGTGAAAGCCATCTACTCTGTCCAAAACTGCATGGACTGCTTGATAGATTGACCACCGGTATCTGAATTTTCAATGCCAAATGAATACCGCTGGTATTATAACCACAACATTTTGAAACTTGACGGAAAAGTTGCAGTTGTTCCACTATGGTGCACAACCAGCAGCATATTACTTTTGCCAGGTGTCCTCCTCCAGTGCTGCTCTTGGAAATATATATATTTTAAATGTGTGAGCTTGCTGTGTTAAGAGAATGCATTTTTTTATGCAAATGTTTTTTCTGCTTAGCATGTCAGTGTGGAGGATGGTGGCAGATTAATCATCACTGCATATCCTTTTACTGGGTATACTGTATTGTATCCAACTTCCTGGTATTCATAAAAGCTGCTTTCAGACATGGCTCATCCATGAATGTGTTATCAATGATTTATTGTTGCTTGTTCATATATTCAATTAGAGTTTTTAAGGATTCAGAAAGCTTTTACTGTGTATCACATAATGACAGGAAATTGTCTTGGGTTAAGGCATAAATATTCTATGTTTAATGTAATTTAATTTAAATTAAATTAAATACAAGATCAAATCCTTGCATTGCCATGGAGCTGCGTTTTTTATGCACGCAGCCTCTTTCCTTGCCCCGCCCCGCTCTCTCTCTCGTAGCCCGCTGCCCCTCCTCTGCATGTGCATTTAACAAAATATTCACGATTGTTGTTGTTGTTGTTGCCACATAGAAGCAGCAGCCTTTAAACTGTGTTACAATTGCAATTTGCAAGGGTTCCCTCAAGTGACAGGCACTCAATTAGACCTATACACTACCAAGACGTTGTCCAAGTCAGCTACCGCCACAAATTGAATCCAATTCTGTGGGAAACACTGTGTTGCAGTGGTTATGAAAGAGTTTTGTAGGTTTTCTTTCTGGCTAGAGGAGCTCTAAAGCGTCTGTCTGAAGGGAGCTGCTGAAGTTGTGCAGCAGATGCCTGTTAGCAATCTTTTGTTATTGAGTCTTTTTTCCCACTGGTCAACTGTAAAGGTCTGAGAGTTTGTTCTGAGAAGTGCCAGTTATCTTGGTGGCATCTTTGTCTTTTCTTGCTTCTCTCTGATAGGAAGATGTACCAGGATGTGATGTTAAAAGTGAGTATTGATTATCCCTCCTATTGTGTTCGTTTTATATGTTTACTAATTTTGTGTTCCCGGTCAAAAATGACCGCTGCATTATAACTTGTTATAAATCCATAGTAACACACATATTATCATCTAATGTTATGATAGACCTTTGTATCAACTTGTGTTCTATTGGATAGACTATAACCAGTTTTAAAATTCTATTTGCTATGGCCTGCAGGCCTCATTGACCTTAGCTCATGCAAGTCAGAAAGGGAAAGATTCTATTGGGGAAAGGTTCCAGTGGGGGCTGGCATAGAAGCAAAGAGGGGGAATGAGGGTGTGTTTGTGTGTGTGTTTTAATGTACAAAAGCACACATACAGTCCATCTGATCAATAAATGTGTGCCTGGACTCAATTTTATACACTGACCATTTTCTCACCCATTCATTTCTAATGGCTGGTCATTTTTGACCGGGAATACACATGAGTGTTCTAAAGTTAAATAAAACACTCAAATTGTTATGAGAATGATCAAATTTGTTTTGTGAGTTCAGATGCCCTGTGTTAACAAAGTCATGGAGCCTCATGCTAGTCAGAATAACAATATTTTTGAGAGAAAAGAATTGTCAATCGGTCACATTTGACCGCAGACACAATAGGAGGGTTAAATAAGTGACTGATAGACTGCTGTTTGAATGGCCTGCCATTCAGCCTCCTCTGAAACATGTGCTGTTGGGCCAATTTATACACCCCATCAGCATACCAGCATACTGTGTGAAGGACAGGTGGTGGTCAGTCTTTTTGCCCAGGTATTAAAAGACCTCAACTGGTTCCACCACTTGTCCCTCTAGCCTGAGTGGTCTGGAGAGAGGGTGTGGAATATTAGTTACCCCCAAACACAGCTCTTTGGTCTTACCTGATTCAATTCCAGGGAGCTCCATATACCAAAAGGCCATGGTGTTTACACACTTCT
Organism: Alosa alosa; assembly: GCF_017589495.1. Taxonomy (NCBI): domain Eukaryota; kingdom Metazoa; phylum Chordata; class Actinopteri; order Clupeiformes; family Clupeidae; genus Alosa; species Alosa alosa. Next base: position 9,249,763 of record NC_063202.1, read on the forward strand.
CGTATGAAAACAGTGAGTGCTCATCTGTCAGGTGGGCCACCAAGTCCATGTCATCAGCGTATTTAAATAGTTTTAGATAGTGACAATCCATTGCTGTTGTAGGTGATTTTGTATGTGTATTTAGAAAAGAGGATAAGTGACAAACCACAGCCCTGTGGGACACCAGTATTTAACATTATATTGTTGGATTTAAAAAAACAAACCTTTAAAAAGTCCTTAATCCATAACACCAGTGTTGAGTTGATTTGTAGTTCCTGGAGTCAGTGCAGCAATCTGTATGTGTTCAGTGTATTAAAGGCAGATTAAAAGTCCACAAACAAAATCTTGCCATATAAGTTTGGAGAGTCAAAGTGCCTGACAACTGTGTCCAGAAGTGTTATGGTGCGTTTCCGTTGCAGCGAATTTAGCTTCGCTCTCGTTCACCAAGGCAAGTGAAATAGAGTTGGCGAAAGTTTAAAGGCGCTCTAAGCGATGTTGGGTAACGTCACTACTGTTGACGTTCAAACAAAACAGAGAGCTAGCTTGTTACTCCCTCCCCCTCCTTCCCATGCAAATGAAACTCTACTAAACGCACATCTTGTCTGTGATTTGCTGGAAATGTTTGTTATATTTTTATGGTCCAGGTTGGACCAAGTTGTTTTTGTTGCCATTTTTGGAGCCTGGGCTGTCCACAGAGATTGCGTTTTTTTAGAGAGTATTCAGGTCACAGGCAGCTAGCGGATGGTGAGGGGATGTTGGCAGTATGTGACAAAAATGTTTTAGCTTAGAAACAGCGTAACATCGCTTATAGCACCTTTAACTTTATTCAAATGAGAACCACTTGAGAACCAATCAGTTCAGCGTGTTTGTGTTTGGTGCATGAGAGAGGTGGGAGTTACAAAAAAGTCTGACCAAGATGGCAGAGGCTGCGAGAGCTGTCGAGGCATGAAGACTCAAACGTTTGCTTTTAGCTGAAAGCCTAACTAGCTTGCTTGCTGCCGCTTGCCAGCCACAACAGCCAAAAGGCTTTCTGTTTCTATGTCCACACCCCCGAGGTGATATTTGGTAAGGAAAAGGAATTATGGTTGTCTCCTTCCATGCCCTGGGGACAAAGCTGGCATTCAGGAACAGCTGAAAAAGCTGTGCCACTGTGCCGCCCAACTGAGCTACACACTCAGTCAAAACTTTAGGAACAGCCGTGGCCTACTGGTTAGTGCTTCGGACTTGTAACCGGAGGGTTGCCGGTTCGAACCCTGACCAGTAGGCGCGGCTGTAGTGCCCTTGAGCAAGGCACCTAACCCCTCACTGCTCCCTGAGCGCCGCTGTTGTTGCAGGCAGCTCACTGCGCCGGGATTAGTGTGTGCTTCACCTCACTGTTTGCTGAGTGTGTTTCACTAATTCACGGATTGGGATAAATGCAGAGACCAAATTTCCCTCACGAGATCAAAAGAGTATATATACTTATACTTATAAAAAACATGACCATTGATTGCATCTAGTCCTGGAGCTTCCCTGGGATGTAGCTGGGAGAGAATGGAAATTACCCTTTTGCTCCTCCACACTAATTGGTGCAGGGGCATAGCCGGTGTTAGTTGGGGTTCAGTCCTCCATAGGATTCGTTCTGTTGAACCTGGCGTAGAGGTTATTCAGCTTCACTGCAAAGGAAGCGGGAGTTGGACACTGGCTCTTGGCTGCTTTCTTAGCTGGACCCCCCATAGTGTCCAGACCCTTCCTTGCATCCCTCGCATCTCCTGGTGAACCTCTCCTCCAACTCATCTTTCTATCGGAGTTTGACTAGATTGGTTTTGTGACTCAGCTCCCGAGTTCATTGACACATTCAATGCCATTTTTAATGGTTTAGAGAGTGTTGTTGAAATAGAGCTTGACCTGTTTTTTGGAGTGACACTGTCAGCACAGAATGACATTTACAAGTAGACTGAGAATATTCAGGTCACCCTCACCCTCACTTGGGGCAGAACATCTGCCAGTCAGTGAGCTCAATACACTCCTTTAGTTTTTTCCACAGAGTCATTACTCCAGACCTGGATGGTTTTAGAATGATTGATTTTGATTTTTGATTTCTGTCTGTACTTTGGCAGCAGTAATATGTAATTGTGGTCTGAGAAGCCATGTGTATGGAGAAGCGTGGAGACATATGTGCCAGGTATGTTTCCTAGGTCCAGCCTTCTGTCCTGTTCGTTGATGTTACACACTGCTGCAGGGAGTAGCGTGGTGAGTTCACGGTTGTTGAAATCCCCAAGCAGGAAGACCAGCTGATCAGTTGCCCTGGGGAGGGGATTGTTGTAGCTCTCTAAAAAATGCATTCTGCTGCTAGCATGTAGTCTGGGTCCAGGGACATATGCAAGAATCACAGTCAGCGGACTGAACTCACAAGGTAAATAGTGGGGATGAAATGACACAGAAACGATTTTGGAGTGTCGTGAGCAGTCGGTCTCCGCACTATGAAATTGGATGCATCTGTCGTTTTCTGGTTGCATCTGCCTTGCAAAGTTTGCCCCGAACGATTTTCCTGTTCTTCTTGTGTCCCTTCTTGTGAATGTAAATCCATCTAGACTCACTGATGAGCCCTCAGATAACCACAACACAAGCTTGTGTTCTAGTAATCAGAATCAAATTTCACAAGCGCAGGAGCTCATCCATTTAATTTCTCAGTGATCACACATTTGATAGAATAAAAGCAGGTAATGGGAGCTTACTTCCTGGTCTTTGCAGTCTGTTCTCAATGGAATGCGCCAACTTTTTGGAACATTAACTTATTTGCCGTCTAGATAAGATGCGGGTTAGATAAGAGGATACATACCTTTCTCTTCTCTGTGTGCACAATAACCCAGTCTCCTCCATTCTCTCCCTTCTAGCTAGAGGCTAGCTATAGGCTAACTGGTGTAACACACTTGTTGGCATAGGTAGGCGATGTTACCACTAAAAGTGGCATCCAACTCTTCCAAGTCAGTTGCAGAAGGCATAGTAAAATCAAAATAGATCATGTCTGATGCATCATACTTGAATGCATGTCAAAGTTGGGAAGGTGATAAAACAACATAATAATAAAATATGTATAACAATGTTTAGAATCAACCATGAGTCGCTAAAACAAAGGAGCACCCGGCATTCCTGTTGCTAGGAGGAAGTAGTGAAGAATTGTTTTTTAGTTTTATGTTTTGAAATAGCAAAACATAGATTAGATATTTACAAGAGGTTCACCTTGCACCTTGCCTCTTCCATTATCCAATGCAAACCAATTTGGAGTAGTCATCACAGTTACATTACTGGCAGCTGCACACACATAGTGGTAAAAACAGTATCAGTGAAGCCAATCTGGCGAGATCCTGGGAAAAGAACACAAACTATTCCTGTTATGCTATTGGATGTCAGAATAGGAATGGAAGATAACATACATTGAATACAACACAATCAGGGATTGCGGTTTAAAGACCGAAAACCGGAAACAAACAACATTTTTGGGTGAATGTAACTAAAAAACAGGTACAAAACCAATTTTACTTGTTCTTGAGTGAGAACGCTATTCTAATTTTAGATAACCGGTTAATAACAGTATTTATTGTTCCCATTAATCTTTCTTTGAATATTATTCAAAAGTCCATAGGCTTGGAAAGTCACCTGCCCACGCAGTGTTCCCCAGACCCCTTATAGGATGAATTTTATGAATCAGTGTCTCCCTTGTACAATAGGCTAGACCTGCTAGTTGATAAAAAAGATTTTCATATCCAACACCGTCTAACTGCCTTTTCCAAGTATGTAGCCTAAATTACTGAGACACCACCAAGGACACTTGTAAAATATCTATAGGCCTGTCATGCAGTTGGTAGCACCACACATAGGTTAGGCTATTACAGGGCTTAAAGCAAGGGCATTATCTGTGCCTGAAGTTAGGCTATCAGACATTTTTGAAGATCTAATATTATATAGGCTAATTGCCTACTTTCAAATCTCGCCCCATGCCTGAATTCAGGCACAGTGTTAGCTGTTAGCCTTAATATCTAATATGATTCGATTCAACTTTATTATCATTTAGCAGAGTACAGGTACAGAGCTTGTGTATGTGCTTTGATTTAGGCTTTAAGGCTGTTGGGCAAAAATAAAAACCTATAGTATTGTGCCACTTTAAATGCCCTTTAATAGCAAACTATATTTATATTCGCAAGGAAGAACAGACTGGACTGATGAAATCGTTTTACAGCAGGCAAGGTTGGGCACTGTGTATAACACATGTGTCCCTATTTGAAATGTGTGACATAGCACCTGAGCTAGCGCTACAAACATGTGGATAACACATTTTGCTCAGCAGGTATAGGTCAAACCCCTCTGCATAGCTTAATGTGTTTGTGTCAGTGTAGCTTTGGTACATCAGGGTTCAGAGGGCGTCTCTGCCCACAGGAACTCACAGCGCCCCATAACTTCCCCATGTAAATCTATGGTCATATATGGAATGTCAGCAGGCCCTAATAGGAAGCTGCTGGGACAGAAATAGACTTGCCCCTATGCTGTTCACGTCATGCTGAGCCCAAGACAACCAAACGGTAGACCTACACTATCAATATTAGTCTGCACTAGGACTATTGTTGTGCCAGTCATGGTGTGTAGCATCCAACTGTACAGAGTTTAATTCAATCCAATGACTGCAAATTCAAGAAAGAAGCCTCATTGACGTCTAATTAATACAGTGCATATAGAAAGTATTCACAGAGCTTCACTTTTAAGCTCTCACAGTTGATGGTGTATGTCAGAGTGAAAACCAAGCCACGAGGTCGAGAGAATTGTCCATAGACCTGCGAGACAGGGTTGTGTGAAGACACAGATCTGGGGAAGGATACAACAAAATTTCTGCAGTATTGAGTAATCTGGGACGAAGGGCCTTGGTCAGACAGGTAACGAAGGACCCAATGGTCACTATGAATGAGATCCAGAGTTCCTTTGAGAGGATGAGATAAAGCGTAAAGAAGGACAAACATCAGTTCAGCTCAGTGCCCGGTTTCTTCCACACACACCGTTGGGAATTGTGGGCAACTAGTTCAGTCTTCATTTCACCAGACCAGAGGATATTTACTTCTCATGGTCTGAGAGTCGTTCAGGTGCTTTTTGGGAAACTTGGTGGAGTGATGCACTGACACTTCGCTCATCCTCTCAAAGCTCTGGAATCATAGTGACATGGCTATTTTTGGAACAGGTGGACTCTAATCAAGTTGTAGAAGCATCTCAAGGACCAATGATTGAAGTAGGATGCACCAAAGCTCAATTACAAGCATCATAACAAAGGGTCTGAATACTTATGTAAATGGAATATTTCAGTCTTTTTTTTTTTTTTTTTTATTTACAAAATACTCCAAACACCTGTTTTTTTTGTGGAGTGCTGGAGTATTGTGTGTAGATTGATGAGAAAAAAATGAATTGAATCCATTTTAAGATGAGTCTGAAACATAACAAAATGTGGAAAAAGTGAAGTGCTGTGAATACTTTCCGTATGCGCTGTATTTCATTATACTGTAGTTTCAGAAAAAAAAGCTATTTTCAATATAGGATTCAATTTAGTGAGCAATTCTTAATTTCGGTTTCAGGTTTCAGATTTAGGATTGTTAGTGGTGCCATGCCATGATTCCTTGTGTACTATGCACATGATTCCTTAGCCATGGTTCTCAATGTTTTTGGTTCCAAGGAGCCCTTTTGGGGGAGAACATTTTCCGAGGACCCCCTCATAACCGTAACAATTAAGCATGCCATTTTTATTCTCTGCAGTTGTGGCCAGGTCCACTATCCCATGTTTTTTGGCAAATGTGCAACTTCGTCTTTTGTCAGTTTTGTTTTTTCCGTCACTTGACAACATGGACTGACTCAAACATTTCTACACATTCATCAGCTAGCTGGCTAACAAATAAGCCAAGCTAAGCAGTAGTAGGAATGGTTCTTCATGACCTAAGTGAAGTTAAATGTGGGTAGGAGCAAAAAAACACAATTTGCTTGTTTTATGGGTGAAAAGGGGCATCATCTGTAGACATCATCTGTTTTAAAATGATAAAACTCAACTTTATAATTTCAAGCATATTATTTTGCCGACCCCCTGGTTATGGGTCACGGACCCCATAGGGCCCCCCGGACCCCAGTTTGAGAACCACTGCCTTAGCCTACTGTGAATTCTGTGACCATGAACTAATCCACATAAAAGTACAGGAACAGATGGAAACATTTGACAAAAGCAACAATTAGCATTCAACAATATTCATTACAAAACATCTTACATTACTGGAAGTAAACATTAATCATTTGTATTTCCTGCCCATCATTCCTTTAGTCACACCCAATGGCGAACTTAAACAAGAATGCAGTGTCCTTTCAAGAAGCACATTTTGCATAATGCTGCAAAATATTTAAAGTGTTTGTTTAAACTTGATGGCCGTAGTTATTGCTCTAGTCACAAGCTGCTGGTTGCTACTGGTTCTCTTAATGTAAAAAATATAATAAAATGCTCTCAAAATGAGTGAAACTATTTATATGGTTATCTGAGAAATACATACAGCTAGAGTGAGAAATAACCTTTTCATGCACCTAAAATCCAATATGACAACATTCTCTTTAAATTTAGTGGCTTTGTGTTTCTGGATTGTTTTGTCATTTAGTCTAGAGAGTAAGACCAGTGTTTCCCATACATTGACTTATTTGTGGCAGCCCACCACAATATAAACATTGACCACCACACAATGATTTTCCTGGTTGTACTAAATTGTGCTTAAATCTGGTTAGAATCATAACCGCGCTGCACTTATTTGTTCAATTCAATTCTGTGGGAAACTCTGAAGACTAAGAGTAAAAACAACAAAGTAGGTCAACACACTGCTTACACAGTCATGACATTCATTAATTCATTAATTAAACATACAAAGACATCAATCATATCAATAGAGAGTTATGTCTTAGTCAGGTCAAGGTTTTTTTTTACCTAGCTGTGAAGACTTGTTGATACCTCAGCTGTTGATCCTACAGTGGCTTACTCAGCTATTTTAGACTGCACTAGGTCATGTAATTGACCATGATTCTGTGTGGCAAGGATGTTTGGAAGACATTTAGTCATGCCACAGCTGTTAGTCAACAGGCTGTTGAGAACTAGAGCAGAAACTAATTGCTGCATGCCAGCATTGTTTGAAGGAATAGAAAGTGGTGGTTATCTTTACGGTTAAATAAAAAATTGTGCACTCGACATAACCCAGTCAAGTCTTGAATTTCTTTGAATTTCTTTCTTGAATCTCCCCTTGGGGATCAATAAAGTATCTATCTATCTATCTAAGTCATGTTGTTGAGTTAAGTTGTGCTGTAGTTTCATGTTTATGTGTAATAAACTTGACACTACACATTGACACAATTTAACTAGAGTCAAACCAACAAGATTACTCGATTGGGTTATGCATCATGCTGCAATAATAAATTGCAAGAGCTTGTGCAGTTTGTACTTTGCGGCAAGTGATTTGTTAGCGTAATAATGAAATGTAAAGGCACCCATAGATCTTTGATTGAGTATAAGGTGAAGAAGAAATGCTATAAGAACCATGTTTTTGGATACCCAGGAGAATATATTGTGCTAGGGTTTCACATTGGTTTCACATTGGTCATTTGGTGGTGGTGATGGGGGAGGGAGGGGGTTGCCATCATCTCATGTCAATCCGGGAATCCATACCCAACCACAACCCTAGCCCTAACCCAAAAATATGTCCTTGAGTTTGTATCCTATCCAGCCTCCTGCTGGGCTGTGGATTGTTCTGTTAGTTTACAGGATCCAATGTAGTAGGCCACATAGGCAGCCCTCAAGCAGACCACATCCAAGTAAAACGGAGCTGTCTGTATTTGCTGTGGGAAGATGTTTACCCCCCCAGTGTGTGTGGAGAGCTGTGAAAAGAAAAGGGACAGCTCGTAAAGTTCGGCAATTTAGCCATGGTGTGCTTATGCCATCACTCTGATGGTTTCATTTTCCTTTCCATTAATGTTGAGCAGAATTATTTCAGTGACACATGGGTGTAGTGCAGCTCTTGTTGTTTTAACGAGGCTATGCCAACCTATAATATCGCAGCTGCTTTCACAGTCCCACAGGCATGTTAAAATTGTGAGAGGGGAACAGTGTGACTGGAAATTAGAGCATTTATGGCTAGAGAGCAAAAGTACAGAATTATAATTATGGTTAAAATTATTTAACAAGTAGGTTGCTTAGTTCTCATCAGTTTTTTTTTATTTTGGGCATGAAAGTAAACCCGTGGAAAGCTTGTTGATTTCATGGGAGAGTGCCTTTGAGTAAATGACTGAATTGGTACATACATTGTGGAGAGCACCAGTGCTGAACCTAGAATGCTATCGGAACTCCCCCTATTACTGTCGGTCCCGTATTTCCGCCGTCTTGCGTGTATGTGTCACTTAATATGCATTTCTATACAAACCAAGACAGCAGACTCCTAAAGAAACGCAAGCACCCACACCATAGGTGTATCTAAATGAGCTATGTGACAATGACAATTTACCGAGACTCGAAGAGCTGTAAAGAGTGTTGTAAGGCTGCGTGTACACATCCGCTTGGAGCTCCAGTGGAATTTTAATTTCATGACGAGAATTCTCGGTCTAACCGTTCATGTGCTGTTGAAACGGTGTAAATAGGCGACCCACCAGGCCAGCACTAACCTCCGAGTGTGGTAAGCAAAATCAGATATTTCAGGCAGTAAATACTCCCGTTAAGAACCAAAACGGATTTTGTTCAAATCTACACACCTATGGCTACTGAAAAATGTAGGGTTCATTTATCAAATGTTATTTTGAAGTATTGAAAGACATCATTGTTTTAGAATTTTCGAACGAAAATGGTGATAATTGGAGGCGTTAAAAAAAAAAAAGGTTTTAATTTTTTTTTTTTAAGATTTTAATTTTACAGGGTAGTGGTCATTCCTCCCCATGTTCTAATAAAGCTTATATATTCTGGTAAATCAAGAGTTGCTTGCCATTTTTACTTTTTACACCATAAAATGGCCATCCTCTAGCACTTTTTGGGCCCTAATTCAAATGGCAGGCAAAGTGCAGAGTCTGTCAACAAGCAAAGTCACATAAACTATAGCTATAGTGTGGCATTTGGAAGGACTGTGCTGACCCATTAATGTTTACAGTTAAGGTCTTGTCCATGCTGTCTAGTGGCATTTCACAGAGAGAATTGTAAATTGAATTGTGTATTAAATAAATATAAAAGAGGAAAATGAATCAACTATCACATCTTAACCCCATGTGGCTAGCACACATAAAATGCCATAATATATATTCATGGGTTCTTGACAGATGTGAAAATGTAAGGCATGTTACACTTATTGCAATATGGAAGGCTTTACAGTGTTGTTTGCCATTTTTGTATAGTACAGTATTTTATTTATTGTCCTAGTGCAACAAGGTGTTGCAGCCCACGGCTTGTTGGGTGAAGCAGGATCGTCTGCCTAAGTGGCCAGGCATTAGACAGCCCATTCATTTATTTTTGACCTCAAGGCACATTAGGTGCTTGTGTGTGTTTTCAGGGAGACAGCTGGGCAAACACTGTGACACATTAGGGGCCAGAGTGGCAATCACAGAGCTTGCAAAATAGCTTGCAAAATTTTAAATCAAGTTTGTCCATTGTCCATTGGACAAACTTGATTTAAAATGTTGCATTATTTTGTTAAACTTCCTGAAAAAAAGTTATGTAGCCTAGAACTGTTGTGTAAACCCAGTGAGAACACAGACTTGTCAAAAAGTGTTTGTGATGGATCCTCCCTATGTCAACTCACAGCTCACAGCTCAGTCTGTGGATTATGGACATATGATGTGTTAGCATAAGAACAATGCATAAAGGAGTGGAAAAAGGAGTGGTTGAGCTTCAGTGAAAACAAAATACATGTTGTGGTGTAAATGGTATATCATGAGATATACACATTTGTCCATAATGGACGTTAAAACAGTATTGATCTCATTGTTTCCAAAATAAACAAACATAAACACAAGTGTTGATATTTATATGTCCCTTGATCAAACTGGTTTATTTGCTCTTAGATGAATGCATTAATATCAATGGATGGCTACACCCAAATTGCAGTGCACTTTGCAGTTTCAAATGAGAGCCCTGTGTTATAAAAGTGGAAATAAACTAGTCCACAGACTGTATCAAGTCTGGATGTTTCGTCTTCCCAAAATTGGGAAGAAACATTGCACATTTGCAATTGAGATTGTTGATTGTGAATGTGTTGAAAAGACTGTGATTTGTTGGGCAGATCAGCCACCTGTAATTGGAAGATGCTTTCTCCTGGTCTGGTCCATTCGGTATTATGCACAACAGTGATTTATCTACAGGTGTGCGTGACGTCCCTTACTCTGACAGCACACTCTGTGCTCAACACCCTGATCCAGTTTGGGTAGATTTTTCACTAGATTGGAGTTGACCAAATGAGGCCAATGCATCAGCCACTGTCAGCTGCCATTACGCGTGCAGACAATTTCTGCAAAAATGTCTGCGCTGTCGGGATAGATGCACCAGATGTGTCACTGTTCAGATGCCACGCGATGCTGTGGCTAATTAGCTTTTTCACTTGATGATTGCCAGTGTAACCAAAGCGTGCCTTGTAGCTTGTGTTCCCTGGATTCAAACAAAAATGGGCTCATGTTTCTTGCCCTGTCTTGCCACAACACATCGCACTTCCAGCTTGTGTGAGAAAGGAAAATAAACAAGACCATTAGCTACTGTATATAGTATATAAATAATAATTATCTCTTGGTTGGCAGCGATGAAAATGGAAACTGCACTAACAGTGTGGACAGGATTTGTGTCATTCGTTACCCTGTACTGGTATAATGAGTTCTTCTAAACAGTGTAATGCAATATTAGTTACTCTGAAATATTAATTCAGCATAATAGATGCAAAAAATGCAGTACATGTAGCTATAGCCTATTTATGTAAATTAGGTGGATATTAGATATTATCTGCTCAGAGCTGTCCTCATAAGATGATTTACAATATAGTTCAGTTTATAGTTGCCTTTACATGGAAATTTATTCATTTACATTCAGAGTACAGTGTCATAATACAATGGATGAAATAATTGTATAAATTAGGGAGGGCATTTCTTAGTACAACATTATAATAAGCTGTGCCAAGTCTCTGGCATTCCCCACGGTGTGCTGACCTGGCCGGCGAAGCATGCTTATGGTTTGTTTCAGAGAGTAAACATTGCCTATTTGTTGGCATGATATCCACACATTTTGTAACTCTAGTCATAAACAAGACAGATGGTCCTCATGGCAGTGTCCTCTGATCATAGCTAGCAAAAACGTTGTGTTCTTGTTGATGGTTAGACTGACCAACTGGGGAGTGGAAAAGTTCAATATAGTATTGTGACCTTTATGCAGTGAGTAGCTGATTTGTTTATGTCATAAAATTGGCATAGAAGTGACTTCAAAGTGATGGATTCCCGCTGCTACAATGTAAAGTGATATGCAACTGGTATGCGATAATGTAAGAGAGTTATCCTTCAAGGTTGTTTAGGTGATGATGACGAATAGAAAGAAATGGTATATTATACATTTAGATGAAAAAATGACTTAACAGTCTTTTCCAGTTTGTTAATCAACTGATGTGATCAGACATTGGTAGCACTTTTAACATGTACAGTATATAGCTGCATTCATTGGGAATGTAAAAAAAAAAAAAACATATATAACATATTTAAGCAGGTAAAGGGTGATATATATATAGATAAAGATTATTTAAACATATAAAGTATGAAGTTGCAAAAAAACTATGCCATTATAGATGATTGCAAAAACAGCAAGAGTGTGTTTAAATCAAATTAACGCTCTGAATGAATGACATCCACGTCCTGCTGATGCAAAAGTTAGACAAGCAGCTTCCTCTGAGTCATCACATTGTATTATGGAGATCATTGTTTAAAAGAGCTACTCAGCAGGGTGCTTGTCTAAAAACACTGACAAACTACTAACAAAAGTTCTGAGGAAAGACAGGTCTTTATTTTGTTTTTCTATTTTTTGTCTTCAAAGGCCACTTGAACATTTACCCTTAAAGACCTTCTGTCCGGACCTCTTTTTGTGCGTTTACTTGTTTAGCCAAAGGGAGTTAAAGAGAAATACTACTACAGTAGGCTGTTAGGAAAGAAGACACCACTCATTTGTGTGTGCGGTTTCCTTATATCTTGTTGCTGTCTTCTATTTACAACACTAAGGGAAGGAAGAGAGAAAGGGAGAGAAATTCAGCATGCAAAACATTACACATACCTTGCGTAATTAAGATCACTACAACTAGAAACTTCAACCTGGCCTTGAATGATTTGAAAGAGAAAGCAAGAAGGGCTTTCTGTGCCATTAAAAAGTCTATCCAATTTGACATACCAATTAGGGAATCTGGCTCAGCATTTTCCAATCAGTCATAGCCCAATCGCATTATATGACAGTGAAGTGTGGGGCCCATCTTAAGCACAGTGGGTTTGGAAAATGGGACAAACACCCAGTTGAAACCCTGCATGCAGAGTTTTGTAAAAACATCTTCAAAGTAAAGAGGAGCACACAATGTATGCAGGGCTGAATTAGGCCAATAACCGTTATCAATTAAAACTGAAAAACAAGCCAAAATCAAATTCTGGGAACAAAATCAAATTCTGGCAAGTGACCCTAACTCGTATTGTTTTAAAGCCCTGAAAAGACAACAGATAAGTACAAAAATAAGTTCCCTCTGCCAGCTAGTATTGAGGCTCACACAAACTAACGAGAATAATCGCAGTAATAATAGTCGCCTCAGGACTATGCCATCCATGCACAAGCAGTCCAGCCAAACCAAATTATAAACACAGAAAAACAAAATTGTCTTACATATTTGACATATTCAGAAAAAAGACAAAATAAACTGCAATGCTGTTTGGACCTGAACAGAGACTACACTATAGCAGACTACCTGTCCCCAGTGTCAAACAGAGGAAACAATGTCAAACAGAGGAAACCCTTGACCAGGTACAGATTAAGCAACCACAGCCTGGCTATTGAAAGAGGCAGACACAGGCAAACCTGGCTGGCCAGAGAAGAGAGACTGTGCTACTGCAGCTACGGCATGATAGAAACAGTGTTTCACTTTTTGAGTTAATGCTGCCAATTAATAGGCATCCAAAATTAATGATTTCCTAAATTGAAAATAATCTACCTAGATTTTGAAATTCTAGACAATCGAATTCTAAGAATGTTATTAGGTGAGGAACAGGATTGTGGCGGAGTTGCAGCCATATATTTAGATGCCTGCCACACTTGAAGAAACAAACAAGCAAACACACACACACACACACACACACACACACACACACACACACACACACACACACACACACACACACTAACCTGAGTACATGAGTAGGAAATATCTGCTCTGAACCATGTCTGTTGTACATGGGATCTTCTTTTGAATTGAATTGAAATGCGAGAGAGAGCAGACTGTGAAGCACAGATTGCACCCTATTAATGGTATACAAGATCCTCAGGCAGCAACAAAACATTTTTTTGTCTTTTGTCTACTGATATTTTTAGTGCCAAAATTTCACCTCTAGCTTCAAATTTGACATCAGGTCCAAATTGAGCATAGTTGAAGCAGGAGTGTCACTGTGGAGGTTGGAGGATGCTTTCAGAGAGAGAGAGGGAGAGAGAGAGAGAGAGAGAGAGAGAGAGAGAGCGAGAGAAATTGTAACTGGAGACAAATTGAAAAATGTTTAAAATGTGGTTTATGCTTCATCTATCTATGTGCTGTAAAGCTGATAGAAATCATCTGTCCTAGCTCTACAGAAACAGCGTTACAGAAACAGATTTAGGATGTGGATAAAGCTTGCCCATCAATTCTGGGAATCAGATTCTGGCAATGACACAATCAAAGAATTTCACAGTGAGGAAAAAAACAAAAACAAAAAAAACAATTAGATTTTCAAACACTCCAAACTGCGGGATCTAAGCTCACATTATCTCAGAAACACAATATTTTCCATCTGAGCCTGTCAGCATATGTTTGTATTTATGGCTATGTGCCATCTCTAGACATGGGAACAAACTAACAGAAATATTTCCATTGTCCTGTAATGCAGTACCAAGATCTAAAACAGATTGGCCTGTGTGTTTGTTTACCCTTGTTACATGTTTTGTGAAATAAGTGTGTCAAATTGATGAATGAGTTCAGTGAATGTGTGCCTATCAGTCATAATAAATTACTGTTGAGAGTTAAGCTTATCCAAGACAGCATTAAATAAGTAAAGGCTTATGTAAAACAACCATAAGCCTTTACTTATACTTAGGGGCAGCCATGGCCTACTGGTTAGCACTTCGGACTTGTAACCCGGAGGGTTACCGGTTCGAACCCCGACCAGTAGGCACGGCTGAAGTGCCCTTGAGCAAGGCACCTAATCCCTCACTGCTCCCCGAGCGCCGCTGTTGTTGCAGGCAGCTCTCTGCGCTGGGATTAGTGTGTGCTTCACTTCACTGTGTGTTCACTGTGTGCTGAGTGTGTTTCACTAATTCACAGATTGGGATAAATGCAGAGACCAAATTTCCCTCACGGGATCAAAAGAGTATATATACTTATATACTTACTTATACTTATACACTGAATTGTGTTAACATATATAAACTTGATTAGTAGCAGTTATTTAGTTTGCTGGTACTGTGACTTTCATTCACCATTATATTTCTGATAATTGGAGATGGGTAGCAGTTTACAGCTGATAGGTAACTTATTTGACCTCTGTACTCCCTCAAAGGCCTTGACAAATACACAAACCATGTCTGATGCTGGGCCTCCACTAAAAGCTCTGAAGCTCCTCACTGAAAGATTTATGAGTCCGAGCAAAGATTTAGAAGCACCCTGTTAAATTGGTTTTCTGCTCAGTTCAAGTGGTTCAGTTTCAAGAGTTTTTATGGTTTTAGTGGTGGTCTATATAACACACACAGATGACTGTGTTTTAGGTAAACCAACATGCCAGATCGACTTAGTGCCTCAATCAAAATAATCCAGATAGATAGTTGGATGACAAACGTGAATAACTCTGAACATTGTTATGGCATGGAAATGGCACGAGTTCCCTAAACAGCAAAGAAGTGGGTAGAAGCTCCACCCGTTCCATCAGTTATTGCTACATGTCTTCACCATATGACTTGCATATCTTATTTTCCTTAGGTTAGATACACAGCTTGAACATTTTTTTGAACATGGTGTTAAAATGTTCAAGTGAAATCATAACAGACTTTCTTTACCACTCACCATTGCTGTTTTCCTCCATGTGCCTTTAGGCAGCTCTGCCACTTTGGGGTTGCACATCATTGAATTAGTTCAGAAAATTCAAACGCAAAAAATATGCCATCCACCCACATTTCAGTCAATTTTCCAGTTGGCCGGGAACACATATATCTGTATGTGAGACAACTCATACGGTTGTGCTGAACATTTGACAAGATGGCAATTTATTAGCCTGACGTAGTCATACTCAATTCTAGTCAGAATATGAGTCTGATACTGCTCCATTGGGACGTAATTATGGTCACCTGTCCATCATCATAAAGCCCGGTTTGATTGGTCCGCCAGATCTAGGGCGAGCATAGTTGCTCCACAACGGAGCAATGCCAGACCAAACTTCCCGACCTCAAATGTTGTGGGCGGGACTAAGTTCGGCTGGCACCCAGGCTAGCAATTTATCCTCATGAGCAATAAATGCTCAAACATCAAAACTCTACCTATTAACTTGGAGCTAGGCAGGAAAAGTCGTGTCCCCAGTCGTTTTTTACTGATATGAGTCCAAGCCATCTCACATTTATCTTGGAAAAATAACTTTTAATGTTTTGTGTTCATCTGTGCTCCTTTCATTGTGATTGTATGCTATGGTAGTACTTTTGGTTTGCATGTATACACCCCCTCCAAGACTGATTGGTTTGTGTTTTTTCTGCAATGTAATGCAAGTGCCATGCACTTAACAAGTAAGATGTATATAATTGGAGTTGGAGTTTTGGTATGGCAGTTATTTTGCCTCAACTAAAGTGTTATTTTAGTGATCTTTGAAAATGAGGTTAGAAAAAAATACAGTATAAAGTAAATGGCATTATATAAGAAATGGCTATGTTAGTATACTGCTGTCACATTTATGGTATGTGTAGAAGTAAAACATGCATAGAACATAAACCTCCATTTTACAGCCACCAAGTGGTATGTAACTAGTCTGCTTTGTTCATAATATGCTTTATATTGTTTGAATAGATTATTATGACTACACATTTTTGGAGTTATTATTGTTTGACCAGGAACAAACTTAGTTGCAAAACTATACTTAGGTAACTCATACATGGGCATACTCTACAGCATATGGTTCCTTATCTCAGCTCCACAGTGAGCTGGTCTTATCTCGTCAAAGCAACCTGTTGCATCATATACAGTTTCAACTGTTCACACTAAATTAGTGAATGTTATGTTGAGACAGGTTTGCCGACTTCTTCCATATTCTGAATTTTATTTTATGGCCTCTAATTTCATATACATGGTTGTACATAAATGTAGCATTGCAATATTGTACACCAAAATAAAAAATAAAAACATTTGTTTTTATAAAAACATTCACACACTTTGAGACAAATAGTAGTTTTACTAATTCCATGGCTAATTTGTACAGAGGAGGTATCGACATACTGTATGGGTATAACAATAAAAAGTGCACTAGCAAGATCTGTACTTTCATCTAAATTCTGCACCAAAGACACATTTACCTGAGTGCATCTCTGTTTGACCCTAAACACACTCCAATTAAAAATGCATTTCCTGCATTAATGCCAAACAGGTAGGATGCATTAAGCTTCCACAGAGGAGGGGATAAGTCACCACACACAGCCAAAAGAAAATCTTGTTTGTCTGAACTGAACAACTTAAAGATGTATTTGTAAAATTCTACATGTATACATTTGAAAGAGAAATGCGTAATTTATGTTATTATCATTAAAACAGATGTCGTTCTGAAGCCACAAATAGAGTTTCAGTGTTATGGTGCATTCCATTTCTCAATTTCAGGACATTCATTGCATGTATTTAAATTGATCTGGTGCTGTTAGAATACAGACAAATATTGTGACTACTGTTTTCCAGACTTTGAACAAGCAGCCTCTTTATATAATTTCCATAATATCTATACATACCTGTATTGCTCTTTTAAATTTCACATTTTACTTTATTGCCACGGTGTAGTTTGTGTATGGGAGACTATGACTCTCTCTCTCCACATCCTTGACACATATACAAGTCTTATTCAGAGGCTTGTGTATTCACTACCATGCCCTGGAACTCGTTTGGCATACTTCATTTGATCAGATTCAGTTTCATGTTGGTTTATATCCACTTGAGTAGGGAGTTGAGTGGATCTTTGAAGGGCTTGTTTCAGGTCAGCAAACACCACAGTTGTCCTTGATGTTCCTGCCGACAGTTCCAGCTGCTACTATTCAGTAAACAGTATGCTAATAATAATATACTTCCTGAACATTTTAGTTCTTACAAAGTTAGGGTTTGTATATGTTTATGGGTATTGGTATTATTTTGTTGAATTGTATTTAGTCAATATTCATATTAGGTTATAACTTTACCTTAAACTGTTCATTTTGATGTTAATGTAATAATTATTGATGCCATTGTAAGTTGCTTCAGACAAAAGTGTCTGCTTAGAATCATAAACATAAGTATTGTCATAAAAATGTTAAGGCTTGTGAACAAGATGGTGTGTTCAGTGGAGCCTGTAAAGTGCTTGCCCCAATCTCAGAGCAACTGCACTCAAGGAAGGCTTTTATACCTTGGAGAATAAAGAGCATAGGACAATGATCAGTTGAACTCTGTAGGGCTTAGAAATGGCATATACCGGTACCTATTTCATGTTGTGTCCCAAAAACAAAGACCGTTTGTGCATTCAGTGCCATACCTTGTCTTCTTTAAAAGTGTACTTTTGGAAGTAAGTACTGTAAACATAGGGTTATGTCAGTAAGAGTCTTCTCCATTTTACTAAGCACATTTTATAACATTTTGTGCCTAGTCTGTGTTTACGTTTTGCTGACTCATACGCTTCCATTGTAAAGGATTTTCAAATGTATGATTTTAGTGTTCAAACTGAGTACTGGATCAATTTCATTCATTTATATCTACAGTGAAAACGTACACCCAATAATGTTGAGTTTTATGGGACGCAAGTAGGCCTTCAAACGAATTGTTGACCATGGGGACAGGCGTACTTACCAATTACCCACACTTTGTGGCATGACTAAAGCACCACCTTTCACTCTGTGCTATCCTTAATACTGTGACTAAACCTGTCTGACTAAACAGCGTCATATTCAGTCAGTCAGTCAGTCAACAGTCAACACATTTCTCATTTCTAAAGTCACCTTGTTGACTATTTATTGATCTTGACTTCCAGGTGGAGAGAATAGTGGACAAGCGGAAGAACAAGAAGGGCAAATGGGAGTACCTGATCCGGTGGAAAGGCTACGGCAGCAAGGAGGACACCTGGGAGCCCGAGCACCACCTGCTCCACTGCGAGGAGTTCATCGACCAGTTCAACAGCCTGCATCTGCACACAGATCGCCGAACCACCAAACCAGCCGCCAAGTCCAGTGGGGGTTGCCCTCGGCACCTCAGCCGTCCAGGCGCCCCGGAGCACACGCGGGCTCGAGGGGACCATCGGAAGAAAAAACGTCCTTCTGTGACAGGGACTGTGGCTGGGGTCGGGGGAGGGCTTGGGCTCGGGGCCGTTGGAGGAGCAGGACTGGACTCCCAGCATAAACCCAGAAAGGTGCCAGCAGGGAGCAAGCCAACCGGGGACAGAGTGACCAAAACTATGCCATACAAGAGCGTGCCAGGAGGGCTTCAGTTTGTGCCTTCTCCTCGCAGCCCTAACGGACTACAGAATGGGGATGTGGACCCCTTGCATTACAGGACTAATGCCAGAACAGCACATGCGATGCCTAGTGGGGAGAGGATGGAAAGAATGCTTGGGGATATGGACATCAGTGGAGCTCCACCGCACATGAGCAGATTAGGTTAGTGCTTCATTCTTATGGCGTATTGCTATTTATTCCCATTCCTTTCTCTCTTTTTCCACATTGTTGAAATCGGTGGTCAGCTACGGCTTTTAGAAGTGGTGGATTAACATCGCATATTAAGAGAGTTTCAGTCAATTGCAATGCAAATGAACTTAGATTTGGCATAATCTACAACATAATCTACATGTCTCGCAACACCTGCTTAGTGTAATGGGTGTACTATTCCAGTAATCTCCTTAATTTGGCTCTCTAGCAGCGGAGGTTAATATATATTAAAATATTACCGTGAGGTTTTCTTTCAGCCAGTTTCATCTTGTGTGAAGTATGAAATGTAGTCAGAAATAACAGTGCAGTGATAAGATACAGAATTGTATGTTCCATAAACTCAGGGGTCAAGAATAAAAACAGTGGATGTCTTCAGTGCTGTCCTTGGCCTGTGCCTGTTTAATGCTGGGAAAAGACTTATGACCATACACTATGTGAGCGGGTCATAACAAACAGAGTTCACTGAGACAACCCAGACTCAATCATGGCAGAAAGAGCTCATCTAGGACTTCTGAAAGTTTGAAATAAATAAAGTTGTTGCTGACAGTGTGACTCATGTAGCAATGATTGTTAGTGTGAGGACATTCTTGTTCACTGCGTGAGCTGACTTCATAAGTGCCATTCCCGTCCCTTATCTATCTTATCTCTTTGTTCATTGTCGTCTGCAAATTTACAATTTCCAGTGTGTTTCATGTGCTGTTCAACAGACTAGAAACCTCTTACAGAAAAGCCAAAAGATAAATCTAATCCAAAATAGTTTGACCATTGGCGGTATCACTCAATAGTGTCAATATTGATAGCCATTCTTTGTAAAACATCCACTGTGCAATTTACTAGTCTTTTTGCTTAGTTCAGTATCACAACATAATAGTGGAGTATACCACACATCAGCATAATACAGAATAATAGAGACTCTTTCTGGGCTTTCTTCTTCCTGTCTGTTCCCGGATAGGAAGGGAGGGAGGGAGGGAGGGAGGGACAGACAGACAGACAGACAGACAGACAGACAGACAGACAGACAGACAGACAGACAGACAGAGTCCTATTTCCGCTGTTTTAACCATTGGCATTGCCATCAAAATAGATTCTATGAGTCATATCCTCTGAAGCTGTCTACCCTTGTAATTGCAATAATAATGTCTGCAAATGAGAGTCATGAGTTTTATATGTTTGTTTCTTTAGTGCTGCCCGAAGCATACATACAAACAAACCAACAAACTAACTAACAAACAATAAGCTGTATTTCCTAAACATCTGTATTTCCTTTCTACAGATGGCCAAATAGGATAACCTACATTTGTGACAGTTTTGGGATCGCAACCATTCAGTACCATGCGTCGCCCCCTTTTGTGGCTTGTTCATTGTGTTCCATATAACTCTGGTAGAATCATGTAAATACTGCCGTTCTACATTCTGTATAGTTCCTTTTGTGGAATGAAAATAAATGATGGTGAGGCAGCACATTTATAGTTCAGCTGTACACTGGTATTTGCCTTTCCAAATTCAAGGGAAGGCAAAGACCCTGAAATGTAATATGATTAGGTTAGAGGTCAGGCACAGTGTTCGTAGGCGCTGTTTCCTCTTCAGTAATTTGCTCTGTGGTTATATTGTAATGTCCTCTTGTCCCATGCTATCAATGTCTGCAGGTCTGTGCAGAATATTTTGGTTTGCCAGAGATTATCAAGGTCATGCTTTCAGTTGAAAACAGATGATTATATAGTAGACCCCTCTAGTGCCAGGAAAGGTTTAATGTCAACTCTGAAAATTGTGTTGTTCCACCAAACATTTATTTTCTGCCTATGCCAATTCAAGTCTCTTTGTCAAAGTGAATTAAGATAGTAATCTGGAGGTGATGGCACCATTTTGAAGCCAAAACAATAGCTACAACAGAGATGCGGAGAAGGACAGAGAAGGTTAAGGTCTCTCTGACTTTCTGCATTGATATGCTCTTACGAAGACACTGAAAACACACAGACACAGTGAGCAGAATACCATTTGATTTGATTAAGTGATTTGGAATAAGCCCTGAAAACAAAGGCACTAATTGGACAGTTTTTGTTCTCACCACTAAACCATACCATCAAGCTGTACAGAGACTGGGTATGTGGCCACATCTGTGCTACCAGTGTGGCCAATGGGAAACCAGTAGGGTGCGCAGAACTACTTACAGAATTTCCCCCTGGAATTGGGCTCTTAGGAATTCCGAAAGTTTGGTTCCATATTGAAGAAAGAATACCCACTCAGGTGAAAGTGCCCGCAAGCAGAATTCCAGAATGTCTTATAAATAAGCTAATGGAATAGGGTGAAGCGTGGTAAAAATATATCCCTAAAAACAATATATAAATTCCAAGAACTTCTAAGAACAGCATGCTACCAGGGAGGGTATTTAAGGAGACCTGACAAAACCTCTTGGCCAGAAAAGCCTTAATCAATATTTTAAGTGTCCATTAATACTGACCTAGTCCGTCTGACATTGTTTTTGTGTCAGTGACACTTTTTTAACATAACAACAAAGATACCGTATAAGTAAATATACATATAGTGATTAAATACATGTTATGTACTCTGTGGTAAATAAATATTGTACCATACAGAACAATACAGTACAATACAGAACAATACAGTACAGTGCAATAAAATACAATGCAATGCAATGCAATGCTGGTGAGGCTTAGGGAGGGCATCAGAATAGTGTGAGTCAGCCCCCCCTCCCTCTGAAATGTGGACAAAGTTAGAATATGAAGAAGAGTTGAAGGGACAGCGAAGGTCTTGATCAGGAGTGATTGTTTATATATGTATCCAAGCCGTTCCTTTAATAATTAAATTGTTAACTGATTCTATTCTGTCTACTGAGTCTTTCTGGTAGAAATATAGAGAACATAACAGCTGCCTGCACAGCGTGTATACAAGAGAAGTTTTGTTCCCCAAAAGTAACCTGCTGTATTTTTTTTCCCCCCTTGGCCTTGTGAAGACACTTCAATGGTACTGTTTCTTTCATCTCAAATGCCTGTCTGTCTCTATAGACCACTGACCTATGTAGCCTACACTGGGTTATTTACCTGAACCATGATGGAGAGGAATACATGGATTAAACTTTGCGAGAAGTCTCAACGTTTCTACAGACTGCACCACCTGTTCTGCATTGTCTAGCAGTGTCTAGCATTGGCAAGGTTTTTTACCTCCTTCCCTGGAGGGGCCAAGTCCCATATTTATCGATCAACCCTAGGAACTGCTGCAGTCCCGCAGGAACTGCTCACCGGAGCCCAGAAGGAGGGCTGCTGCCGACTGGCCAGCTGCTTGGCCCAGCAGGGTGTCGGTAGTCTTCCTCAGCCATGGTTCTTTTCCCAGCAGCCTGCTAGTTTGTTTGCAACATTACGTCCCATTTTGCAGTTAAAATATGTCTAAATGATCACATTAACATTTATTTTTTTTATTTTTACTTCAAAAGTAAACCCTTATTAGCTTTTTTTTGTTTTACCTTAAAGCAACACCAACGAGTTTGTTGTACCTTAAAATAATGTTTCCAAACTTGTTTCAGTTTGTGGTTCATCAACTCGTAACAGGCTGAACGGCGCTTCTGCATTCGCTTCGCGTCCCTCTATCAGCTATAACTGCACTGTGTAAGTTTGCCAGATCGGGTAGCGGATCTGTAGTTCGATAGAATGAGACATAAGAAACTACAAAATTGCCTTGCATCTGATGTTGCAATACATCATACTTTCATAAAATCATGCAACATATTCTACCTTGTCTCTGGACATCGTTATTTGCAAAGCCGGTGCTGGATAAACAAATAGCATGCGTGCGGCTTAGGGAAAGTTTGTTGATGTTACTTTAAAAATATCATCTTATTAGCTCAATATATCTCCCATATGATTTATATGTAGACCAGTGTTACATGTGGCTTCTAGCAGTCAGGTCTGGTCATTGGCAGAAAATATTGTGAAACTGTAAAGACATGGGTATGGTGCATGACTGCTGACCTGAGACTGCCAGGGTTTATACCTTGAGACTGGTTAACACTTTTGATAAAAGTTGCATCTGTTGTGCAAGGTCAAATCACCAAATAGAGAATGGAATGGAAACCAACTGTTGTTTGGATATCTAAAAATGTTGCATAGAAATCTAGAATCT
The DNA here is from genome assembly GCF_017589495.1 of Alosa alosa. NCBI lineage: Eukaryota > Metazoa > Chordata > Actinopteri > Clupeiformes > Clupeidae > Alosa > Alosa alosa. The sequence continues at coordinate 9,273,035 of NC_063202.1, forward strand.
CTGAATTGGTTATGCTTCAACATTCACCCATCCACCCTCATATTGGTTCTGAAAAAAAGGTAAAGACATTGCCCTTTGTTGGAGCCTGGATTTGGGAAAGCATATTCCCTGAGCTGTTTAGAGCAAATGTCTCTAACTTAGACATTTGATAGATGGGGGCCCTGAACAGTAGGACGATGAATGTAGTAAACATATAGTCTTGATTCACAAATATAAGGGCCCATATGAATCCACATTGTCCTTAAATCTTTGTACTTTTCCATTCTGATTGTCATCCTAGGATACTGATTGCTTTGCCTGTTCTGATTAACAACAAAAAGGACAGATTTTATACAGTCTAATTCTCATTTTGGCTGTCGCTAGAGATGCTAGATGTTTAGATTTTGATATTGTGTCTGTTGTACAAGATGTTGACAGCGCAATAACGAACAGGAAACTGCAATTAAGGCAATTAAGGCATGTGTTAGGAAGAAGGATGTTTTGGCTGTTCTGCCTACTGGATTCACAGTAGGCTGTTTCATTGCTCTGATTAGTTAGGTCTATCCAATTTTGTGCGAGGCATTTTTCCCCAGTATCGGTTGAAACACACACCCAATAATCACGTCCCAAACATGCAGTATCAGACACAAATTCTGAATACTTATTTCCAAGCTTTGAGGCCTATCTTTTGGAATGGTTTGCATTGCTTACTGCTGGCATCCCTGCCATAGTCAAATACATGTTTAACAACCCCTTCAAAGGGTTCGACAGCTTTAATTCAGAACACATGGCATATTTGGTGGATTTTTCATAGTATTTTTAGCACTTGCCAGCATAGCAAATGCTGTGGAGAAAAGAAATACATTTCTGTGACTGGCCCAAAATGTGTAACATATCATTTGTCTTAATTAGGATGAACAGGTGTTGTGCCCGTCAGGACAAGCATCTGCCTGTCAGACGTCTAGCTTTACTAAGGCAACCTGCGTGTCAGGAGGTGGGACTCTGCACACACTCCACTGTACACTGACTGATGAGCTTCAAAACAGCTGGCGAGATCCCTCACTGCAGCTGCACCTATATGGACTCTCCACAGAGAACCATTGTACCAGGTGGAAATCATTAGGTTTACTCCACCTTGCGTCTGAGGAGAGACTCGGAGCTGTCTGATAGGTTGCTCCAGCGATCAGCACACAATCTACATTGGAACATACAGAGACAACCTCCTCAACCTAGAAGAATTGCTGGCCCATAAACCCAAAGCGTTTCGAGTGGCTGCCTTTTTAGTTCAGGCTTGTCAATGACAGTGCTTGTGTTGATTCTGAATGGCTTCAGGGTCGCTCAGTAAGTGAAAGCATTATGGGCCTCAGTACCTCAAGAGACTCTTAAGAATTGGCACTGGCAGTCATGAGAATATGTATTCCAGACCTTTATTTACAAAGCCATCCACGGCCTGCTTTATCCATACAGATTTCGACACAAAAGACATGACTCTAAATGCCCTCTTTTTGAACAAGAACTTATCCAAGATAAATATTCACAGTATAGATGTTTTTTTGGGGTCAGTATAATAGGACTTGGGAGCCAAACAGATACACCTCCCCCCAGACAACCCCCCCTCAGAGATTCTTCTGCCTGGATGCATGCTGCCCTGGCAGGACATATGATTGACAGACAAATCAATGTCCTGATTGGTTGGATCTCAGGAGGGCTGAGATCCCCCCCTATTACTGGGTTTCGAGCAGTCTGAGAGGCTAGAGTTGTTTCTTAGAGCATATACAATGATAGATGTGAGAACACAAGGGTAGTGCATTTTACATGCCCACTCCACCAACAAGAGATGAATGATGTTGATGATGTTAATGTTGATAAATGATGATGATGTTCAATTTGCATTACATGGTGCCCTGGTTCAGGACTGTGTTATATTTTCATTACTATAGCACCTGTTTCATATTATTGTTGGTGATATGAGCCCTATTTGAGTGATCTAAACATGTAATCTGAAATGTGAAAGTGCTTGTAAGTAAGTGTATTTAGGGCGTTTCTGAATTCACTTTGGCTATTTTGACAGTACTGTAGGAAAAGGGTTCTCCATGCCAGGCACATGGTTCTAAAGGGTTGTATTACAGTTGTAATTATGATACATTTTTTACTTTGCTTACTCCAGGACTCCTACTTAACTGGTATCACAAGGTTTTTGTAACCGTAGATAAATCCACCTTATTTTGTCTGCAGAAGAAAACCCAGTATACTGATACTCCCATTCATCTTTTTGCTTTCAAACAGGAGCTACTCTCGCAAATGGAGGATTAAATTTGCACAGCTCAGTGAAAAGAAAGTTGGCGGAGGACAAAGGCTACGTGTTTGACAAGAGACTTAGGTACAACGTGCGACAGAGCGACAACAACTGCCGGTTCCGAGACATTGTAGTCAGGAAGGAAGAAGGCTTCACGCACGTTTTGCTCTCGAGCCAAACCTCAGACAACAATGCACTCACACCAGAGGTAAGCCACCGACCAGCAGAGTCACTGGAACAATGCAAGGACTCATTCAGTGGGAATAACACACTCAGACTGAAGCCAATTTTAGCAGCAAATTATTACTATTATCTGGAGCACTGGGTAGGTACTCCATTAGACAATGACATAACATCGCATCAAAATGTTCTTGGGAGATGCAGAGGATGTGTGCTAAATAGTCTACATGGTATACAGTAGGTTACAAATGAATTATTTTTTTATTTTTTTTAAAAAACATCGTAGCTATTAGAAGTACAGTGTATACAGGTAAAACACCAAAAATTTGGTTAATCTAAATGTTTACCTAAATAAACATTATCAAGTGCCATATTGTTCATCAACCCTTTCAATGATGTAAACTAGTTGAATGCAAAAGGGGCAGCAGCACACATCCTGCAAAATAGTATGTTATTGATATTTAATTTGGTGGATTCCCTATTTGGCCAACAATGTCAATGACAAGAATGTTACCATTACACATTTTGTGTGACTCATTTTACTGTTATTTGTTATGAAAATAACACACCAACTGTATCATCTCAATATGTATTCAGTGTGTTATAACTCATTTTCTCATGTGAGATTGCCGACATTTGAGTGGCATGCATTGATTAGAGACCAAATGTATCAATAATGACATGTCTATCTGTGCTGGGTAGTGTTACACAATGTTTTCATTTGCAAATATTGAAGAACTAGCAAAAATTGTGGCAGAATGGCTACAGTGGCCTTGAAAGAAATCCTGTAAAATGTATTTACATAATTGTGTATTTTACACAGATTGCAACATTTTAATTGTCCTCAATACATCAACATTTTCACCTGACATTTTAACCAAATCAGGTTCATCTATGCCAAATCCCAACATCAGATGTTTTTCCCATTTTATGTCATTGCTGCTGAAATGTTTCATTTAGTTGTCTTCGTCAGCTACCTTAATTACACCTTACAGCAAAGCCACCCCTCCTGCTCCAGAAAAAATGTGTGTCCTCGGCCGCACTCACAAGAGACAGACTTCAAACGAGCAGTTACTCTGCACAAGCGTTGCTGAAGCACTGATATGCAGACTGTGGCCACACACCCATTGATCACTTCACAAGGCAGCCTGCCCTGAGCACCGTTAGGAAACAAGGTCAATGTTTTGTCAGTTGAAGGCGGGGCAGTCTTGTCTGATGAGTACAGGGAGCAGCCTCTGACTGCCCCTGGTTGTAATTTGTAGCAGGTGCATAAATGATGCAGACTGTCCTAAAGGTCTGGAGAAATCTGTCCGACCATATTGCCATTTTAATGATGCTCTGTCCATGGTGCTGGAAGCTTTGACAGTCTCCCCACACAATCACAAAAGGGGCTTGGCTGTTCATTTGCCAGTTGGAGCATTGCTGAATGAGACCAGAGCAATTCAACAGTGAACCTGAACGATAGTTCTGCATTGTCTTGCTGCAGATCTATTTTGTTTCCTGTGAATGTCAAGAGTGTTTTTGTCACCTATTTTTGTGGTAGGCGAGTGGCGGAAACCCACACATTTGAAACATGGGTGGTCCGTTCATTTCACAGTTGCTCTCAGCGGGGCGAGGGAGGCATGATAAGCACCCCAGGACGGCTCGGCTCTCCTCCTCCTCTTCCTCCTCCGCAGAGACAGTGGGGGATGCTGATAATGCCAGCCAACCTTCAGGGGGCGAATTGTGAGGAGATGAACACCGATGAATTAGTGTGTGTGTGTGTGTGTGTGTGTGTGTGTGTGTGTGTGTGTCGTTCAACAATCCTAAACTCCATTGTGGCTTATGAAGATGTTCAGAGCCCCCCCCCCCCTCTCCCTTTCTCTCTCTTTCTCTTTCTCTCTGTCTCCCTTCTCTCTCTCTAACTCTTTCTCTCTCTCTCTTCCTCTGCTCATGTTGGGGCTCAGTGGGCCTTCTCAGAGAGCCAACATATTTAGGCCTTAAAAATCCCCTCTCGCTCTCAGCCTCTCCAGAGTTAGTCAACAGTGCAGAGCGAAGTGGAAAATGGATTGAAGCGAGCAAAAGAGAGAGAGAGAGAGAGAGAGAGAGCGAGAGAGAGAATGAGAGAAGAAATGGTTGAGAGGGAGTGTGTTATTGCTTCCTGCCATCCCTTTCCCTCTGCCAATGCACTCGCACTGTTCTGAGTTGTGCGGTGGTACAGTCCCACTGGCCTCGTCGTCCGTCAGGAGGGAGAAATCGCCTCCATTTCCACCTCCCTTCCTCCGTCACATGGCTCATGTTCACGCCCCAGACAGTGAGAGGAGGAGAGGAGATCAATGCACCAGTAGGTCTAATGCATGAGACTGAGGTGTGGACAAGCACCCCTACACTAGAGCCTGACATAAGAAAGTGTTCTCTTCCTCTCTACCCTTACCAACAATCCTTGGTCTGCTGTCGAAACACTGGGGGGCTGTGCCCTGCTGATGTATTTTGCATTAGACATGGACAGAGAGCAGTCCTTTTCATGTGAACGTATGCACAAGTATGCACTGCTGCCCTGCAATCTGCCTACTAATGATTATCGGTTTGGACAGAAGGCACTGCCGTCACAATTTCCAAACGTATACAGACAGCTCATGCCCTCTGGTTGAAATGAAGAAGGAAAAAAAAATATCTCCGGTCTTTCTCAGCCCCCTATTCACATCTAATACTGACATCAGGCTGAGGTCATTGATGCTCAGTGGTTTACTCAGAATTTCCTCTCGTTTGGCGTTTGAGTGAAATTGAATAATATGAATAGTGGAACCTGCTTTGGCATGCACTGCACTGTGGTGTTTTCCACTGGACACTTGTCAATCTATTCTCCACTGCTCTCTCTCTCTCTCTCTCTCTCTCTCTCTCTCTCTCTCTCTCTCTTCTTTCTTTCTTTCTTTCTTTCTTTCTTTCTTTCTTTCTCTCTCTCTCTCTCTCTCCCTCTAGCTCTGCCTCTCCTCCCCTCTCTTCTCCTCTCTTGTGCTGTCACACTGAAGATAGAAGCTTATTCCACTGACCTCAATCCCTGCACTGAGGAGTAGGATGGATGAATGCTAAAGGCTGGGCAGGGAGCTGCAGGGAGCTGAGGCCTGGGGCTGTGTGGCTGTGTGACCCTCAGCCTTCCCTCCATATAGACTCCAGCCACACAGAGATGGTGTTCGCGCACATGTACTGGATAAATGCATGAATACATTTATTTATGTGCTTTATTGAAGCTGCACAGCTAGCTGGTACACACACACACACACAAACACACAAACACACACACAAATTAATAGATGAAAGAGTCATTTTAGCATCAGGCATATTACAGTTAGTAGGCAAGGCTCATGTCTTTGCTGAAACATTCTCTGTGCTTGATTTAGCGTGCCTAATGCAGGCAGACCAGCAGTATTAAAAATGTGTCCTAAAAATCCTAGAAAAGCAAACCACCCACCACCCAATTATTTTCCCACGTAAGCACTTTCGGTCCAAAACTTAATTTCTACAGAAAAACATTGACTGGCTTTCAAATGTGCTGGTCCATAGGACCATTGACTGGTACATGCTACCGACTTGTTTGACAAGCCCTTGCAGCAGCGGATCCCAGAGCATGTGTGTGCGTATCCCCTTGGGTTCTTGGCTTCCCGTGGCATGTGTGTGTGTGTGTGTGTGTGGAGAATGTTTGAAGTCCCTCCCAGTTCTTAATTTCGCACTGCTATCATTACCCTTTTCGTCTGGGAGGCTCATGGCTTTAATTGACTCTGTGCCGCTAAGCCGGTGTCAGCCCCGGCACTTGACTCCCTGCTTGCAATCTCCACCAAAACTACGGCAGGGATTACTCTCTGACAAAACGGACCGGGAGCAGTTCAATCCAGCATGCTATGACAGCCTAAATTGGGTCAGGTTGGGCCCTTTATCAGATTAGATTATAAAAAGACAAAAGAGGACGGGGGGGTGGTGGAGAGGAGCCTAGTTAGAAGGCTCCTTAATGAGTGTGTTGTGGTACAGCGATGGCCTTTACCCTGAGGTTGGAGCCACTGGGGGGCTATGTCACTGTCATCCTCCCTCTCCTCCTCCTCTGTGTTGGCGGATGGGGAGAAGCCCTCAGGCAGATGCTGGAATGGGCAGAGCTGATTTATGCAGTGTTTTGGTTTTTATACTAAATGGCTTGGTGTCAGTTGGGTATGTTGCTGATCGGATCATAAATGGCCACGGCATCGAAGAGGAATGACCAAAGAACAACAACTGCAGTGAGTTGGGAGAGAGAAAGCAAGAATACATAGGCTACTACTGGCCAAATCCTCTCCAATTGTTAGAATTGGACTCTGGGCGTTTGGGAACAGCTGAGGGAGGAGGCTACTTGAAACTGTGAGTTTCGATTCGGTGTGGCGGCGGACTTTCAGTTGACAGTAATTAACACCCTTTTGAACAATCTAAGCTGTGCGAACGTCAGAGGGCGGTCTACGCTGATGCATCATTAGTGAGACAGGAGGACAGCTGCATGCAATTCCTAGCAGAATAAAAAAAGTGGCTGCTGCTGAAGCGGCAGCATAAGCGGCAGCCCGCGTTTCAGCCAGCGTCGTTTAAGACGGACACGGTCAAGACAAGCAAGTTTACCTGTGCAAGTTCACCGAGCACAGGCACCGACAACGGCAACATGTGCCCTTCCACCATATCTGTTATCACCGGCCATTGCAGAAAACGGCATCATGCCAAAAGGGGCAGAAATGTCAAAAGGGGCAGAAATCCCCTTCACCTCCAGGAACTTAAACGGTCCTCACCGACAGAAACCTCCTTCTCCATGGGCTTGTGGAACTGTCAATCCGCAGTCAACAAAACCGACTTCATAGCTGGCTATGCCAACCACCTTTCATTGGAACTCCTTGCTCTCACTGAGACTTGGATCAAACCAGAGAACACTGCCACCCCGGCTGCACTCTCCACTAACCTTACACTATCCCACACCCCTCGCCTATCTGGACGAGGAGGCGGGACGGGCCTGCTGATCTCCAACAAATGGAAATTCACCCCGCTACTGCCTTCAAACAAATATGTCTCATTCGAATTCCATGCCATCACAGTGATCGATCCAGCAAAACTCCACGCGTGCTGGTCATCTACCGCCCTCCAGGCCAACTAGGCTACTTTTTATTGACGAACTTGACACTCTGCTATCCTCCATCCCTGAGCATGACTGTCCGCTTCTTGTTCTCGGTGATATGAACATCCACTTAGATGCCCCAGGCTCAGCGGACTTTTTGGCCCTGGTCCACTCCTTTGACCTCGAACTGGTTCAAAGCCCACCGACTCACAAAGCTGGCAAAGAGCTTGACTTGATCTTCACTCGGAACTGCAGCACAGACACCCTCATGGTGACGCCTCTCCATCTTTCTGACCACTTCTTCATCCAGTTCAACGCCAGCCTGTCAGAACAGCCTCCGGCTCCTCAGCTGATGGTCACGCTCGCCGCAACATCCGAACCTGTCTCCAACGCACTTCTCCTCTGTGGTTGCCTCCGGTCTACCTCCACTCAACACCTTCTCCTCTCTGGAGGTTAATGAAGCCACTGACTCGCTCTGCTCCACACTGACCTCGTGTCTAGACGAGCTGTGCCCTCTTACCACAAGGCCAGCTCGATCCAAACATTCTCATCCATGGCTAAATGATACCCTCCGATCGCAGAGCGCACCAAACTCTGAGCCGCTGGAGAGGAAATGGCACAAATCCAAACTAGCTGACGACCTCAAAATTACCAGACACTCCTGACCTCCTTCTCAGCCAGCATCACTGCTGCTAAGACTGCTTTCTACCATGACAAAATCAACAGCTTACAGACACTCAAAACTTTTCTCAACCTTCAAATCGCTACTCAACCCTCAGCTGCCTCCTCCTCCATCCAGCCTTACTGCAGATACCCTCGCCTCATTTTTTACAAACAAAGTGGCGGCAATCAGCAGTCAATTCTCTACATGCCCACTCAACGCATCTGACTCAGATACCGTGACTCCTACAACCTCTAGGGACTACTGGAACATCTTTTTTCAGCATTCACGCTTCTCTCCGAGAGTGAAGTGTCCAGACTCCTGACATGCAGCCGACCTACCACATGCTCGCTGGACCCTATACCTACGAGCCTACTTCAGTCCATCAGCCCGACCATCGCTCCAGCTATCACACATGTGATCAATGCTCGCTAACCTCCGCACATTTCCAACAGCGCTCAAAATGGCCCGGTAACACCGATTATTTAAGAAAGCTTCTCTCAACCCTGCTCAAGTCGAGAACTACCGCCCTGTCTCACTACTGCCTTTCCTATCCAAAGGCATTGAACGAAAGCAGTCTCCAAACAGGTCTCTGACTTCCTTTCACAGAACAACCTTCTGGATCCAAATCAGTCTGGGTTCAAAAGCTGCCACTCTACCGAAACGGCTCTGCTGTCTGTAACAGAAGCCTTAAAGAAGCCAGGCGACCGCCGGTCATCAGTACTCATTCTGCTTGACTTATCGGTTGCCTTTTGACACGGTTAATCACCGTATCCTTCTCTCTATATACTCGCTGACATGGGAATCTCGGTTCTGCTCTCTCCTGGTTTGAATCCTACCTCACAGGACTTCGTTTAACGTATCATGGCTTGGTCAGCTATCCGCACCTCACCATCTAACCACAGGGGTCCCCAGGGCTCAGTGCTGGGCCCCTCCTCTTTGCTATCTACACCACCTCCTTGGGACAGATTATCCGTTCAAGACGGCTTCTCATACCACTGCTATGCAGACGACACACAGCTCTATCTGTCCTTTCCACCTGACGACCCCCCCTGGTTTCAGCACGGATCTCGGATTGCCTTTCAGACATAGCTACATGGATGAAGGCACACCACCTCCAGCTGAACCTCTCAAAGACTGAACTGCTGGTCATCCCAGCTAAACCTACCATACACCACGACATCAACATCAAATTTGACTCCCTGTCTGTTTCACCGACCAGGACTGCAAGAAATCTAGGAGTTGTTCTTGACAACCAACTAAACTTCTCAGATCATGTTGCCTCAGTCGCCCGGGCATGCCGCTTTTGCACTCTACAACATAACGGAAAATCAGGACTTACTTGACTCAAGATGCTACCCAACTTCTGGTTCAGGCAATAGTCATCTCAATTCGACTACTGCAATGCCCTCCTGACAGGTCTCCCAGCCTGCGCCCAGTGAAACCACTTCAGATGATCCAGAACGCGGGCGGCGGCCTGGTCTACAACCAACCCAAAAGGGCACATGTTACCCCGCTGCTCATCCAGCTACACTGGCTACCTATGGCGGCCCGCATCAAATTCAAGTCTCTAACGCTTGCCTACAAAGTAGTCTCCGGTTCTGCTCCCACCTACTTGAATGCCCTCATACAGACTTACACTACCTCCAGACCGCCTGCGGCTCCTCTGACTTTAACGACGCCTAGCTCTACCACCGTGCGCTCAAGCCAATCCAAACTTTTCTCATCTGTTGTTCCTCGTTGGTGGAACACACTGCCAGTTCCTACAAGGGCAGGGACATCCTTTTCCACTTTCAAAAAACTCCTGAAGACCCAGCTCTTTAGAGAACATCTACTCTCATAGCAACACTTACAACAAGTCTTACTGATCCTAGCACTCACCAGCCGTTTTAAACTGACAAGTAACTGTTAAAAACAGCACTCACCGACACACTTATTCTTACTGTACTCTAATGTTTTTTTAAACTGTCCTAAAATTGTGAGAATTGTTCTAAAAACTTACTGTTTACCATGTTGTTAGTCGCTTTGGTTAAAAAGCGTCAGCCAAATGTAATGTAATGTAATGTAATGTAATGTAATTTGCTAGTACTTGTCGGTGCCCTATCAAGGGTTTAAATTTTGTTTGTATATGTCGCTGATTGGGTCATAAACAGCCACAGCAATGAAGAGGATTGACTGAAGAGTTAGTTAGTATTTGTCGGTGCCTGCATCAAGAACTTGTAGTTTGTCTGGTTACATTGCAGATTGGATCATAAATGGCCAAAGCAATGAAGAGGAATGACCAAAGAATTTGTCGGTATTTGTTGGTGGAGAGCCCATCATGAGTGTGGAGGGGGATGGGTCTGGGACGCCAGTTACCACTGTTGAGCCTTCTGGAGGTGTTGCGGGCCTAATTCAATGAAACACCCATGAAGGAAGGGGCCTGCTTGATAATCCCAGTGAAATGCTCTTGAAAGCTATTCTTTTGGTGATGGTTTTTGCCTATAAAGGTTGATTTGTTAGTGATTGTGTATTTGACGGTAAATGGGCTTGGTTGTTGATTGGCCACTGTGTGAAATCCCCTACCTATAGCACTAGGAATTTAACATCCCTCCTGTGTAGATTTGAAATTAAATCCTGTGTTGTTTACTTTCTGGACTCTACAAAGTATCGTATCGTATAAGGTTCACATTTTATTAAAAATCCATTTTATGAAGTGGATGTAAGGAAACGTGACATTAAACTTCCACAGCCAGACAGCCCATTTTGTCTCAGATCTGTCATCTCAACAAACCATCATATCATGCTCACATTTATTGAAACTAGACGTTTTTGATTTGGATGTAAGAAAATACTACCTTGAATGATATTAATAATATATAAATATATGAAATGCTATATAAAGACAGTCCATTTTGTCCTCAGATCTTGTCTTGTCATCCTGTGATAAAAGAGTGTGTCAGCAGGGAGGGCGAGAGAGTGCTGCAAACGAGCTACCTCCCACTCAGCATGCACTGTGTGTGTGTGTGTGTGTGTGTGTGTGTGTGTGTGTGTGTGTGTGTGTGTGTGTGTGTGTCTCCTGCCCATCCACAGATAATGAAGGAGATGTGTCGTGCCCTGGGGAACGCGGCGGCCGACGATAGCAAGCTGTTGCTGCTGAGCGCCGTGGGCAGCATCTTCTGCAGCGGACTGGACCCCTCCTACCTCATCGGACGCCTGTCCACCGACCGCCGGAAAGAAAGCAGTCGGATCGCCGATGCTGTGCGGTAGGACTGGCCAGCACACACAACAGTCCATAACACTCTCTGCACCTGCAGAACCAGTGCCTTCATTTTTTTTCTCCAAGCAATTTGCCCATTTTAAAGCTTCTGAAATGTCAAAGCTATCACTGCTTTCTGGCTGTCAACTAAACAGATCAGTTAAAGGTGCAGCGCTTTTTCAAAGCCTCTTTGTCAGGTTGGAGAGGTTTAGGTTTGAAGATGTAACCAGAGTCGTAGAAAGTCTCTCTTTTACAGTGCCCTCTACAGGAAGGACAGAAGACACTTTACCCTGCCAAGGCGATAATGCTCTCATTGACCATGATTGAAACTGATTGAAATTGTGAAATTGACTAATTAAGTTGTGAAACAGACTGTTATTGGTATGGGTAGTAAAAACCTGTTGGCTGGGTGAAGCTCTGATTCTTCATATCACTATCCATATTAAAAAAAAATACATATACAAACCTTGGAGCTCAAAATGATATTCCACTTTGTCAATTTAAGTGTAATATTTACTGTGCTAGACTGCAGAGAATGCATACGTCACTTGTCATATTGACGGAATGCTTTGCTGAATTAGGCAAGTACACCAAAACAACAAAACATGGCTTTTCTCTAGAGAGAGCTTTTAGATACAGTTTAGTGTTTTAAATTTCCCAGCTAAAGGAAGCAGGGATTATTGTTTAAGACTTAAGACTTAAAACAGGTGTTTAAGACTTGGATTTTTGGTGAACGGGAGGAGAAATGCTCCGCGGATTTCTAGGAACAAATTTGTCTCGTACACATCACAGTTTTTAATGGTGTGAATACCTCTATTCATTGAGTTCTCTACCACACTTTGAAGTTTCCTTTTCTGAGCAGTTGAGGATGATGTTTTCTAAGTCCCTCTCGTTGGCTGAAAGGCTTGCATAAATCTCTTGTAGAAGTGCCTCAGTGTCACTGTTTTGCCAATATTCACCATTTCACACCTCTGCTGTGATTTCCAGTCATTTAAGGATGATAAGCGGTGGATTATTTTGGGATCTGTCAAGGTCATTGATGTAGATGTTATCACCGGCTTATTTAACAGAGCTGTCAGCTCACACGCCAACTGGCTAGACTCTCAGACGCAACTCAGACTCTCGTCTTGAATGGTATTTAAGCAGCAGCTGACAGAAGTTAGCCTCAGTCTCTATCAGGGCCCCAGCAGGAGATCTGCACTGAAATAGCTGGAGCAGGAGTCTGGTCAGAGCTGCGGGCGGTGGGGCTACGGCGGCGACGGCAGTAGCGGCGGCAGCGCCTGCTCCGCTGTGAGGGATAAAAAAAAAAAGAGGGATGTAATTTGTTGCAATCAGAGGTGACGTTTTGACTCATGCAAAGTGAAATACTGCAGCTGAGAAGGGCAGATAAAAATGAGTGAGTGATTCTGATAGAGAGAGAGGGAAAGAGAAATAGAGACAGAGCGCGCGAGCGAATCACAGAGAAAGAGAGAGAGTTAGAGAGAGAGAGAGAGAGAGAGAGAGAGAAAGAGAGAGAGAGGGGGAGAGAGAGACTGAAACTCTAAATTTGTCAGGAATTACACACTCTTGTCAGTATGCTTCTCCAGCAACTTTGTAAGCTTTTATCACACAGAAATGTGCTCATTTTGCCCACTGAACCCATTCTCACTTTCAGCCTTAATGTCTGATGCTGCTAGGTCTCTCAGAAGCCCTTAGTTTCCGCTGAACCGCTGTGTGGTGTGTAGGGACCGTAGCCCAACCTATAGTGTACACTACTGCTTCTCCTTGTCGTCTCTGTCTTTAGGGACTTTGTGAAGGCATTCATCCATTTTAAAAAACCTATTGTGGTGGCCATCAACGGTCCCGCCCTGGGCCTGGGGGCGTCCATCCTGCCACTGTGTGACATTGTGTGGGCCAGCGAGAGAGCCTGGTTCCAGACGCCCTGTGCCGCCCTCCGCCTCACCCCCTCCGGCTGCTCTTCCTACACCTTCCCCCAGATACTTGGGGTGGCTCTGGTGAGTGAGCGAGAGCTCAGGGTCTTGTCAGGAGAAAAAACACTAGCACTGTACTGTTACTTGTTTACACCTTGATTGGACTTGTCTCATGATTACAGTGATGCTTTCTACAATCTTTTATTATCATTATGCATTTATTGACATTTAAACATTCTGCCTTTTTTCCATTGCTAACATGAGCTACCACCGTATTCAACTGAAATGAAACCCTTCAAATGATTGTTTTAGATTTGAGGGAAGGCTCTGTGAATGTGAATGAGAATGTGCCTACATGCATTCTCCTCTGTGTCTCTGACCATGCTGCTCTCTCTCTCTCTCTCTCTCTCTCTCTCTCTCTCTCTCTCTCCCTCCCTCCCTCCCAGGCAAATGAGATGTTGTTCTGTGGGAGGAAGCTCACAGCACAGGAAGCCTGCAGTCGTGGGCTGGTCTCCCAGGTCTTCTGGCCCACCACATTCAACCAGGAAGTGATGCTGCGGGTGAAAGAAATGGCTGCCTGCAGTGCAGTGGTATGGCCCATTTATTACGTGAATGGTCAGAGTGTGTCCCAGAATGTGCTGTGTGGGTGTTTCCGAATATTGCTGCAGAAATGGTCAACTCTTTGAATCCGTTTTGTAATATGTCTGCCGTAAAATGGATTTATTTTTAACTTGTCCATGCCTCTGTTTAAGCATTATTGTGCTCCTTATTTTCTGTCAAAAATAGCAAGTGGAAGTATCAGAAGAGGAAACGGTCTGAAATGAACTCCAGTGTAGTGTTCATCCAAAACATCATATTTTACTGAAGCCACAAGTGGTCCATCCTCCAACTCACAAGGATTTGGTTCTTTCCTAATCCAGTGCAGACTGCGATAATGAAATGCGCCTCAGAACCTTGATTAGCTGAACAGAGGACGGATTGTCTGGGCCAAACTCATGAGGAGGAGGAGGATTTAGCAGCCCTGTCTTAAGCTCATATGTCTGCTTCAAGCTTTGTGACAGGTTTATGTCTAGGAAAGCACAAAAGCTCCCTCACGCTAACAGCACACAGTTCAGAGAATGCAAAGCTCAAACTGAGGGCTAGGTGTTCACTGATGCACACAGACACACAGAATCACACGCACGCATGTACACGCACACACAGACGCACACACACACACATGCACACACACACATGCACACACACACACACACACACACACACACACACACACACTCAAAGCCTCTCAGTGATTTGCATGCAGATCTGCATGTTGTAAATGTGTAGCCAAAGTTGCACAGCCTGGAAAATACAAACTAGTGTGAGGCATGTCATGCTGTAGAAGCAGAGCCATTTAGCTGGAGGGATTTGGTTTAAATGTGGAGAGGTGGAAATGATTATTGCGCTCAGTGCTTTTGAAACAGTCTGAGGCAAACCAACATGTCCAATAACTCAGAGCTTACAATAGCAGTGCAGTTACATACAAAAATAGCAAAAGCAGGTGGTGTTTCTCTGAAGTTTTACTATGGTGATAGACGTAAAGTCATCATCCTTACTGTTGGGTCTCAATGCTCTGTGTACCAAAGTACTAACTCTCTCCACTAATGTTCAATCTTAACACTAAAGGCAATGCTAATGCATGGGTTTTGACTTATTGACTAATTGTGTTTTCTAAAAAAAAGAAAGAACAATAAAAACAATGCAGGCATTCTTGAGTATTTTTAATTTTTCTGTTTCCTGAGGAGACAGTAAAACATATAATTATGACCATCACTAGCACTATTTAAAAACCTTTTTGGAAGTTTTATGGACTGTTATGAAAACACAATACCGTAATTTTACCAACTATTAGCCGCGGTTTATACAATGATTTTGCAAAATTTCTTCAGCTATGAGGTTAATACACAGGGGGCAGTTAATATGGTATTAATATGCTTTTGGGTTTTTTGAACTAGCATAAAACACTGTCCTGTTGTTTATAAATAATGCAGTTAATACACAGGAAATTACTGTAACTTAATTTTGAAAAATTGGTACTGGTTTCGCCATGTGAAGGGTCACATTAGCCCATGACATGTTCTGTGTGGTGCAGGTTCTAGAAGAGTCCAAATGCCTGGTGCGGAGCATCCTGCTGTCCGTTCTCGATGACGTCAATGAGAAGGAGTGTCAGATGCTGAAACAGCTGTGGTGCTCCACTAAGGGCCTGGAGGCACTCTTCAACTACCTGCAGAACAAGGGCTACGAGGCCTGAGCCAGCACCTGCACACCCGCATCGTCTGGAGACGGGAGCTGGAGAGCCGGCGCTGGCCAAGGCTTTGTGATCTTGAGAGAATGAGAGTGCGAGAGTGTGTGATTGACCGTAGACCTTCCCACTGCCCTGAGAACAAAACAAAGCCTGACCAGTCTTGATTGTTTTTTTTTTTTATTTCAGGCTTGGTCAAGGTCACAACAAAAGAGAGAAAGAGAGAGAGAGAGATGTGTTCTGACCTTTCACTGTTTCTAATGTGTACTGTGCAAGGTGTGGCTTGTTTTGGGTCTTTTGGGTTTTCTATGTGCTGTCGCCAGCGTTGTGCTTTTGCACCCCTATCGTTCCCAGAGCTTTAGTTTCAAGGAAGGTCCAGGATCGCTGAGCTAGCTGTGTGATCAGCCTGTGAGGAGATGAGGGGTCATGGTTTGGCCTCCATCTTTCTCTCAGTGGTAGGTCATTAAGTCATCCAAAGGTGGTAAGGCTGGAGTAATGATCTCAGAGCACTTCTAGAACCAAAAGGAAGCAGGCTCCATGTTTTAAATTGAAATGTCTTTTCTTTTGTTGATTGCCCATGGGTACGGCAGAAACTTTCTGAACTTATTCATGTATGAAGCCCTTTGTCATATTTATTTGTTATGCAAAACAGTTCAATGAAGTGTAAAACTGCTATGATAGCCATGTTAGTTGTGCTCCTCCTTGATTACTTGATTAGCAGTACAATATTTAAATTGTGGGTTTTCATCAGTCTTCAATTTTGTAATAATGATTTTTAATCTCTCCAGGTGTGTAAATGTACACATATTCTTATCATAAACCAAAGGTTGGCGACACAGATCACAGTTGCTTTTTGACTAGAATGCATTTCACCTTCACTGTGCGGATCGAAACTGTGTATGAACATAATTATAGTTTTCTAAAAGCTTCTAAAATGCACCGTCTTCGCAAAGGGAAGGGAATGTTGCAAACCATAAACACCACAATTTGTTTTTAGAACTTTCAGTATTTTTTCCCACAGACGCAACAAGCAACATGAACATTAATTATAACAGGAGGTAATTTTATTTATAATTTATTTTGAGCCGACTGTAGAATCCTGCTCAGCCACTTGGTTAGGGAGTTGTGACTTCAGAGGCTTTCGTATTATGAGATTAAATCCAAACAGTGTGTTGAAAACAATTGAATATTAACATTATTTCACAATGTTTGTGTGTGTAGCTTATAGTAAACAGTCAGGTCCATCTATATCTGTGCAATGCAGCTTCCTATGTATGTGTAGATATGCCCTTTGCACTAAAGGATCATTGAAAAGGCCATTACTAACAGATACAGCTCTGTATATAAAGGGTGAATAGAGACCTGAGACCGAAAACACATGCATTTCTTTCTTTTTGTAAAATGATTCAAGAGCTGAAGCTGAATCTCTCATGCATTCAGTCATTACTTACATGACATACACCATGTCTTCTGAAGGATGTGGTGATGAAATGTGTTGTGGAGTTTACTTTTAAAATGGTGCTCCTTGTGGTTCTTCCTATTCTATTCTGTCAAAGCTGTTCAAGCAGTGATGACAGCACTGTGTTTTGGCAGTGTGGAGAGTGCACATTTTAAGCACTGAAATATCCAAAGTGACAATAAACACCACATAAGATGGTTGTCAGAAGAGACATTTGAGCTCAGAGAAAAGCTTGAGGGGGTGGAGATTTTTATTATTTATTTATTGCCAGAAGATGCTTCCTGGAGAAAAGTGTGTATATTTGCTCTTAGTTTTAAAGTGTGTGGTTGAATTGAATCTTTGTGGTGTAAATATAAGAGAGGCAAAGGTCTAAATCATTGTGCATAGTTTGTATCCATATGTAAAATTAGGTCAAGTAACTATACGTTCACTGGTACATAAGATTGTGTATTTTTGTATAAAGAGAAACATAATGTCCTCTTCGTCCCAAAGTTATCAGATCGTGTCATCACACCTGTCATCAGTTAGGGTGTCCTTGTTGTGATGGTGGTTGTGCTGCAGAAGTAACTGTCTGCATGTCATGTCTTCAGGATATATGTGTATACATATATAAATATATTATATATTTGTTTATATACAATGGCAGATGTAGTTTTTTTGCGAGCATTTTTACAATATTGATACTGTTTATGGTATGAATCTGTACACATTTACAGTATAGTATAGGCTGTTATATCGTGTAATTATGCATGTAATATATTGTAGATAATTGTCACCGTCAAAACTTTATATTTCTGGTGTTTTTTGTATAGGCATAGTGAGCAATTGTAGAAATGTTGCACAGTTTATTTTTTTATTTATTTAAAGATTTTAACCAGTGATCCCTGTGGGGCAACAGTGCCATAATATTTAACTCTCCCTGAAGCACATTTGAGTTTCTTTTAGACTTATACATAACCCCAGAAAATGATTTCACGTGAATGTAAAAGCGTTAATAAGAGCTTGTGAACTATGTGTAATGTATTTTAACATATACAAATTTGGTTGTGATGCTGGACATACCTGTGTACAATCACTTTATCTTAGAGAGGATTAATGAGTGAACATGACATTGATTGGTAGTTTATGTCATTTACATACATTTAAAAAACAAAGAACATTGCCAAATCTGTCATCCATTTGTCTAACCCATGGATGATATGCAGTGTACAGTTTAAAATATGTGTAATCATTTGACATCCTGTAGCAATATGGAAAAAAAAATGAATTTGTCTGGCGAGTTATTTGAGATTACATCAGAAGTAACTTCTGATTTTGTCCTCTCAACCCTGAGTGTCATTAATGGAATCCTGGATAATATCAAACACCATTTCATACCATTGCACTAATGACTGATGTTGTATGAAATTGATGGATAACCTCAACAATGTCAACAAGAAATAAAGAAACATACGTTTTGATTGTACCTCTGCAAGACAGCACATACAAACGTTCAAAACTGACAAATAATTCCATCTATGTACTTGACTGGGGGGAAATCTTTATTCTTCTGTTGTTGATTTTAGTTGTTGTTTAATGTGTCAATCTTGTGTTGAAATATATCCTCTGTATTATTTAAAAACATAATTAATTTCTTGTATTGCATTTGGATAATTTATTGCATGCCAACTTTCTTATAATGCTTTTATGAATTTGTTAAATTCCCTTCAAGAATCTTTTGATGTCCCCCTGACAACGCCAGGGGAGAACAGTTCCTACACCACAATATAGTTCAGTTCAAATTTTCTGGGTGCCTTAGAAGTCGTTTCCTGTAGGATCTGTAGAACACTGTCTTCACATTAGTTTTGAGAGAGACGGTTGCAATGAAAGAATAAAAAGTTAACACGTATTTATGGTTTGTGTGTTGATTTTGTTCTCAATGGACATGTAGACACTTGTACACATGTCCAGATGTACTGTTTTGTAAATGCAACAATCGAAAATGACCTTTTTAGTAGTAATTGATGGGTCAGGAATTTGTCCTTTCTTTGCATTGGTGGCCTCATCTATGCTAGCTATTCAGGACAACACAGCAACAGACTTCATTTGTTCAAACACATAATAAACTACTATGTGCCATTTCTTTCCATTGTTGTTCAGCCTTTCCTCACCTTCCAGAAATGGCTAAGCCATAGAAATGGTCTGACCACTAGGAAATATGATGTACTGGTATTGCATATTGTTAAGCAGAGCAAAAACAACTATCATCTCTAAACATATCTGAACCACACAAAAGTCGATTGTTATTCAACATTGTCATTTTCTATTGCCAAATGACGCTGCTGTATTTTGTAAAGGGTCTACAAAAACACAATCTACTAAGAGTACTATTACTACTCTTAAGTGGAGTGGATGGTTAGTTGCACTTGTTAATGCTCTTGTTGCACCATCTGGTGTTAAGATTACTTTTTCAAACAGCTTGATTTCGCTCTGTGCTCACTCCATCGAGAGTAATTCAACATTATCACTAATTTACATATAATTGTGCAGACAAATTTGATAAGAATGTTCAGCTGGCAGCATTAGGCTGGAAATGCTAATTACAATTCTCCACCAAGTTCAGAATGGCACTTAGATTGGTGAAATTCCTCTTACTGTTAGGCCTATACGTTATGTGATACTTAATGTGATATGGCCCACAATGTAAAAGAATATTAAATGTACAATGTTTTACCATGTTAGCCCTTTGTAATCACCTGCTAATGATGCAAGTTTTTTGTGCATTATTAGCAGGTGATTACAAGGAGACTTAATGTTTGACAATACCTTTTCAGGAAGTATTAGAATAAACATATTTCTTTTTATCTATTATGCTTAGAGAGGAGTTCTCAGCGTGGACATTTCACAAGACCATAAACCAGAAAACAGATATCAACTGAGCACTTTCAGAAAGAGCATCTTCACAAATTTTCACAGGCTGGTGCCTCTCGGCCACAAAAAAAGTTTATTTTATTTTTTTAATGAACTGCCCAAAGTCATCACACTGCATCTCAAGTAGGATAAACATCCCCGATTGATAGTACACTGAGTCAACAACAGAATGTTCATTTAAAATAGCTTTAAATATGCATCCAGATATAGCTTAGGTCAAGTATAATCCTGGACAAGAGGGAACAGTGCCACATTCAACATGTCCTGTTGCTTCTGGCAAGCTCCATTGAGCAGGGAAACTGCAGGAAGGCTCTCTCTCCATCCAACACCAAAGCTCACATCATCAAACGCACACACACACACACACACACTCCCTCATATCTGTTTGTTAGTCCAGAAACCATGAGCTCAGTGAGCTATGTGAGTCTCTTCCTAACGGCCAGGTCATAGAGACCCTGCATGCAGCGGACATCACAGAGTGGATGGCCTCAGCTTTGGCTCTATGCCGGCCCACCCCTCCTCAATAGTCATTCTCCTTGGGTCCTGTCTTCAGCCTCTCCTGCATCTCAGCTGCATGAGCTTTACTTCGCTCCCTCCTGGCCTGGTACTGCAAACAGAATGAAGGGTGATGCTACCATTAGTGTTAAGAAACAAAGATTAAAAAATGTATGGTCTCTTGGCTGCCATCTGCATTAGGACTTCAGTCAGGACAGGAGTATGTCACTTACTGACAAAAATGAACATATAACTGACGTGTGTTTTTTGTGTGTGTGTGTGTGTGTGTGGGGGTCCATGTAACATTCCTACTTAAATGCACCACTGCTTGTTCCTCACCTCTTTTTTAAGACACTGGCGCATGGCACGATCCAAGTCATTACAAGTACCAAAGAAGCGTAGGACATTATGCTGGGGACATTAGAGGAAAAGAAGAGTTCAGTCAAAACATCAGTCATGACCAACACTCAAAATGTGTAAATGTGAAAAATACACATAAACCACTGTCTTGAATTGCTAGAGTATTCAGTGTTTCCCAGAAAATTTAATTCCATTTGTGGTGGTTGGTTTGCAGAATTAACTTGAATGCAACAGTTTTTAACAAATTAGCACAGCGTGGTTATGATGCTAACCAGATTTAAGCACAATTTAATACAACCTGGAAAATCATTGTGTGGTGGTCAATGTTGATATTGTGGTGGGCCACTACAAATAAGTCAATGTATGGGAAACACTGGTATTACCTCTTTGTGACACTGTTTGAGCTGTGTGATTAATTCATTGCACTCATCCGTGTGTAAGTGAGGAGACAGGTCTGGGTGCATCCTCAGTTAAGGTCTCACTTCTCTGCTGTGGGTTAAAACACATTAAACAAAAAAGGCAGGCTTCTTTGACTATAGTGAAAACACTATACACACACACACTAATTAATATATCAGAACTGAATTAAGACTTTATAAAGAGCACAAACAAAGTTACTGCAGCTCTTCCATTTCACCCATAATAAGGATACTAGAGCCTCCCCATCCCATTCCATCATCACCACTCATGTTGAAACTTTTCCCCCTCTGAAGCACTTACCTGCAAGAAAGAAAGGGAGGACTGTGTCAGCAGATCTGAGGTTCAATCACTCCACTGTTGTCATGCAATATCGTAAAGTTGTGAGGTCTGCAAGAACATGTACACAGTGCTAACGTTTACTCTCTGATCCTAGAACTACTGTCCAGATTGTATAGGCGACAAATCGCGGTACGTAGACTGTCAGTAACGTGCAGTAAATGTAGCCTAAAAAAACACTTTTACAACAGATAGATCCAGGTCCATGAAAATAACCATGGTTATCACTATATTTAAGCCTAAAATGTAGCCTGCCTATCGGTACAGGGCATGACATTGAACAAACCTTTTGAACTGAAATAACCACAAAGTAACAACCCGTACAGCTGATATATGCAACTACATATGCCACAGCTGTACAATAAGATTTGTTCTGTCTGACTGTCTGAAAACAAGTCACGTTAGATTATACTGTGTTATAACCACGTTAAGTCCACAGAGGACTCACTGCCATTTATTTCACCCTTGCATAACGGCATGGAAACCCGGAAGTAACTTACGCGTGCCAGACCGACTGCACATGCGCCAATCAATGACTGTTTACAGTACACATGTGATATAGTTTCTGGCTATGGTTTTATAAAATGGTTTTACAGAAGCGACAGCGAGATAGAAAGCGCTGGTTATGGATAGAATATGTTTTTATTTTACAAGCCTAATAGAATGGTCATTAATTAATGAAAAGGACTTTTCAATGCATAATTTATTCAGTATGCATAGGCAAATATATGTAAGTAGGCTAAATCAATTTCACGAATTTTAAAAATAACTGGAAACAAAACAAAACAAAACAAAAATGTATATTACTTCCAAACCAACAGGCGGCAGTAGAGACTTCATCATTTACTATTTTCAGGAAGAGGAAGTTTCGTCAAAAGCAAATCTGATTGCCGATTGGTTGTTTTGAGCGGTTGTTTGGCGGTTTGGTTGGGTTGGCGTTTTTCTGTGTTTGGGCTTATGATTGAACAACGTTGTATCTCCGTATTGTTTAACATTATGAATTAGTGTATTTTTGCATGTGTGTTTCACTAGTCCTAGCATGGGTGATGTAGCAAGGACCCTTTTACAGCGAACGTTACGTAAAATACCGACTGTAAAGTTAGAAGAAACGCTAAAAAAGTGGGCCCACCTTTCAAGAAGACAACAACAATCTGTGAACTACACCCAATCAAAATGGATATTACATGAAAACATTGTTTCTCTATGTGAGGTAAGGTTTAGATTTTTATTTTAGCAAGCAGGTGGCCTTGTTTTTTTTTGTTTTTTTAGACGAATGGTTTATCTCCCCGTAACAGCATTGAACCTCACACAGCAGCTGCTAGTTAAAGTATAGAGGACTTTGGTTAAGGTACCACTGGTAGTACCAGTGTATGTTTATCAATATTCTAGAGCTAACTTTCGCATCTAAGTTTAAGTAATGTAACGTTAACGTTAATGCTTTGACAAATGTTTCGTTGTTACCTCTGTTTACCCACCTTCCATAGAATACATTGTTTCCATAATTTTCATACATTTAAGCTTATCATATACTACCATTTAATGTGTCTGATAGGAAAATGGATTGACAACGAGGCATGTGAGCGAACTGGAGATGATCTGTAAGTGAATTATCAATGATTACCAATGCCATTAGTTTTTTAACACTACTGTTTTATTTTTTAAAAACTGCTACTGAGATGAATAGTCAGGACCATATTTTGGGATTCTGTAACCCTGTAGGCATTTTTGAGGAAAAGTTGTTATACAGCATTTTTAGATATTCAAATTCAAATTCAAATTCAAATTGTCCTTAATTCAAATCCACCATATAACATTTTTTTTAGGTCCCCAGTTTCTCAGAATTTTTGTTCAAAAATAGATGCCTTGCACTCAGGTGAGAAAAATACTGGTAGATAGGGTACATCTACTGGCGTTGCAGAATGTTTCGGTCTGCCTTGACAGTTTTTACCTTTCCAGTTTTTAGATCTGACTTCTTAACTTCAAACAAAGACGCAAACATTAAATACTTGTTCTTTTTAAGTTTGTCCCTGAACGAGACCCCCCCCCCCAGATGGCATCTCAACAACAAATGTATCTAATTGACTTTGACCTTTCTGTGGTGCTGCTCGCTTTCAATATCCTGCGTGGCCAAGTCTTTCAGTAGATTGAGCCTCATTTGCATATTTAAACATTACATTTCAGAAAACTTGTAATACAAAAAATACTTGTCTTAATGTAAGTGACAAACTGGGAAAGTTTTTTGGTGATCCATAAAGGTTTACATTTTCCCCTATCTACCAGTATTTTCTCGCCTGAGAGCAAGGCATCCATTTTTGAAGGAAAATTCTGAGAAACTTGTGACCTAAAAAAAATGTTATATGGTGGATTTGTATTTAGGACCCTTTGAACTGTCTAAAAATTCTGTATAACAGTTTTTCCTCAAAAATGCAATTTATGCTTCATCCAATGTGTACGTGTCAAGTTTGGACATTTGTGCATATTAGCGCATATTTCAGTAGATTAAGCCTCATTTGCATATTTAAACATTACATTTCAGAAAACTTGTAATACAAAAAATACTTGTCTTAATGTACGAGACAAACTGGGAAAGTTTTGTGGTGATCCATAAAGGTTTACATTTTTACCCTATCTACCAGTATTTTCTCGCCTGACAGCAAGGCATCTATTTTTGAAGGAAAATTCTGAGAAACTTGGGAAAGATTGTATATGGTGAATTTGTATTAAGGGCCCTTTGAACTATCTAAAAATGCTGTATAACAACTTTTCCTCAAAAATGCCTACTGTCTCTTTTCTGAGGCCTTTTTTCAATGTTTGGTCCAGACTAGAATGACACTGGGCTTATCTACTTTCTGATGAGACGGTTGTAACACCCACCAACGTTATAAATTCCCACCAACTTAATAAACCACAAACGTAATAAAAATCTGCAAGTTTTAAACCCACCAACGTAATAACCCAATAATTATTACGTTTGCAGGAAGTTATTACATTGGTGGGAGGTTAAAAGAGTTATTGTAATAACTTCCCACCAGTGTAATAAATCACTGATTTATGGTGAGAAGTTCTTATGTTGGTGGGTGTTACAGACGGTGAAGCGTTCCTCTCAGGTGAATTTTCAAGTCATGATAATTAATTCTTTAACGTTAGCATTCATTTATCAAAACAGATTGTATGGAAAATCCAAACCTAGGCACTTGGAGGGCCTGTCATCTTACAGATGCTGACGGTATGGCAAACTATTGTTTTACCACAAAGATACAGCAACCAAAAGTCAAAGAGTCTTTCTGCATTAGTCATTTTCTGTGGCTCGCTTGATGTGTTGTTTAATCTGTATTCATGACATTACTTTTTAAGTCTCACTAATAATCTCAAATCTTGTTTGTACACGTGTTGGTTTTTAGCATGAGTGTTTTTAATCTCACATAGCCAGATCTCCTTTTTCATACTGACACTTTTAGAAGATGCCACATCTGTAGAGCTGCTTAGTTTTAAGGAGCAGTTCAAGTCCCACTTAGCGGAGCTGATCAGAAATGTAAGTAATACATTTTGCGTTGACCACATAAACAAATGTGATGAATTCCTGATGCTGCTGGCAGTCCTCATAATTTTTGATTGTTCCAATGCTTTTCTTCCTCTAGGTCTCAATCAAAATAAAGAAGCATGATAATGGGTCTGTTTGGATACGCATCGCCTGGGGAGACAACTTCAGCAAACCTAATCACTTCAAGCCTACATATGTGGTGCATGATCTTCAAACCCCATATGTTTTCATCTCTAATTTGAAATCAAAGCACAAGCCACTGTTGTACCAGGTAGTTTACCATACATTGTATTCTGTGCTACTGTACAGCATAATCATTGCAACAAACTATCCTGTATTCTTTACTATAATACATTTAGGGCTGGTTTCCCCATACATGGATCAAGCCTAGTCTTAGATGAACACAAAACTTCAGTGAAACTAGGCTTGATTAATATATGGGACATTGGCCCTTAAGGTGCTGGGGTGGTTTCCTCCATTTAGCATTTAAATGTATGATTTAAGTGTGTAAAATTTACTCAGATAAATAATCAATCAATAATCTTACAAATGTTTTTGATCTTAATAGTGACCTATGTCTGGGACTGAGAATTGGCTTAACACCTTATGTGATTCTGTTTACAACTGTTAACTTAATTGTCTAATTGGCTCAGTTGTGTTATCACTTTGTCGCTACACATGCATACTACATGACATGTATTATGCATATGATAATCTTGTTGGTCTAAATCCTGGCTGATCCAGTATGATTCACTCACAGGATGCTACATATTTCTAAATTTAAAACTTAACATATTATATGTTTTGCAACCGTAGGGCCTGGTTCTGGCCACCAAACATGGGTCCATTAAAGATGCACATCTGAGCGGACGAAGCCTTCATGCAGTCAGGGACCTACTGATGGGCCACTACCAGCAGGTAATATGAGCTTGATATTATGGGGTTCATGTGTATGTTTGCATTCAACAGATTGTTCTTGACTGTGTAATTGGCACTTAATGTAAATAGTACTTTGTACTTTACTCTCTTATTTAAATACTACTGGGCTGTTGTTTTCCCAGCTGTGGGATCAATAAAGTCTTATCTTATCTTATCTTATCTTTGCTGTAATGATGAATGTGTATTTAAACAGATCTAGTAATGTCATAATAATGCATTTTGTTTGTCTGTTTTTATAGTCATTTCCAACAAATCACCTAAGGCCTCTTCAGGAGAGAAACCCTCCTATAACACGTATGTATGGAACTGTGTCAATAGTAGAAGCCTTTTAGAAGGGAAACACTTTGCAGCATAATAATTTATACTTTTCTGTTGTAGTGAAATACTGAAGTGATTGTATTTTGATATTATTGTCTTTCCTTAATTTAATATCATCATGTTGCTATCTTTCCTGTATTGCGTTGGTATTAAAATACTAAAATTAGTTTTTAGTCTTAATAATACTAGTTTTTAGTCTTAATAATATAACTATCTCTCCTGACTTGCTTTGGTATGTTTTATGTCTTCCATTTTTTTTTAGATCCCAATATTGAAAAGGAGCACAAAGAGCATGCTGAGAAAAGACTGCAGGTAGCCTATGAAGCATTTGGTGAGGGAGACATTCCTAAACTGGAGACTGCCACATACACGGTACTTAATCCACTATGTGTTTTCTCCCTTTCTACATCCACATTTATGCAACAGACTATTATGACATGTTGATTATTATTGACAGTTGCTTAGGTGAGCAGTAGATTTAATTTGTATTTCTTCTTTGATTTCCAGTTGGAGACCAGGTTCAGAGGGGGTGGAGGCATGGATACCCTTTCTGATGGCGAGAAACCCTTCAGAACAGTTGTTCAGTTTGCCAGCACCAGCCTCCTAGAATCTTTACGTCACTGTGTATCGTCAGGTAATGCCATCTCTTACACTGACTGTCCGGTCTAACAGAGCATTTACTGTATGATAACTGGTCCAGTGAGAGTATCAGACTGATCATAACCCCATCGTCTGTAGAGATTGGATTAGCTACATCTCTATGAACTTTAGAGACCATCTGCACACATAAATATGAGCTGACATCGTAGCAGGAATCATAATCAGAGTTTTTTCCCAAATCATCAGGTACTCACACTTACCAAAACAAGACAATGGAAATATCAAATGATTTGTGTCTTATGTCATGCTGTCAAACAGTTTCACTGTATAAATGCATTACTGTATCATATTAGTACCGGATCTTACATCACAAACAAATATGCCTGTAGTACTCCTGTCATCCCACAAGAGGGCCCGTGACAAAGAAGTGGGCATTAGTACTTCATTTCTTGTACAAGAGAAATGCAGAAAGTCCTATATTGTTACGGAGAGGAGTACTATGAAGTGGGGTTACTAGCTTATCCAGGTAATGAATGAAAGCTGATCTCTAAAAGAACACGCCACCAAGCATCTATAATTTTAAAGGTGAGGTGGTGTTTTGAGATCAGCTGTAACTCCTGAAGATACCTGGGTAAACCAGTAGACTTGTTTCGTAGTATAGCCCTCTGATCTACGACTGTTGACCAGAGCTTTTGTTTTGTTGTTGTACAGGTATTGCCGAAGCTCCTGTATCCCCACTGTTATCATCCATCACTCAGAAAGGTCGGAATTACTTTGTAATCACAGACAAAGCAGACAAAGGACACAACGCCACCACCCAGAACTCTAGAGCAAAGGTCTAAGAGCAGGAAGTTAGTGTTTGTGAGACGTGCTTGTCTGAGTAGATTTGCACCAAACGTATTCATCGGAATCATATCTGTTTCCAGTGGATAATCTACTAGCAGCTAGTGTTTTAACTATATAATATTAATATTGTTGGTTGGTTTGACTGATGTGTTCGTCCAGTGGAGAAAGCATGTCCTGTTTTTTTTACTAGGTATTAAATTCAGAAATGTATGTTTATGTTTATATCTGTTTGTGTATCTGTATCTGAATAAAGATTCTAAACAAATTATCTGGTGAGTTGTGCATTATATTAAGAGTACGCACCATATGCGGATAGACTATATGTAGTAACCAGAGATCATAATAAGCAAAAATATCTAGAACTATGAATTTTAAGATCAATTTATTTATGAGGAGCGACGCGCGTGGTAGAGTTTAGGGGGCGTAGCTGGTTGCTAAGAAAGGTCCCCCTCCCGGAAGTTTACGTGAACGCATATATGGTACTCCTGCTTCCCTACGCCTTCTCTGATCCAGGGCGGTCTCTTCTCAGAGGAAACATGGCTGCCTCTGCATCGGAGAAGCCACAACGCAATATTGCAGATAACGGAGATGTGGTCGAGGAGGTACCTTCACAGTCGAAAGAAATGATAAAACCTGATATAGCAGAGCTAACCAAAGAGGTGCGGACCAATATCCTATGTACTGTTGCAGGATGTGGAAAGATCCTTCCAAATACCCCGGCTCTGAACATGCACCTTGTTAAGTCCCACAGAGTCAAGGTAAGTGTATTAACGACAGCGATGACTGGCTAACTAATGTTATATATTTAACATAAACACTTGTCAAATCCAAAAGCACACTAGATTGCTGTGAAAGTCTACCAAATGAGTGCTTTTGTTTAGAGAGTTTCTAGCTTGATCGCATTCGACAACGTTAACGCTTAGTGAAAGAACAAACCAGTTGTTGCGATTGAAACTGCGCACGTCTTTAGAAAATAGTTGGTTGTAAACCAGTTTTGGTAGTTAAAGCTGATATTGTCAATGAGTTTTCATCTTTGCCTAAAGTGTATGCTCTCTTTCAGACCGCTGCGGTAGGAGCGTCATTCAAACGTCATTATTCGTTAGCTATTTAGCTAGCATGCTAGCATGATCAATATCAAAGAAAGTTCAGCTCTCCTTTGACAGTGTATTCCTTCAGGGTATATGGTCTCAGAATTTCTTTTTGTCGGTACAATGGGGAAAGGTACCCTAGGACCTATCCATCCCACCACCTTGGCGTGCTCTGTGGGCCCTACACTTGTCCACTGGGAAACCACCGTCACGATGTGCATTGATTGTTTTGTTGTTGTCCTATGTTATGATGGTGCATTCATTTCTTTGTCAAATGTAGATCTACTAGTTCTGCGATAAAATTAAGCAAAAAGCCCCAAGAGGTCCTGACTGACAAAGGGAAACAACGTTGGATTGATTTACACGTCTCATAGCCTTTGCCCTTGGTGATGAAGTATTATGAACTCGTTCTGATCTCATTAAATTGCTGAGATCGCAACACCAATTAAAATGCATGTTCAGAGAAAGAGTATATGCCCAGATCTGGTTTTGTAGATCCCAAATGCTCACTTGTCCTCGCACTTGAAATTGCAGTTGACCATGTACAGTAGACTAAAATGTGCTTAAAATTGCCCTCTAATTTCAATCTTTAGAAGCTAATTGGTTATGTTTTTGTCATATGTTGACTTAGGGTCATTTAAGATTTTCCAGGTTGGTTATAGGCTGTATGATTGTGGGATGTTTAGAACTGATGTTCTGAGTAACACATGATCAGTAAGCAGCAGTACGCGTGGCAGGCAGTGGCGCACTCTCATCCAGCTCTCCTCATGCATTATTTATTTGTCCACGCAGAAAAAAAGTGTATGATTTCAGGTGCACGTTACAGTTCTGTGACTGCAGGCAGAGAGCAGCTAGACAGCTGTGAGTAAAGGAAATTTGGGGTGTGGTGGTAGCAGGTCGAGGCTAATGGGCCCTGGGCTAAAAATATTATTTCAGCGTTTAGTTGACTTTCAACATTGCAAGCTGAAAAGCCTTCCCTCCATTTACTGTGCGCCACTCGGGGCTGTCCAGACTACCCTCCTTCTAGTGTTGAAAAACAAAACAGCCCAGCCGGCCCTGCTGAAGTGTCTCCAGGGCTGGCAGACAAATTAATGCTGTGTAGCATGGCACTGTGGGACAGGACCATGGTGTTTGGTCAGATGCCGGCTGAATGTTAACCTATGGCTGCTTCTTGCTGTTTCTCTATTTGCTGCAGTAAACTGCTCAGTTCTCTCATTGATATTGGCCCTTTTCATTTGAATGCAGAACAGTCTAATAATAATAATAAAAAAGCAAGAACATAGAATAGCCTAATAATAATAATTAAAAAAACACACACACTGCATTTTTACTGATTACTAGCATTATTAGCACAATTTAATTTAAAGCATGACGTAAGGCAGAGACGGCATGGGCTGGATCAAAAGCAGTGCAGGCTAGAGTATAGTTTGCTGTTGAGATAATGCAGTATCTCCCACGAGGAATGTCTTTCTCTGTGTATGTGCTGTACGGTTATGTAAGCAATCATGCTGCACATTGATTCTGTGCACTGACCTGGCATCTGCCAAGTTTTCCAGTGCAGTAGAACATTTATTGCTCTAGCTTTTCAGACATCACAGGGTGTTGTCAAGGGATTTATGTACCTCATTTTAATTAGAATACTATCGTCTGCTATGCAAGTCTTATATCATTGTCCACTTGCATAGACCCTCATAAAAATTAATTGGTTACTGATAGTCTGTTTGTTAATTCATTTGCCATTTGGAACGTTATTTTGGACAGCAATTGTTGTTTTCATAGGGATTGTCAGGTGTGTTGAACTGGTGAAAGAGTAATTTAGTTGAGAATGTAGTGTCAGTTTTGTAATGGTTGTTGTAGTGGTTGTTAAGATATGTCTTGATGTTGGCCCCAGCTGTGGCGCAACTGGCTGGGACACCTGCACCGTACGCTGGTGACCCGGGTTCGATTCCTGCCCTGTGGTCCTCTCTGGATCCAACCCCTGCTCTCTCTCCCATTTGCTTCCTGTCACTCTCCACTGTCCTATCATTAAAGGCATAAAAAGCCCCCAAAAAGATACTTATACTTAAAAATATGCTTAAAAATATACTAAAAAAGAAAAGATGTCATGATGTTATGATATGTCACAAGTCTTTCTTTTCATTATTAGGATGGCATTGTCAACCCCACTGTTCGAAAGGACATGAAAGGCCCACAAAAACTCTATTGCTGTCCAATAGAGGGGTGTCCAAGAGGACCAAATCGACCCTTCTCACAGTTCTCCTTAGTCAAACAGGTAAAGTTATTCTAATCTTCGCATTGTCATCGCTTTAACTTTCTGGGCAGCCGTGGCCTACTGGTTAGCGCTTCAGACTTGTAACCAGAGGGTTGCCGGTTCGAACCGCAACCAGTAGGACCGGCTGAAGTGCCCTTGAGCAAGGCAACTAACCCCTCACTGCTCCCCGAGCGCCGCTGTAGCAGGCAGCTCACTGCGTTGGGATTAGTGTGTGCTTCACCTCACTGTGTGTTCACTGTGTGCTGAGTGTGTTTCACTAATTCACAGATTGGGATAAATGCAGAAACCAAATTTCCCTCACGGGATCAAAAGAGTATACTTATACTGTCAACATAACTGCACATTAAAGCCGATTGATGTGTCTCTGATGCTGTCCAGAAAGCAAAAGGAAGTGTTTGAACTTCAGGAGACTTTCTATATTTGGTGCTAAACTGAGATTACGGAAGCAGTTTCTAGGATAAATCAATGTCACTCACAAAAAGAGACAATGAATAGCTGATGTTTTCCAAAACGTCTTTCAGGATTAATAAAGTAACAATGTATCTATCTATAGTTTGTCTATGATCTGTTTGAAAATGGTTAAATTTAGCACCATGTGTAAATCATGGAAAATTGCTGTCAGTACATTTCACAATGTACATGAACTGTGCCATTCAACATGCTAATATGTGCTCATATGTGCACACCAGCATTTCATGAAGATGCACACTGAGAAGAAACATAAGTGTGTCAAGTGTAGCAACAGCTACAGCACAGAGTGGGACCTCAGAAGACATGCAGAGGATTGTGGGAGAACGTACAGCTGTACGTGTGGCTGCCCTTATGCTAGCCGTGCTGCTCTCCTGTCTCACACCTACAGAACTGGTCATGAGATTCCAGATGAACACCGGTACTTTTTTCACATTGCACATAAGCAGGTCACATCGCAATCCAGCTGGACAGTTTGCTAAATAGTCTCTCTTTCTCTCTTTCTTTCTTTCTTTCTTTCTTTCTTTTTCTTTTTCTTTTCTCTCTCTCTCTCTCTCTCTCTCTCGTTTCCCAAAGGTACCCGCCGGTGAAGAAAAGAAAAATGGAGCGCATGATCTGCAGCGCAGTGAAAGTCCGACCCACGGAGCAGACGTTTCCGATGCCTGGATCCGAAAAGGAGCTTTCAGAGGGAGCCATCCCTACTGAAGGAGCATGCCAAACCCACGACACGGCAAAACAGAATCCCAACCCTTCAAAAAGCATGCAGAAGCTTCTCCTGCCAAAGCCTAAAGTGGCCCTGGTCAACGTGCCCGTGATGCATCTGGCCCACCTTCCCGTCCTTCTCCCATCAGGTGATAGCAGTGCCTTGAGGTCCGTCATCCTGGCTCTGGACACGCAAGGCTCTCTGAGCACGTACCATCTTATCCCCCAGTCCTATGGAGCGGTCGTGCCGACACTAAACACCAAGAATTTTACCTTTAAAGACACTGTGCCATACTCCAGGCCTGGCTCTGGTGTTGTCAGTACTGGTGTCCAGGTATGCATGGACAGTGCAGTGTCCCCTGGGGACCTGGGTCTAGGGCTGGCACTCCGAGGTAAGAGCACCTCCACAGACATCCAGACAGACATTTCATACCTCAAAAAGGGACCCTCAGTGGACGGGGCTTTGGTGAGCTCCATGGGAGAGTCCTCGGTCTCCTCCTGCTCGCAAACAGACATTAGCGTGAGCGCTCAGGTCTTGTTGCCGGTCAGTGTGCAGACCCAGACATTTCCTGCACGGGCCAAAACCACTTCGTCCATCGCCGCGCAAACAGAAACCCACAATCCGCTTTCTTTTCAACCCTTTAACATCACCAGGGAGACTCAGACTAATTGTGTTGGTGGCACCCAAGAGGAAAAGGTTCTGATGAACCAGTCTGTGATGTGCTCTGGCCTCTTTGATTCTGATTCGCCCAGTGTCTCCACGCAAACGGTCTTGACGGACATTCCATTCCGCACTGGCAGTGTCCACGACCACCTCAGCTCATCAGCTTCTGTGCTCTACAGTGACAAAACCGAAGGACCCATGTGTTTTGAAGCCCAAACAGATAATCTTAACCAGAGCTCTGTGGCAGACAACCAAACTCAGACCATGACACTTTTGAACGACCTGGAGAATATCCTGTCCGATGGCATGGGAGAAGGGGCCCTGGAGAATGACCAGACACTGTCAGTGTCGGCAGTGGGCTGTGGACCAGGACTGGAACACGTGCAAGAGAACAGCACGGGCATCGACTTTGACTTGGAGGAGTTCTTAAGTGCTGCACACATTCAGACACAGACTGAGGAGAGTGATCTGGGAGGCCTAAGCTCAGAGACACAACTGGAGCTGCTCGACATTGAGACACAAACCGACTTCCTGCTCCTGGACAAACTCAGTGGAGGTGACATGGCCAGGACCCAGTCGAACGACTTGGAGATGGAGATGTTTGACACTCAGACGCAGACAGACCTGAACTTCATTCTCAACCCAAGTGGTCACATGCCACTTGGAAACATTCTGAGGCAGTCCAGCTTTAATATAAGCACAGAGTCTTCGGACAACGAGACACAGACGGACATCCGTCCGCCCACGTTACCCTTGCCCTGCACATCTGATGGACAGGTGCGGCTTAGCAGCGCAGAGACCCAAACGGTAACAAGCTCCTTCGACAGCTTGGGCCACCTGTTCCTGACGAGCAACGAGACCCAGACGGTCGTGGACGACTTCATGTCAGCGGACCTGGCCTGGAACATGGAGTCTCATTTCAGCTCGGTAGAAACACAAACCTGCGAAGAGCTGTTCTCTCTGTTTCAACACTCGGAGAAGCCCAACAGCTGAAGGCCCTGCTCCCTTGCTGCGGCTGGAATTCAGATCACACAGAAAGCATCTCTTGGCCTCTGAAATCTACCTTTCGGAGGGAGGCTGAAGGCTCAGAGAATGGGTGTTCAGACAGACACTCCTCAATAAGCCTATAGAAGCCCCCTGCCAATGTGTTCACTCACTAAAATGTCATTCCAAATGTGTGAGGTGGTGAGTAAATGAAAACATTGAAGAAAATGTACTGGCAGCACTTTCAGTTCTCCACATGCCTCTGTGATATGCACAGCAACAAAACATAAATACTAAAGTACAGATTTGTATACGGTCATCTCCACAGTCTGAACATGTTTAAATTCAACACTGTATGAAAGATTCTCTTTCATTAGGCTTCATTTTGACCTGTTCTAAATGAATGTCAAAGTAAATGTACTTGTGAAAACTCTTTAAAAAGGTTGGAAGGTAATACCAGTCAATACAGTGAAGGGTGACTAAACTGACTAAACACTAACAGTAATCACATAAAAAGATATTGAAATGTACATCTGTCAGTCCACATGGACTGTTGCTCTGTCAGTAGACCCTTATGAAGCTACATCACCTGTGAGAAAACTGCCCATAGACCTAACTGGAACGATCCTGTGATGCTCAGAAGAAGTCAGATACCACTATGGGCCAAAAAGATATTTCTTAACCAATATATTGCTTTTTACATGTGTGCGCTTGCTGTAGGTGTAAAAGAAACCTTTATGACCTGTGATGTAAATTGTGAGTCTACAATTTGTTAGATAGAACAGAAGTCTGTCACTGTGAAGATATGGTTGCTGTGCTCCTTTAGCAGGAATCATGCACACATTTATTCTTGCTGACTGTTAATAATACACTTAGTCATCATCATGAGGCAACTTTCCTTTATTTCAAAGTAATGCTGTTTACATGTATTCGGTTCATCATTAAGCTTACCTAGATACTTCGATCAAACATTGAAATATCACAGAAATACCTGCATTGAATGTGCTTTTTTGTATTTATTTGTGCTGTTGCTAACTATTTGCACGAGTACTTTCCTTTAGTTGGTGCCTTATTTTAATAGAAGGTAAGCAATTGCCATTTGTGTTGCGCAGGTGTAATATACCATGATGTGTTGTGGATAAACCAACACTTTTTTTGTTTTTTCATTTTATTTCCCTCTTTGTTAAATACATTTTTGGCTGGACATCTCCAGTCTGGGCAACAATTGCCCAGCCATAGGTGACTGCTGTGTAAAGCAAAAATATACTTGTGTGAATGATTGAATTTCTGCCATGGAAGCCATATTAACCAGCATTCCGTACCTATTACCACTCTGTGTGCGTGTGTGTGTTTAAGATTATGGAGTGTTTATCAACGCATGTGATAGTCATTATAAATCTAGCTCAATCCAGCACCTGCTGCTTCAACCCTCTAAGTTAACACCTTATACCTGTGCCTATGAATTAGTAATTTTCATTCTTTGTGCATTTTGACTGGGTGAATGCCTCAAAGAGTGTGTGTGTGTGTGTGTGTCTGTGTCTGTGTCTGTGTGTGTTTGGAGGGAAGAACATAACCAGTATTTCTATACAACCATACATGCTGTATCCTTTAACTTTGACGTTTGTTTCCAAGCAGGCATTACCGCATGTGTACATGTTATGGTGTAAACCAAGAATATCTACCAAATGTACTCTGTAAAAATATTTAGATGCTGGTATTGAGAAACAACTTGTTTCAGCAGCTATGTATGTTTATAATTGGAAACGTGGTACTAAAATTATTTAAACATGTCTTGGGTGGCAACATCCGTACTACAACCCTTTAGAATCTGCCCTATAAGCTTGGATCTCAACTGTCATTTTCATGTATGTTCTGTCCATAGATGGAGAATACTATTCTATGTGTATCTCTGTCAACTGTAGAATGTAAGCAGCACTGTGCCCATAGATGATGTGTGTGTGTGTGTGTGTGTGTGAGAGAGAGAGCCTACTAGCATGACACTACTCACTACCAGTGCTTGAGTGTGGAAATTGAGTGTGGAAATTGGTTGAAGTGTAAACCTTTTCAAAACATAAAGCTAAATGACATTATTGTTACTGGTAGTTGTTTAGGCCACAAGTTCAACAACATATTATCACTTTGATGTGTGTAATTATTTCGGGCATTTTCCAATGCTGGATTCACACTTCCAAACTCAAACTTTCAAGCAACAAGCAATACATTACACCACTCTGACCACAAACTGGAAAATGATATATATACTTGACCCACACACACACACCATTTACAAAAAAAAAAAAACATTAAAATGTATCCACTTCTACTTGAAAATGTTCACTTAAAACGCTTTGTTATTTTCCAGAGAATGCATGCTTGTTTGTGCCATGATGTGGATGTTAAGTTAACCCTAGTTTCCTTCCTGGAGGTGTCTTAATTTGCTGAAAATGTAAACTGTCAATTAAGTTAATTCTGCTAAACAAGCAGTGACCGTGATAAATTGTACGAACTGACATTTGTTCTCCGAGTCTGTGAATAAACAAATGGCACTTGTGTTCAATACATTTTACATTTATTAATGCATGTTCCAATTTTATTAATTGTTCATTTCACATTCCACCAACAATGTAACAGTCATCACACCAAAATTATGGTGGCTGGCTCAAACTCCCACTTTCAAAAACCTGTTAACAGTACTTCTAACAGTCCCTTTCAGAAATAAGAGATGCTGTAGGCCTATTTTCAGTTTTATAGCTTATTGTCTTATTTTGTTTACAAGTTACACGAGTCTGGGTACTTACTGTTTAGCCTACATCTTACACACTTCAGGCTGTTGCAGATAGCTCAGGGAAGAGACTGTATGACACTAGGTGGTACAGCCTGAGACATGCACAATAACAAAAAATTGCTTTCTGCATTTTTGTTTTGCTTTTCCCTCCATTGTACCGAACTCGTACCGAACCGAGGTATGTACCGAACCGTGACTTCTGTGTATCGTTACACCCCTAGTCTCCAGTGATTGTTGTAGTAGCTTGAACAGTTTGTTTGCCATAGGGAGACTTCCACTGGGTTTGTGAGGTTAGGATGACTACAGCTGAAATTTCACACCGGCATTCCTGAACAAACTTAATTACACTGGGGTTTCTTGTAAGAGGAACTCCGTTGCTTGGTAACTGAAGCGATACCCATTTGAGCCTTGATGCCTTAAAATGAAGGAAGCCTTGAAATTCCATGTCACAGACATCTGCAAGGCTTATCTGTGATGAGGTACCGTGTTTTTAATTCTATGTCAAAAGTGACTATTGTCCAAGTGTGAGCCCTTCCTCTGCAAGTTTTCTCCCTTAAACACATTCTTTGTAGTTGAATACAGAAAGCGTCATCCAAGTACACAAAACACCTTGGTTCAGCAATAGACACTATTTTTGGGGAATGACACCTGTTCATAAAAGAATGCTCATACCAAAACTTGCAGAAGTATACAAACATTTACCTAACCGTTCAATCTTAGTGCTCATTTAATTTACTGTTAACATTTTCT
Organism: Alosa alosa; assembly: GCF_017589495.1. Classification (NCBI taxonomy): domain Eukaryota; kingdom Metazoa; phylum Chordata; class Actinopteri; order Clupeiformes; family Clupeidae; genus Alosa; species Alosa alosa. Next base: position 9,310,612 of record NC_063202.1, read on the forward strand.
AAGAACACCATTTATGAACACATGCCCTGAGGTCAAACCTCTTTAATCAGCTGACTGACCCATGACAGCAACACGTTGCACCCTGAGTGCGTCAGAGACGGTGAGTGGAGGCAGGGATGGCAACCCTTGTGCCAAACAGCATTGGCAGTTTAGGCTCGGCCCGCCTGATGTTCTTGGTCTTGTAACCAAAGTAGAGTTTACCACCATTATTCCTCGCAGGTGATCTGGCCAGGTCCTCCTGTCTAGGGTACCTCGCCAGGCGGTACGTGACTCGAGGCATTGCATCGTTCATGGTGGGGAAGGACTGATCAGACCTTTTGGTGATGGGAATGCTGAAAGCCGTCAGCAGGCTGTGACTATTCTCACACGTCCAGTACTTGGAGGCATCGGAGCTGTGTAAACCATCCTCAGCAGACCTGGAGTCCAGGTGAGCTGCTGTTCTCATTTCCCTACAGCCGTCGACACCTCTGCTGCCCCCAGCAGTGGCAGTCGCTGAGGCACCTCTCCACCAAATTTCAGCCGTGTCCTGTATGTCGGCTCCAAAGCTGACCTCACCACTTTCTAGGTGATTTGGGCAACTCGCGTTTCCATCCAAGGAAGTTTTGAGAGGAGGCAGTACAGCATTGCAGTTGACCAGAGTGGCATTTCCAGCATGCTGGTCTTTCAGCATAAGACACTGATCCTCCTGATGGTGGGAGAGGCCTACACAAGAAGCAGCTGTGCGGTTGATGAGCAAGCCACTTATGCCTGAGAACTTTTTTGCCGAGACAGCTTGTTTTGGCAGGAGATCTAGTGTATTTTTATAGGCAGAGCTGACGGAGCACGTGCTGCTTGGGCGTGCCTTTAATAATTCTATGTTGGGTGGGATTGTCTTTTTTGAGTTTTTTGGAGATGACCTGCTGCAAAGTTCAGGAGAATGTCTTGCAGTCTCTGATACATGGGGTTCCACTACCTTTGTGTCAACACAGAGAAGGCAGTGAGAGTCTGCATCCCAGGTCTTTGGTCTCTTGCTTCTCCTTTGCATTTGGAGAGAGGGGCCCCTACCCCACCCATGGACCTGTTAGATAATGACCAGAAAAAAATGGCTGGTTAAAGACCTGTTGTAACACCATATTAGGCTATCTTCATTAAAAGTTATGCTTCAAAATTCACAAAACAGAATCTTAGAATTAGTTTTGAATGGTACTCACAGCTTCTTCCCAGCCATTGTGATTTCTAAATCCATCAGTGTCCTGGTCGTTTGATAAATATTCTTCACTCACATCCAAAAGTGTGTTAACGAGGTCCCTGTCCGATAACTGATGTTCTTCCATATATGTGTCCATACTCATGCAGCCATTATTATCACCATACTCGCAGGCTGATTCAAATCCTCTGAAAGACTCCATTCCGATGGTCTTTCAGAGGAGTGTGGCTGAAAGGGTAACGGTGACGTTATAGGAAGTCTACACAAGTTGTAGGCTTGTCAGCATCAGCAACATTACCTAACCATCATTTTAGCAACTGAATAACGTTATTCATGGGTTTCACCAGCTCCCTTTACACAGGTGTATTAATCAAACACCGTGCAGTCTGCATTCATAATCTAGGTGCTTGATTTTATACACCTGTGGAAAGGGACCTGATGAAACCCATGAATATGTTAATAAGCATGACTTGGATGAAGAAAGTGAACAAGCTTTGAGGTATATAGCCTAACCGATGTAACCTTTGCAACTTGCTAAAAATGGACATCAAGGCAATGTCTGGTAAGTTAACGTTATGCTTTAGGCTACATTTAATCACAGACTTTAGACCACTGGCTCAGCAAATAAGCTATGGACGTTTAGCTTTGACAGTTTTTTCGCTTAACGTTAGTTGACAAAGCTGCAAATTACACTGTAAATAACGTTAATGCACAGACAGCTAAAATCCAGAGCGTTGCCTAGAAGCTAATCCTTATGTTCGCGAAGAAATGTGATAACATTGATAGCTGCTAGGCCTAGATAACATAGTGCCGAAGCCCCACACACAATAGTCTATAAGAACTTAATGAAAGATACTTACCAACTAACCTGCAGAGTTACACATATTGCACACACACGACCCCAAGTAGGGACTACCTGCAAGTGCTATCTATGTCCGTTTATTTGGCAAAGGCGACCGAGGACATCAAATATTTATCTCTTTTTAACTGTCCACACACAGGACGCTACAACAAACCTGAGGTCATAAAGTGTAGAACGTTGCTATGACAATCGAACTGAACGAGGATGTGACGTTTTGGAAAGGGGGGAGGGGGGCGGGTAGAAAGCAGAACAAAGAGTAACCGCGCACATATCCTCATCTTTGCAAGTATGTATCAGTTACTTGTAACATGCTGATACCAGCGTGATTGTTTGCATTGCATCTATTTCCTAGAGTTAATTGGAAGGGTAAGTTCTTTCATGTTTTTAAATAGTTTTGGTGTGTTGCCAAGATAAAGTGTGTAGCCTAATATATTATAGAATTGGCAAGAATAGTTAAGCCTAAATGTTAGGCTATTAAGCTTATTATTTTGTGATTACTATGTCTATTTCTTCCTCATACGTACTCAATTTTGGTGTGCAGTGTGCAATTTGACAGCAGCTCACTTGCAATAACTAATAGGCTATAACATTGATATAAAACGCTATTTAATTGAAAATGACAGTTTCTTATAGTAATAGTTTTAAATGGTGTTGTAAAGCTACGTAACATTAGAAATTCAGTAATTTTGCCAAGTAGACATCAAGTCGGCACATCGTGTTCCCTTTCAGCACGACTGTACCATCATCGCTTTGCTCTCTGAAAATCATGTGAAAATCATGTCACGCTTTACGCAGCTTTCACATCACCACGACAGTTATCATAATTACACTCTTATGTCATTTAATTCTTACGAATATCTTCATTTTCAGAACCTTGTCGGCACTGAAAGTAAAAGGGGGTGTGCCTCTCCAAGACTATTTCTCTATGCGCCGGCTGCTCTCTCAGCTGCATGAAAAAGATTGGCTAAGAAATCCGCAGTGTCACTAACAACGACCACAGCTTCAGACACGTGCTCAAGTCACCGGACACCTGACGTGCCTTCAGCATCCCCAAAAACTCCGAGCAGCACCCCACGTAGACCACTCTGCAGCCTTCTATGGAAGCTGAAGCATTGCACTCTGTCGTGGTCATGCTGCCTCCAAAGAACTGCATCCCGAGAAACTACAGTTGTATTGCTGGGCTTTTCGGGAGCTTGGCAGCTGTGAATCAAGTGAAAGAAGAGGGAGATGAGGACCTAAATGGAAACTGCGAGCCATTGGAATTCCAGGTGGTGGAAGAAAGACCCAGGGGTAGAGAAAGCTTTCTCAAACCGCCACAGAGTCCAACACTGCGCCGCAGGTGCAAGTCTTTGCCGACCCCAACCGAGAGAGCCAAGCTTGAGATTTGTCGGACCAGAAGCCCATCATGTCAGAAGAAGGTTCGCTTTGCAGACTCTTTGGGCTTGGAGCTTACTTCGGTCAGGCACTTTGACGACACTGATGTGCCGGAGGTTCCAGAACGCATCTTGGCCAAATTCAGGTGTCAGACTCCCCTTTTTCTCAAAAGATTTGACAAGTTTCCTTCTGTGCCTACCCAAACTGTTTTGATGGAAATGGAGTTCACAAATCCAGGCACTCTCCCCGACTTTATAGAGAAAGTGAAAGAGTTAAAAGTGTTGTTGGAATGTGTTCGGAGTGACGATTTCAGCCTCTCTGGGTTTATAAGGGTCCTAAACATTGCATTCGAAAAGAGCGTTGCTGTAAGGTATACTCTCAACAACTGGATGACATGTATGGATAGTCTGGCATCCTATGTTCCACAATCGAATGATGGAGTTACTGACAGGTTCTCATTTAAAATGGTTGTCCCTACCTTTTTGGAGAGCGGCGGTACGTTGCAATTTGCAATAAAGTACACGGTCGGTGGAGAGGAATACTGGGACAACAATTATGGGAATAACTACAAGGTGAAACGCCACAAGTTTAAAATTTCGCCGCCACGGGAATGGGAGGATGGCTGGATTCATTTTATTTAAACGTGCATAGCGATCGCCGTCACACTGTGCGTTTTTATGCGTAAATTCCTGCTGCAGCCTATCAGACCTTGAGAAAAGGCAAATGCTACCCAAACGCCGGTTCTGCTTAGGGCTTTTGTTAGCTTTATGGGACTTGTTCTCATCACTTCTTTGGCAATCAAATTTGTCCTTACACTGGGTGTTACATTCAATATGACATGTCTTCAGATTGCATTGTAACAGTTAATGTAGACGCGTTTCATTTCAAGTCGGTTTTTTATTGACTTTTATGTAACATGTGCACGTGCAGAAGGAAACGCATAGCATATGCGTAGTTCACGTATCACAAGCCAGTGTCTTTCTTAGATACTGAACGAAGTCATCTGCCCCCTTCTGCACAAGATCCTAATATTACTTTACGGTTTATGTCTACGTGGTTACACAATGTCTAGTCATGGCAGTATTGTCGCCAACAGTTGAATGCTGTAATCGTAAATGCATCATTCAGTGTCGTGGGAATGGGATTTTAGCTACAAATCGGTTCAATACGATCTCACCATAGTGTCCAATATTACAAAAAATGCATGTCATACTTATATTTCGCTTACTTCTATCTATGCCTTAGCCCATCGTATCGAAGGGTAGACCTATCTGACATTGGTACACAGTGTACTAACTGGCAGATTCAGACAGCCTGTCTGGTGCATGTGATACTCGAACAATAGCTTATCCTATAGGGTGAAAAAACGTAGCATCCACCCAGCCTACCTCATGCCAAGTTGAATGAAATCCCAGAATCAGGTAAATTAGGTTACACACAATAATAAAATAAAAAAAAGTATTAACAGTGGCTGGAGCAATAGAACACCCCACCCACTCTTAAGCTAGCACAGATCAGTCAGCATTGTCAAACTGATGTCACTGATTTCACTTGTAAAATTAAACTCGTAGCATAGCATATATGCTTGTCAGACACAATACTGTTCTTCAACACTGTTGTAAATCTCTCCTGGACAAAGTATATACGATGTAAGCTTTGGTCTCTTAGTAAACAGGTTGCAGGCTACAGGGAATGTGGTGGAGGGATACTCCTTTGAACAATGCTTCAGACTACTGCCTTACAAATTCAGTAGGATTCATGTTTTTTCCTTGACACAAGGATTCAGCTGTACAAGTCTGTGTAGGCTATGCAGTGGTACATTCACAGTGACAGGACAGAAATGGACTTAGTAGAAATTGTATTTCTCTTGACTTGTGTTGCAGGCATTGTTTTGTTGATGGACTTGTTTACCTCAGATCTCAAAAGGCATATTTATTGTGAATCTCACAATACAATACAGTGTCAGTAAATCCAGGTTGAATATGTTTATTCAGGTTCAGGGTAACACCTTTTATTTTCTAGTAAATCTAGCCCTACAATGATACAAGAAAGCTTTTGTCATGGGCAGTTTTTTTTATAATCCTCCAGAAGTATTTTTGTGGATTTTGTTTAATCTGTTTCCAAAACATCTGAAATATCCTTTCATCAAGGATTCTGCCTTCCACAAAAGCAGTCTGTCAGAATTTGTAAATAACTACAGCAGTGTGCCATAAAGTCTTCAGCAAGCCAAATATTGTATAGGCTCTATGTTACAATCACTGTTCATTTATTCCACTTCTCCAGCAATCAGAAAATGTGCAATGAATTTACTGAAGTGTTGGTATTTAATTTGGTCTTTAATCTGTTTTTCCATGAGTGAAAATTATGTTCATTTTTTGGTCATCACAAGGCCTGTTAAAAGTCAGGTCACATGGTTAATCTCTGTTAACTTTAGTCAGTGAAGTGTTGGGATATCTTCCATTGCATGTTATGCTCTCTTTAGTTTCAGTCATTTTAAAATGTGCTTGTTTTGGTCCTCTGTCCATCCTCTGTCCATCATGGTAATATAGAGGGGATTGACTTGAGTTGAATGACTTGTGTTGAATGACATGTTGAATGTCATAGGAGATTTGTTTTCGTCAAGTTATGAGTTGGTGTGGAGCTATCACTGAAAATGTTTGCCTTCATACTATTTATGTTACTGTGTAAAACTGGCACAATATTTATTTAATTGGAGCTGACTAGGCCTGCCAGACAGTAAAGAAACTTGAACATTATCTTACAAAGACTGATGGATTTTATAGTGAAACCTAACATGCCCTGACACTTATGTGAGAGGGAGGCTATAAACTGCTGTTGTGACAGTTTTACTATAAATAAGTGCATCAGTGTACCTGCAGTCCGAAAATGTGAAAATAGTTGGTTCAGTCAGTCATGAACATCGACCAAAGCAATAGTAATATATGCTTTGAGTAGGCCATTTTATCATCAAATTATACAATGTTAGAACATTTATTTTTTTTACTTTCACATAGATGGTTAGTGTTGAAAAAAGAGTGAGTAATTAATGTATATCTTAGCAATATGGAGAAAGTAGTTAGGCCCAAAAAGTAAGCACACACAGAGGCAGATGCAGAGTGTAACATTATTTGATTTAATTGTTCTAGTTTACATGCACTGTAAGAAGGGTGTTGACCGATTGTAAGAATGACTGTATTCCCACATTACTGTGAATTTATTATTATTATTGTTGTTATTATTATTTTTATCCTGCTCAAATTTATGTACGCTTACAATCATTGTGATCAATTTCTAAATGAAGCAGAAGCACTGTTTGAGATGTCGGAGGTAAATGAATGGCACCACAAAGTTAATTTTGTTGTGGCTGGCAATTAGGTGTTGAGGAGGCTGAATCCAGGGGTCTGGTTAATGTGAATGAAAATGTGTATCAATGTGCTTGATGATAAAGTGCTGACACTGTTGACAATGTCATGAGGGCCAAAAGTCTTTGGCTTGGTTTGCACACTGTGGACTGGAATTGATGGACAATAGTCTAGCTTCCAGAAGCACCTTTCACTTTCCCTGATGAGATGATATGACATGTAGGCAGGAATGATTGTAATTAGGTTTTTCAGATCAGTTCTATGTTGATTAAGCATCTTGTTCAGTTTAAAAAAAAGTTTCTGAAATGTAGCAACATCTAAGAGAAACTTGTTCAACCAAGTTGTACTGCTATTTTCATGCACTTTTGCATATATATATTTATTTTGTTTACTGTACTGTATTTTCTTGTGCACATGGTTAGGCATTTTGCACTTTGTGTCTCAGAAATAATTTTGGAAATTTGGCTGGGTTTTGTTTTTGTATCTATGCAACATGTACGTCTTCAGTTAAGCTGTAAGCTTCAGTTCAGAAAATCTGTATTTAAATGTACATTTTCCACTCCATACCTGTTGCATGACCAGCTTCTAAAAAATACCCATTGTTACTTTTACAGTGGATTTGTAATTTATATTAGCCTATATTTTACTAATTCGTGGTATTAAAGGCTTTTCGTGATGGAACTTAATGCTTATGCCTCATTTTGTCACTCATCTTAAAGATTTGCCAGTGTGATTGTTATATAGTATAGAAACAATAACAGTGTTATACAATACATTAATACTAATAATAATAACCAATCAATTAATAATGTAGTTATTTATTTATTTATTAGACTTATGAAGTCATTACTGTCATATTATATGTGGCATAAGGATGGTGTATGAATTGATGGTCTTCACTTTTGTGGCTTACAAACCCCTAAAAACACTCAGTTCTATCAGATGAGGTGAAACATATCTAGTTTACACTCATACAAGTAACTCTTTCATAATGAACACTTGGTGTTCACCTTAATTTCCCCTTTTTGCCATTATAAATTAAATTACATATTATAATACATCCTTTAATCATAGACTAAATATTGCTGTTGTACCCTAAAAAGATCCTGTAGCGAGAACAGTGACTGCACCACTATCCTGTGTGTCCGCTCTGGCTGTCTCCTCTGCAGAAGCTCCAGGGTCTCGTAGCCTTTGGGACCTTCAGCAGTGGGTGGAACATCAGCCTGTTGGTGCTGCTGTGCTTGATATAAACATGTACCAGGGTGATGTTTTCAGGGTTATTTCTGTGCTGGATCCATATCAGATAACATCAGCCTCCATGGACCTCTGCATTTCTTTTTCCCAAGGCAGATTGGAGGGTGTTGGCTGTCTGTGACTACCAACACAAGCTATTAGAAAGGCTGCGTCAAAGGGCTCTGTTATTTTGTTACATAAGACATCAGTTAGAGGTCTGCTTATCACAAACATACTGTAGATGATCCTTATCCTGCTCCTTGTGGTGTTTATGAAAATACAATATGAAAGTTAAGCTTAGTTTCCCAAGGAATTATTAGGTTTTCCAGACATATTGGAATGTGCACAGTTAGTTAGTGTAGTTGACAAGATTATCACTGGAATAGACTAGTGTACCAGTCTGTTTATATGTCAGAGTACATCTGCTGTCTGTTTGTGCCCCATTATTTCCATCACTTTAAATGGAAAAAACTAGTTGTGGTATTAAAGCACAACGCTGATTTAATGCATTTATATTATTATTAGAATGATTTGACGGTCATATGCAAAATTAAGAGACCACAGCAAATTTGAATGACCGTCAACTAATTTTGACATTTGACATTTCAATGTTTTTGTTTAGGTCTGTGGGTAAAGTTTCCGCAATATTTGGCTTCTTTTATTGAACCAAGTTTAGTTTGAGTAACTTTAGTGGTATTGATACGTTTAGTTTACACACATTTCCAGCAGGGTTTGGTCTATAGTGGTCTAGAAAATCTGTCTCTGTCTTTAGAGCGATTATGTGAGGCACCTGAGCTCAGCCAGTGTAAAACAAGGCTCATGGCTCCCTGAACACAACACTACGGACCCAGGAAATATTGTTCCATGAAATTGAATCCAGCTTTGATAGCTTTGAACTCACTGGCTTTGAGTCACTGGTTTGAAACAAATTAGCTACCTCAGCAGCACCCATCAGTCAATTGAAATCTATGGTGCTCTCACTTGATGCATGAGAGTGGAAAATAAAATCAATGCGTGGGGAAAAACTCATGTTGTCCCATGAATAAACAGCAACATACATCTGTTAACAGTTGTAATTTTAAAGCAATGAATGACTGAAGTTATATATTTAGTATAACAGTGCAAGCATTTTAATTCAGTGGGCATAGACTTATTGGTTGCTATTTTGGTCATGTCATAGATGGGATATGAAGGTCAAGTTGTAAGAGCAGAGGGTGGGACTGAGGTCCCAGAGCTCATGAGATAAGTGAACACTCCAAGGTCTACATGAAGCAGCGAGGAGACGAGATCATGGAGACGAGAGGAGAAGTGAGGAGATGAGATCATGGAGATGAGGAGAAGCGAGGAGACGAGATCCTGGAGACGAGAGGAGAAGCGAGGAGACGAGATCATGGAGCCCTTCCTCCAGTGTTACCTTCTGTGACCGTCTGGCACCAGCGATTGATTATGAGATAATTAAAACTCACCTGCTAGAGGCGGAACAGCGCAGAACATGACCCAGATGCCTGCAAGGGAATCGATTGCATCAGTACAATTGCCTGGGATCAAAAAACACAATGTTCACTTTAATATTCTAACTCACTGTTACGCCCAGTAGGGGAAATAACATGGAGGAGGCACGGAGTAGTCTAGCAAGCCTGAACAGTTTATTTTGCGACCAACAAGATAGACAAAAAGACAATCGATAGCAGGTGTAGGCAGCGACTGAGCATATAGTCCTACAAGAGGCACACAACCCAAAGGCACAAAGGCAAACGCCTCGTGCTGCTGCTGCCCCCCCCCCCCAGAATGGGAACCAGCGGCCTTGAAAGGGGTCAGGTGACCTGTGCACCGGTGCACCATCCTCCTTAATCAGCCAATCACTATCAGTCAGCATACCGACCACCTGCGAACAGACACAAGACAATACAACGTAGCGCATGGCGGAAGCTACGCCCACTGGGGCGTCACACCCTCCCCCTTCTAAACAGGAAACAATCAGTTTCCTGAACATCAATATAATCATAATCAAAGAATATCCAAAAACACAGACATAAACACTGTAGACTAAAGACAAGGGCTAGAGACTCCCCAATCCACCCACCATCACCATCAGCTGAATAGTAATATGAGAACTGAGAAGGCATACTAACCTACAGACACAAACATACATCCAATCCCACACATCCACACAGACACTCACACACTCATTCTGCACACTCTGGGGCACACGAGAGAGCATCTGTCACTATGTTCTCTGGGCCTTTAATGTGCCGAACATCCAGATTATACGGCTGAAGAAAGAGGCACCACCTCATCAGCCATTGGTTGGGATTCTGGAAAGAATGCAGAAATGTCAAAGGATTATGGTCGCTATAAATAACAACAGGTGAACAACGCCCACTAACATAAACTTCAAAATGTTGAAGCGCCCAAATCAATGCGAGGGCCTCCTTTTCAATAACCAAATAGTTTCTCTGATAAGACGCAAACTTCTGCAAAAAGAAGCAAACTGGATGTTCAACGCAATCATCGTCTTCCTGAATTAACACAGCTCCAGCACCGACCTTGCTGGCATCCACTTGAATTTTGAAAGGCCAGTCCAAACAAACAATGCCTTTGACTTGAGTAAATCCGTTAAGGGGGCGACCACCGACGAAAAGTTTCTACAAAAACAGCGATAAAAACCAACCATCCCTAGGTAACCCTTAGCTCACGTTTAGTTTCTGGAACTGGGAAGTTATCGATTGCCCTCACTTTAGCTCATATCGGACGCACTTGCCCCTGTCCTACCACCTTGCCCAGGTAGGTCACGGTCTCACACTTTGCTAGGTTGACCGTGAGCCGTGCCTGAGCAAGGTGGTCAAAAAGCAAGCGCAGCCGCTTCAAATGAGACGACCAGTCGTTGCTCACAAGAACCACGTCGTCAAGGTACACTGTCACCCCCTCTAAACCAGCCACAACACGGTTCATTAATCGTTGAAAACAAGCCGGCGCGTTGCGGAGGCCAAAGCTCATAGCACGGTAAGAAAACTACCCATTATGCGTAATGAACGCTGACAGTTCGCGTGCCTTCTCCGTTAACAATACCTGCCAACACCCCTTCAGTGGTCTAGTTTTGTGACGAATTTCGCAGACCCTACCTGGTCTACGCAATCCTCTATTTGGGGTAGAGGAAACAGGTCACGGTTACGGTGTTAAGTTTTCTGTAATCGGTACAGAAACGAAAAGTACCATCAGACTTCTTAACGAGGAGGCAGGGCGACGACCAGCTCGAGAAAGAAGGCTCAGCCAACCCATTATCTAACAAATACCGAACCTCCTTCTCCAAAACCTCCCTCTTCTCCAAGGGAACACGATAGAAACGTTGGCGGTTGGGTTCAGCATATAAAGAAAGCAGTTAAGAACTAATAAAGCAGTGATCGCTTTGTTGCATATAATGCAATGTCTCTAGCCTACAGTCATCAGAATGACTTCAAGCTTAAACAACAGGAAAATAAACTGTGTACCTAAAGTACACGTTTAAGTTTCTCAAACAGTATAATATAGCATTAAATAATAATAACAAAAGAAAATGTATCATGTGAGTGTGTGTGTAGTGTAATGTAGGCTAAGATGTGTTGTGATGTGATGTGATGTTTAAATTTGATGCACCGCTAGCCTGTAGCACCGTTAACTCTCGAATGTAAACAATTAGCCGTAGTAACAGTAGCTACGGTAAAACCCAGTCTAAGTGAATGGCGTTTGTTAGCATTCCTAGGTACTGATGGTTAATGGTAGAACAAAGCTCACCAATGCGGGATCAAGCGTCGTATATGGGCGAAGACAGGTCGCCGGGTTGCTCAGAAAGAGGTCAAAGTACTTAAAGAATTAAATAAAAGTGTGTCACAAGATGTACGCTTATGACAACAACTTGACAATATCTTGTTTACCATTGAATTAGCATTGGTGGCTAGCAATCTCAAGTATGATATCTCAAGAATGCCATGTCACACAAGATTCAAATTTGGTTACTCCAAAAGCACCTTTGCAGGTATCACAATTACCCTTCCAACCAGCTAGCAGCGAGCTCAACAGCCCCACCAACACCCTAACCAGCAGACTGCATCCCCTCGTGTAATTCCTCGGAATTGCATTTCTAGTTTACCATTGAATTAGCGTTGGTGGCTAGCAATCGCTAACTAGGGATTAGAATGTTTCTCTTACCCAAATAGATGCAAATAAAGTTTCTCATGTTGTTTAAAGTAGTTATTTACGTAAGATGTTAAGTTCATAGATGATCCTGGGCTGTTCGCTTCAAAGTTATTCAAAGTTAAATAATGGTGGTCGAGGTAAATGTAGTGGCTTTCACCACCTCGACTGTCTTCTGTATCGTTCAAGGAAGAAGTGGGCTCCGGTTCTAACATCTCGCAAGACTATCAGCTCACGCGATAGACTTATTTTCAAAAGAAAATATTAAGAAATACATTTCTAAAAAATGTTTAAAATATTAAAACTAATTCTAATATGGACGTTTGTGGTTTATCTAGTTGCAGATACATACAAGTGTTTTTTATAGTCCTTCTACCTGCTCTGATGTCATGCCTATTCACTACTGTTTAACAGGCTGACTAACCAGGGTTACACAGGGTACAAGTTTTTTAATTTTTTTAATTTTTCAAACGACCCTGCAAAACACAGTCATCCACCGTTTTCTGCCACCGTCGGATGAACAGCACTTGAGAACGGGGAGCTGTCCACCAGCACCACGGGTTGGACTGGCGAAACAATACGCTTGTTGCGGTCGCGATGGTAAAAAGGCTTGAGAAGATTCACGTGACACCTCCATGTTCTCCTGCCCCTATCGGGGGTCGAGAGCACATAGTTGTCATTTAAACCACAACGCAGGAGTTTATATGGCCCTGCGTATTTAGCCTGTAACGGCGAACCGACGACAGGGAGAAGCGCAAGCACCTGGTCCCCCACACTAAACACTCGATGTTCGGAGCGACGGTCAAACAGTTTTTTCATTTTTTTCTGCGACTCCCGCAACCGGTCACTAGCCAATCTCCACGCTGAAAAGAGTCTACGGCGAAACCCCGAGACATAATCAGACAAATTATCTGGCGGATCCAAATCAGCCCACTGATCATGAAGAGTAGATAGTAATCCACGCACTCGGTGCGCAAAGACTGTTTGCGGTTGTTCGGGCTAAAACCCGTGCTCTCGTGAGTAACCTCCCTGGCTGCCAGGATCAGCCAGGGAAGGCCCTCTTCCCAATCACAATTCAGCTCAACACAATATGCTTGGAGCAGGGACTTCAAAGTTGAATGAAAGCGCTCGAAAGCGCATTGGCTCTGAGCGTGATATGCGGTCGCCAGATTTTGTTTAATACCCAATTGTCGAAGCACTTCAGCAAACAGACTAGAAGTAAAATTACTGCCGCGATCAGACTGTACAATTCTCGGCAACCCGAAAATAGATATGAATTGGCTAAGAGCCTTAACAATTGACTTTGAATTAATCGAGCGCAAAGGGTAGGTGGCTGGGTAACGAGTGACCTGACACATAACTGTGAGCAGGTACTCGCAACCACTTTTTGCACGGGGCAAAGGACCAACGCAGTCAATTATAAGGTGCTGAAACGGTTGACACTTAAACGGTATTGGGCGCAGAGGTGCCGTTTTAGGACCAAATTGGGCTTGGCAATTGACACGTATTACACGTCTTCACAAAACTGGCCACATCACGCTTGATGCGCGGCCAGTAAAAGTATCTCAGAACCCGATCATATGTTTTTTTGACACCCGCGTGTCCGGCCAGTTTGTCGGCTCGAACTTCTCATCACCTTCTGCCGCACACAGAGATGTAGACGCAGGCCGGTCAGTAGGCGTCGCCGAAGCCGGGGTCGCAGGCACATTAACAGCCAGGACCGACGGTTTGGCAAAAAAGGCTTGCGGTTTACTTTTAGCCTTCAACACCGGAAAATCAGTCTTCCAGTGCCCTTGCCCCATACAATAATTACACGTCAAATCACGCAGAGGCGGCGAGTACTGAGTGGGACGTCGGTCATGAACTGAGCCTACAGATGGTAAAACGCTAGGACGCAGACGAAAATGTTCGCCCTTCAAAGTAGCCGGGCGATGCGCAATCTCCCACTCGTCAGCCAGCACAGCAGCCTGAGGAGCGGTCTAAACATCGCGCTCCATCATAAAAGTCGTAATATGTTCAGGGAGTGTCTGCTTAAACTGTTCAAGTAGGACCAAATCAATTAATTGCTCCATGGTGTTAATATTAGCTGATTTACGCCACCGACCAAATTGTAATGTTAAGTCCCGCACAAAATCCATATGAGACTGACCAGGTTTTCTCCGCATAGAACGAAAACGATGTTGACGCCTCCGGTACTAACTCAGTACAGCAGATTTTACCTTCTCATAAATCTGACTGTCGTCAGTGGACAAGGCGGAATACGCGCGCTGTGCTCGGCCAGTCAGAACACATTGAAGGAGCAAAGTTCTCTCAATGGCTGACCAAGCATGGGCATCGGCGACTCGTTCAAAAAGCTGGAAAAATGCATCAATCAGACTCATTAAACTCAGACTCATTAAACGGCGGGACTAAACGCAGATGTTTTGCCACATTCAATTCAGCAGGAGGGTGGTGCTGTCCTGGCATCATCCCCTCTCTAATGAAATTGAGGCGCTGCTGTTCAATGTCTAAGCGCACCTTTTCCAAATTTTGCCTACTAGACTCAGCCTCTTGAAATAAACTTAAACGCTCCAACTCAGTCTCACGTTCAAAAGCCAAAAGGGCCTTTTGCTCCTCGAAAGTCAAGCTAGACGGTGGTGGCTCAACAGACACTGCAGACGCTGGCAGTATCTGCTGTTCCACCAGACCAGCAACGACGGCACTTTTGGTCGACTCCTTCAATCTCCGCTGCATTAACGTTACCACGATATCATAACTCTCCGCAACCTAGCTCTAACAGGTGGTCTTTGTTCATTGTGTTAAGAAGAGCCATGGACGGAGCCTGCACAAAATCAGTAACAATTTGAGAAGCCATGACGTAGGCCAAACCAAATCAATCGACTATATCAAATTCAAAAATCAAACGAATAGGCGTAATTTCAAGGGAAAGTGAGTTCCAACGCCCTTCTAAACCCCCCAAAACCCACTGTACCCTAGTCTTCAAACAGCGTGAGGCCGGGGATTTTAAGCACTAGGACCCGCTGGTCGAAAGAGCAAGCAAGCCCGAAAGAGTTGTTGGTTAACAGACAACTCCGCAGGAATCGGAAGTGCCCCCGAGACGACTGCTACTAGGCCCCGTGCCGTCCAAAAATAACAAACAAACAACACAAACTGTGCACCCAAGGATGCACACTTTGCCTACCAATCGAGCGAGGAAGTGAATCAAATTGCACAGATTTAACAAAGTTTAAGAAAAAAGGCGTTAGGTTATATTAATCAGCACAAAAAACGGCTACTCAAGAAACCATCCAATTTAATCAAGCAAAAAGGATTGCAAATATTACGAACCAAGGGGTTATTCCATCAACCTCGCTAAAGGCCAAACCTGGCTTATTTCGAGAAGTCTCGCTAATTTTAGTGAGAATTACGTTCCATTAATGAGGTTAACATGAATCCCAGTTTGGTAACCATGGGAATTTATGCCACAGAACTAACCTGCTCCGTAGCAGCAGAGAATGTCTAATAAGGGGAGAACTGCCACTCTCGGAAAACTTCCGGTTTCTGAACTGGTTGCAGTTCCTTCTGTGGTTCCACATGAGGGGGCTCGTTCACGAGTGCAGAATGCATGGAGGTCTATGGAGCTGTACCCCTCAAAATCCACTTTTCTTGGGATATAATTTTTTTTCAAGTAATTTGAGTATTGCATTCGAAAGGGGAGGCAAAGAAAATACACTTGGTTGAGTATTATATTTTTTAAAGTCACTTAATTGTTCTAAAAAGCCTTTCAAATGTGTCAATGACGTCATTCATTAGCACAATGCTAGCGTGTCATGTGCAACAACGACCAGGGTGCGATTTGTGTAAAAACCAGAGGGGGGGGATGATTTTGAATAAGTTTGTAACTTTATTTAAAATTAAAAGACAATCGATAGCAGGTGTAGGCAGCGACTGAGCATATAGTCCTACAAGAGGCACACAACCCAGATCAAACAAAGGCAAACGCCTCGTGCTGCTGCCCCCCCCCCCCCCCTCAGAATGGGAACCAGCGGCCTTAAAAGGGGTCAGGTGACCTGTGCACCGGTGCACCATCCTCCTTAATCAGCCAATCACTATCAGTCAGCATACCGTCCACCTGCGAACAGACACAAGACAATACAACGTAGTGCATGGAGGAAGCCACGCCCACTGGGGCGTCACACTCACAAAGTATGTATCTGTTTTTCATTGTCTGGAAATCTTGGTATAGCATATTACAGTTTTTGCCAATTGCTTACACACTAAAAACAAATGCTTAGACCAAAGCCTTCAATGCCTAAACTTCTTGTAGCATACCTTAAACACACTGGCACATTGTTTGCAATTCTGCAACACACTTATTGCGAAACACTACTCACGGTTTCTTACATTAGACATTTGTTCAAAAACAAAATTTCCTGTTATCATTAGGAAAACACTTCCATTCAAAATGGTAATTGGTAATACCCACCAGGGGCGGAGTGGGGCACTAAAATCCACCGGGAAAATTCTTTGGTATAGATGTGAGTTGTCTATCTCCAAGTGCTATGTCTTATTTGGCTGTGTGTAAAATTCTGACATAATGAGCCAAATTCTGCAAAAAGTGTGTAAGCAATAAGCAAAAACGGTATGTAGGCCTACTTCTTGTCATTTTTGATGTTTGCAGGCATTGATACTACCATTTACTACAGCCACTTTTGATTTTGATTGGCTTGACCTTTCTGAGGTCTGATGGAAATGTTAGTGAATTATGGGGTTCCAGACTCTCTCCTTGAAAGGAGATCTAGGTGGACATGGCCAAGCTAACTCACTGGTACATTCTCTGTAAATATTTAATGTTTACCTCTTTGTTTTCCTACAATGTTCTCTCACCTTCCATTTAGCTCAGTGTAATATAGTTGCCCTGTGAACACTTTATATATTTGTCAAAAATGCCTTTATCAATGTTATCTTCTGACCTCAAACCAATGACAGCATATTGCCTCCCACAGACTATTTTCATACAACCTATCATACCTATCATTATAATGCATTCCCATGTGTTGCTATCAACTATTGCTATTTCTTCCCCTTGAAAAAAAATACAAATAATGCAGGCAAACAAAAAGTATGGATGCCATCTTTGCTCTGAAGACCTCTGACCATCTTGGAACAAGTCATGTTTGGAGCAATGAAACTGTCTAAGTTTTGCAAGGTAGGCCTAAGTCTGTTTACAAATTAGCTTGACAAACAAATATGTAATGCCCTTTAACATAAGCTGTTTGCTGTAAAGTTCTGAACACTGTTGCTATTTAGAGGATCATTGCTGTATTTAGTGGAATTTAGTCATATCTGATTCATGTGGCAGATGGCAATTGGATACCATCTGGTGCTGTATAAAAAATGCCAGTAAAACATTTTAGTTTAGTTAACAACATAGTGTCACTATTATCTGACTGCTTAGTATTTAAAACATGACTTGTTTTTCTTCTATTTTGTTGTGAGTATGGAGAACGGTCAACCTCACTGTTACCGAAAGATTCGTAACTGAGGACATCCTGAAGCATTAACCATGGTAGCAAAACACTCAACTATGACTTGGTGAACTAACGTAATATGCTGAAGTTCATGGTGTGGTCATGTAAGGAAAAAACTGTTGTTCTTGTTAAACTGTTTCACGTGTTCAAGTCATCAAGGTAAAGCATGATGATAAAGGGCTGTATCATGCAGCACAGAAGAGGCTGGTTTGGCTTAGTTACGGGAGAGGGTGGAAAAGGGAGAAAGTTCAAGCAGAGCAGAAGGTAGTCGTGGTCCACCCACAGTGAGCGTGAGGGAGAGAGAGTGAGAATGTGGATTGTTGTAGATGACTTCTTACATACTGCTGACAGCAGTGTGGTGAAATTCTTCACACCAGCAACAGTAAATGGTGAGGTGTTGTTTGACCCCTTCTGAAAACATGCTCTCTGTCTCCAGACACCTCTGCACACTGCTGTCCAGCTTGTTCCTTTAATTTATCTCGCTGCCTCAGAGCCAGTGTGGTGACATTGGGCTGCCTCTCTGAGTGTCAGCTGCTGTGTGATATCTCTCTTCACCCCCACCCACCCAGACACAGACACCCCCCAGGCCAGACAGCCCCTCCCTGCCTCCCCCACTCTCTGGGTCTGTGGTGCCTCTCTCACAGAGATAAGAATGAGGTATGACGGCAGTCAGAACAAATCACCTTCCTCATTTCTCCCCCTCTCTCTCCCTCCTCCCTTTCTCTCTCTCTCTCTCTCACCCTCCCTCTCTCTTTTATTCCTTCCTTTGCCAGTACTTTGTCTTCCTCCCTTCTCTCTGTACGCTCACCTGAATTTATTTCCACAGATTAAGGCACAGTGTTTTACGAGCCTGCACAGAGGTAGCGGTGCTTCCTTTTAGTCCCCTGGTCAATAAGAAAAGGAGGAAACAAATGGATTCAGAGATTATGAGAGATACATACACATTTATTTATTTTTTGTTGTGTTTACTATAAGGGTTTCTCCTAAAACAAGTTTAAAAGGTTGTTTATCTCTCGTACAGAAACACAATCCTCAGCATCTTAGCTACTTACCATAAGCCAACCAAGTCCCAGTTGTGTAAGTCCACTTCAAATTCAGATGCACTGCACATTCATTTAGCCCCAATGGCCCCAAATGTTAGAACTTTCTGCAGTGAACAGTGAGTCTGCACTTTGTGCAAGCTTTGGGTAAAATGGGCAAACATGCTGATATTGGAAATCAATGCAACACACGTGTGCATCACTGTCTCTCTCTTTCCCTCCCTCCTTCTTGCTTGTGTGACGCCTAGGGGGGTCCTTCAAACCAGTTACAGTTTGTAACCAACAATCTGAGTTTAGATGTTACAAGCAGGTTATCCCAATAAAGGGAAATAAAATGGAGAAAGGGACTGGAGTATTATAAAAGTAACAAAACAGTTTATTTTATTATTCACGTGGATGCATACATTAGAACAGACACTAGGCCTCTGGGCAGTAAACTCACAGGGACAACAATGTGCAAAATTAAGGTGTTTGGATAAGTAACACTCAAAGATTCAGCAAGTTTCAATCAGCAAACACCGAATATATATATAATAATATACGTCACAGGTCACACACACAGCAATTAATTTACTAATTCGTACACAGCAATCCAGTGATCACACAACAAGATTGTTACACCACCCCCGAATATTGCACTAACCCAATGGCCTAGAATACATACAACATACAACAGACAAACATGAAACATACAGCAACACATACAAGAGACTGATGGGCAGCACGGTGGGCCTCCCTCCCACACACACGCTCACTCTCTCTCTCTCTCTCTCTCTCTCTCTCACACACACACACACACACACACACAACTGAATACTAAAACAGGGCACAGGAAAAACAGTGGCCAAGGTGGCGTACGACGGTCCTCCTGCAAAGAAAACATGGCTATGATATCATACAAGTAATTATATATGTCAAATCAAAGCTATGCCTAATTTGCAGCCTATGCATCAATGGGCTTAAGCCGCAAAGGTCCTCAATTAGGTATAAGCAGTAGGAACAGGTCAAGATGCTAAAGTAGCCTACATTACCAACCTGTATGAACGCAGGCCGCGGCGTCTAGCCAGGAGCTTGTTTAGTTATAATTCCCTAACTCATACATACCCAGGCCAAACTATAATACAGACGTGGCGAGTCAACACTGCTACATACATATGAACAAGCTTTCTGTGACAGATGTACACATGTGAGGGAGAAAGGAAGCCAGTGAACTTACACTCTCAGCACAACAAAGCACTCAGCAAGTTAGCGGTCACACTCTAGACCGGTGACTAATATAAACAGAACGCAAATTAATGTGAATTCATTACAGCCAGTGCCAAAGGATAAAAGGCTGAACGTTGCTCATGTGTAAAAGCAGAGAACTTACATTTTCATTGAAACACGCGGACACAATTTGTAGCCGGCGAGGGCTTGTGGAGACAAGGAGCTGAACGTAACCACGGCACTAACCGCACAAACACCAGGCCAAGCTACAAAACAATGCAATAGTCCTGAGTCAGACCAGGTCCATGGCAACCATGGCTAAGATACATGTAATGCTAAAATACATTTAAGGATAAGAACTCACATTAACTTGTATGACCAACCGATACTCTAAGGAACCAAGAGTCTGGGTGGCGAGACACTAATGAGGCACCGGCAGTTTGCTGGATTTAAAGGTGTAGCGCCAAGCGGCCACCACCTGATTCAATCAAGACGTCCAATCAAGGCGCAAGTCCCACTGCCTACGTCCTACCCGCTACACTTGCACACGCTCAAACATCCACACAGCCATACACATACATACAGGCATGCACACACACACACATACACACACACACACACACACACATTATTCCTCTCTCTCTCTCTTCCCCATATGGTCATTTCCTCCCAACATCAGCACCATGGCTGCCTCTGCCTCTGGGTGGGCCTCCTTGGGAGGCAGGACAAAAAACACTCCAATTAGACTGGCTGTGGCCACAGAGGCACAGACACCTTTAATCACCAGCCCTGACAGGCTAGAGGCACTCTCCTGCGCCAAGGTCATAAATAATGAACATGCTGATGCTTATTTTGGCTATCTCCTTATCCCTCTCTCTCACAGTAACTCGCACAGAGTTTGTGTTGCATGTGGTGGAAACATTATCACCACTAGGTCAGACCGTGTCCGCTCATGTCCTGTTCGATCAATAATGTTTAGAGGAGAGTCCAATGATCCCTCAATGGCAGTTATGTGTCTTTCATCACTCTCTCTCTATCTCTCTCACGTGTATAATTCTGTCAACTGTGAACATTTAGTCTGAACACTGATTAGCTGATAGATTGTTTTGATGTCTGTCCTAAGCCGTATGGTTCTCACAGTGTGTGTCTGTCTGTCTGTCTGTATCTTTTTCTTTCTGAATCTCTCCTTTTCTCTCTCTCTCTCTCTGTGTGTGTGTGTGTGTGTTCATGTGCCATGACTGCGTGTGATTGTGGCGTGTTTTTGAACAAGCCATCTGGTCCAATTCCTCTGCCCCAGCTGTGTGTGTTCAGCAAGGAGCTCGGCCTGTCAAAGCTGCAGTACCCTGAAGTCACCAGAGGCGGCGCCATGTTCATCATGCCTGGTCAGCCTGTTCACCGCCCTCCACTCCTGCTGTCCTTCCCTGTCTGCCTGCCACTGGTCAGATTGATATATCTGTCTCACTGTCGGGGCTGTGTGCTTTACTTGTTCCATGTTGGGTTCCATGCAGGGTGCAGTTCATGAGTGAGACAATAAGCAAGGAATTAAGGAGGGATAAGATGAGGTGTTCTGCGTTTGCTGAATATGACAAGTAATTATCATCGGCCTTTTATTTACCATACAAAATATGAGGAGATGGGATGAGGTTAGTTAGGAGGTTTATGTGGAAAGCGTAAGATTGATCTCTTGGGCCACATAAAGCGAGCAACAACATCAGTCTCTCTGACTCTCTCTTTCTCTCTGTCTGTCCCTGCATCTCTCTCTCCCTCTCTCTCTCTTTCTCTCACACACACACACACACTCCTGTGCTTCTTTCAATTCATCATTCCATCAACACTTACCACGCCACATGTCTCTATGTCAGGTCAGAGAAAGGGCACCGTCTGGCGTCAGTGGCTCCTCCCCTTTGCCTTCCCACAATGCCACAGTGGCTGCGCGGGGATTCATTAGGGTGTGATGTCACCAGGCGGCTACTCCCCCCACCCCCCCACCTCCATGTGACATGACACGCAACAGCACCAGACGCATGCATGACTCGGCAAAACGTGACTCCGGTCAACACAGATAACCATCATCTTTCTTTCTTTTCTTTCTCTCCTCCCATTCTCACCATCATCTCTCTCTTTCCTTCCTGTCCTCTGAGTCTCACCATCATCTCTCTCTTTCCTTCCTGTCCTCTGAGTCTCACCATCATCTCTCTCTTTCCTTCCTGTCCTCTGAGTCTCACCATCATCTCTCCTTCCCTCTGAGTCTCACCATCATCTCTCTCTTTCCTTCCTGTCCTCTGAGTCTCACCATCATCTCTCTCTTTCCTTCCTGTCCTCTGAGTCTCACCATCATCTCTCCTTCCCTCTGAGTCTCACCATCATCTCTCTCTTTCCTTCCTGTCCTCTGAGTCTCACCATCATCTCTCTCTTTCCTTCCTGTCCTCTGAGTCTCACCATCATCTCTCTCTTTCCTTCCTGTCCTCTGAGTCTCACCATCATCTCTCCTTCCCTCTGAGTCTCACCATCATCTCTCCTTCCCTCTTAGTTCCACCTTCTTCTGCTCTTCCTCTTTATGGCCGCAACATTCCGACAGTTTATCACGCCTACAGCATGTCTTCACTGTGAGGTCATGTGATCCTTCACTTGATGGATGTATGTGTGTGTGTGTGTGTGTATGTGTGCATGTGTGTGTGTGTATGTGTGCACAGGTGTGCGTTAGTGCATGCATGTGCATATGGTGTGTGTGTGTGTGTGTGTGTGTGTGTGTGTGTGTGTGTGTGTGTGTGTATGTGTGCATGTGTGTGTGTGTATGTGTGCACAGGTGTGCGTTAGTGCATGCATGTGCATATGGTGTGTGTGTGTGTGTGTGTGTGTGTGTGTGTGTGCGTGCGTGTGTGCATGTGTGTGCATGTGTATTTGTGTGTGCGTGTGTGCACAGGTGTGCGTTAGTGCATGCATGTGCATATGGTGTGTGTGTATGTGTGGCTATGTCTGTGTGTGTGCGCACAGTGCAGAGTATACAGGGGTGTTTCCTGGGTGTGACGGGCTCTCAGCGGCGTGCCTATAGTCCCTCTGGTGAAATGGCATCAAGAGCATAATGTCTGCTTCATAGGCCCCGTGCTGTGCCCTGAGCCATGGCTGATGCAATGTGCACAGGCTCATGAAAAAATCACAAGGCAGCTCAGTAGAGTCAGGCTCGGGGTCAGCCCTCCGTGGGGACCGTCCTCTTAAAGAGCCGAGTGCATATTACATGATTATGACACTCACGCTTCACTGACACACACACACACACACACACACACACACACACAGGCAGACATGCAAAATCAGCTCTCTCTCACACACATGAGCCATACTCTGAGTGTCAGTCACACTGCCTCTCTGATTGGCCGTTTCAATGTCATGTTCTACCGTGGCGTCCCTCAGGGCAGACACATGTTGCCGTGTTTACAACTCATGTGTTATTTAAAGAAATTCACTTTTCCCCGTTAAACGTGTTTAACAGTCGGACAGAGGCCTCTGCGGTGGCTATAGAAAATAAGCCATCCTTGGTGTGCTTTGTTATAAGAATGTGAAACAAAAATGAAACTATCTGATGCATGTAGAGAGCAGAGCAGCTTTGTGTGGTTGCACCGTGATACTGCTGTGGTTTGTTATCAAGTCCCCAAGTGCATGTGCGTGCGTGGATGCGTACGTGCGAGTGTGTGTGTACACGTGCATGAATGCCTACGACTGCTTGCATATTCCCTTCACCGTGATCATGAATAAGACATGAATTGCTAGTGGCGCCATCTCCTGGTGATGTATCACACAATGTCATCTACAGATACGTCATGATGGTGGTCTTTAGAGTGCTCTCATCAAACATCACACATACACACTATCATACAGGAAAGACACTTATTCAGAGGATGTTAGTAAAACCCTGCATCACAATTCTTGGTTAAACTGAAATCACTCAAGAGATGCTTTCTCTGAATCTGAAGTAGGTCTAATGACCTTTGTTTTAAGGAAAAGTCAATTTGTTGATTACTGCTGATCAGTCTTGGCCAAAATACCACTCCAATCTGAGATCTCTATTCTGAGAGCCTAAACCTCTAACTTGAAAAGCCTTCCAGACTCCTACAGGGTTGGAGTGATTTGTTATATTTGATTGGCAGGTGATTCTGACTCTGGGCTCTATAAAGCGGCATTGAGACTGTTTTTGTTACTATTGGCTCTATTTAAATAAATGGAATTGAACTTAATTGAGTTTGAGAGAATTGGCCAAGTCTGGGTCACACAGAGTCAACCTGAGCTAAGAGCAGCAGACTGGGAAAAGACCCTCAACGCCTGTCCCTAAGGTCCAGACATTGCAATGCTGTGTCATTTAGTATATAATGAGCCATTTAATTTCCTCAAGTGCTTTTGTTCATGTAGGTCTTGAATTTATTCACTGACTGTCGTCCATCTCTTCTTTAGCCTCTCTGTTGTGCTCTGGGTATGACAGCCATCCATCTGACATGGCATGCCTTTCCCCCTTTAACAGCCACCACTGGGAGTTGTTAAGGCTCTCACTAGTTGTTTTTGATAGGAGGAACAATACCCAGGAGAGACTTTTGATTTGTCTCTGTGTGTGTGTGTGTGTGTGTGTGTGTGTGTGTGTGTATGTGTGCACAGGTATGGTGCGTTAGGCATGCATGTGCATATGGTGTGTGTGTGTGTGTGTGTGTGTGTGTGTGTGTCGCGTCGTGTGTGCATGTGTGTGCATGTAGTTTTGGTGTGCGTGTGTGCACAGGTGTGCGTTAGTGCATGCATGTGCATATGGTGTGTGTGTATGTGTGGCTATGTCTGTGTGTGTATGTGCACAGTGCAGAGTATACAGGGGTGTTTCCTGGGTGTGACGGGCTCTCAGCGGCGTGCCTATAGTCCCTCTGGTGAAATGGCATCAAGAGCATAATGTCTGCTTCATAGGCCCCGTGCTGTGCCCTGAGCCATGGCTGATGCAATGTGCACAGGCTCATGAAAAATCACAAGGCAGCTCAGTAGAGTCAGGCTCTCGGTCAGCCCTCCGTGGGGACCGTCCTCTTAAAGAGCCGAAAGTGCATATTACATGATTATGACACTCACGCTTCACTGACACACACACACACACACACACACACACACACAGGCAGACATGCAAAATCAGCTCTCTCTCATAACATGAGCCATACTCTGAGTGTCAGTCACACTGCCTCTCTGATTGGCCGTTTCAATGTCATGTTCTACCGTGGCGTCCCTCAGGGCAGACACATGTTGCCGTGTTTACAACTCATGTGTTATTTAAAGAAATTCACTTTTTCCCGTTAAACGTGTTTAACAGTCGTGGAGAGGCCTCCCGGTGGCTATAGAAAATAAGTTTATCCTTGGTGTGCTTTGTTATAAGAATGTGAAACAAAAATGAAACTATCTGATGCATGTAGAGAGCAGAGCAGCTTTGTGTGGTTGCACCGTGATACTGCTGTGGTTTGTTATCAAGTCCCCAAGTGCATGTGCGTACGTGAATGCGTACGTGCGTGTGTGTGTGTGTACACGTGCATGAATGCCTACGACTGCTTGCATATTCCCTTCACCGTGATCATGAATAAGACATGAATTGCTAGTGGCGCCATCTCCTGGTGATGTATCACACAATGTCATCTACAGATACGTCATGATGGTGGTCTTTAGAGTGCTCTCATCAAACATCACACATACACACTATCATACAGGAAAGACACTTATTCAGAGGATGTTAGTAAAACCCTGCATCACAATTTTGGTTAAACTGAAATCACGCCAAGAGATGCTTTCTCTGAATCTGAAGTAGGTCTAATGACCTTTGTTTTAAGGAAAAGTCAATTTGTTGATTACTGCTGATCAGTCTTGGCCAAAAATACCACTCCAATCTGAGATCTCTATTCTGAGAGCCTAAACCTCTAACTTGAAAAGCCTTCCAGACTCCTACAGGGTTGGAGTGATTTGTTATATTTGATTGGCAGGTGATTCTGACTCTGGGCTCTATAAAGCGGCATTGAGACTGTTTTTGTTACTATTGGCTCTATTTAAATAAATGGAATTGAACTTAATTGAGTTTGAGAGAATTGGCCAAGTCTGGGTCACACAGAGTCAACCTGAGCTAAGAGCAGCAGACTGGGAAAGAAGACCCTCAACCGCCTGTCCCTAAGGTCCAGACATTGCAATGCTGTGTCATTTAGTATATAATGAGCCATTTAATTTCACTCAAGTGCTTTTGTTCATGTAGGTCTGCCCAATTTATTCACTGACTGTCGTCATCTCTTCTTTAGCCTCTCTGTTGTGCTCTGGGTATGACAGCCATCCATCTGACATGGCATGCCTTTCCCCCTTTAACAGCCACCACTGGGAGTTGTTAAGGCTCTCACTAGTTGTTTTTGATAGGAGGAACAATACCCAGGAGAGACTTTTTGATTTGTCTCTGTGTGTGTGTGTGTGTGTGTGTGTGTGTGCTTGAAGATCTCAGTTAACCATAGACACAATGACAACGGTGGTTTGGGTTACTATTACTAAAGCTCTGCTTGAGGTTGTGCCAGTCATAAAACATGTATGAGGCTTGTCTGCATACTAGAGTACCGGCACCTTTTCATGTTAAGTCAGCGAGCCCTTAACCCAGCTCTGTCATGGAGGAAATGCGATGTGTGCTCGTCCATTGGTAACAAAGCTCTTCAGTGGCAACCCCTTTGTGTTCTATTCCCTGCCAGTCTGGTAACACCATCAATGTTACAATTATAGTACCACTATCATTTGCAGGTGAGTGACAAAATACACATGATCCTATCTTGTCAAACTAGATCTGCAGGTAACAGTGTGCAAATTATTCTGACACAGTGGATGATCATCACCAACCAGTATGTGCTATTTATTTTAGCAGGAGCCCTGTGATAATACTAGCTATTAATGTATATTATTGGCAATACAGTCAAGAAAGAAACTATATGTATCAAATATAAAAAAGTGATTAATATTAGAGCCATTTCTGAAGATCTACTATATAGCAAATTTTGCAAGGAGCCCTTACATTTCCTCTGTCATTATATTCGGTCCAAATAGATGAATGGGAAATGCGAATCCCTCCATGTTGTGTTTGATCATTCAAACCTCTACTGCCTCCAAGTGGTAAGGTAAGGAAGCTTGCTTTACCAACAGCTGGCTGTTACAGCATGTATATCAAAATCACATCACATAATTACACACACACACACACACACACCGTACTTCCTGCAACCCTGTAAAAGTTCACACTGACACAACTAAGGCATCTCTGTTGAAAGCTTCTCCCTATGCAGATATGGCACCATGGCCTGCGTTGAGAATGAGCTCAGGCTGTAATCTCTGCACTCGTGTGAATAAGAGGCAGACGTGGATGTTGCACAGCACAGCACAGCACAGCACAGCACCGCACAACACAGCACAGCATAGCACAGGCTGAGACCAGAGTGCTGATCCACACTGCCCTCCTTCACAGCCATAAGAGATGGTGCACAGCACAGCACAGTGCTGATCCACACTGGCCTCCTGCTGCCTCTCTGCCTCCTAGTCATACATTCTGGTCCAAACTGTATAGCTGTGGGGAGGAGATAAAAATAGATGAGTGAGATCATGTGTGTGTGTGTGTGTGTGTGTCACCTCTAAACAAACGGAGACCACGCTCACAGACACGTGCCCCGCTGCCCTTCACCATCACGTGGCCGAGCTGAGCTGAGCAGAGAGGAGAGGAGATGAGTGTTCTGTGTCAGAGGCAGAAAGCTGGAAACCCCTAAAATAGAGCTCCATCTCCCTGAGCTCTCTGGGTTGTGCTCACAATATGGGATTTGTGTGTGTGTGTGTGTGTGGTTTGGAGCATGAGTGTGTCTACTGCATGTGGGTATGCATATCTGTGAGTGTGTGTGTGTGTGTGCATGCATGTGCGTAATATAAAGATGACTGCTTGAAAAAAACAAAAAAAGGTTCCACTGTCACTGATGATATGGGGTTGCATGTCAGGAAAAGGACCAAGAGAGAAGGATGGCAGTACAGTGAATGCACAAGTGTATTCACATTTTGGACACTTTTGCCATTCCATCAATCAAACAGGAATTTTGGTGATGAGGTAGTAAATTTTACAGGATGATAATGTAGATTGCCATAGAGCAAGGAATGAAACTTAATTTCAGGAAAGACATATCAAGTCAATGATTTGGCCAGCAAACAGTCTGAATCTCTCCCATTGAAAATGTATGGTGGAAACTGAAGAAAAAGGTGCATGGAAAGGCTCCATCCTGCAAGGCTGATCTGTCAACTGCTATTCGACAAAGTTGGAATATGATTGATCAAGAATATCTACATTAGTGTCTATGCCTCCGATAAATTAAGTTGTCATTAAAAACCAAAGAAGGTTTTTGATTAATTATGATGTTTTGGTTTGTGATTCCATATTTTTTCCCCTCAAGATTGAGTGAGTCAATATTTTTATATTTTCCAATATATTTAAATCTATCTAGAATATTTTTTAAATTGATCTAAAAAATAAATTGCCTTTTGATGTTTTTTTTAGCTATGTTTCATAAAGCCAGAATGTTTATCTGTTACAGAAAAATATTTTTGAGGCTCATTTGTGATTTGCCTTTTTTCTAAAAATAAATAAATAAATGAAACAGCTGAATGAACATCCTCCAAGAGTGGTGATTCCATACTTTAAACCGTATTGTGATCTATATCGCGAAGGTGAGAGGATTTGGCGGTGGTGTGTGGGGTTGTATTGAGCACAATAGAATCTAAGTAATAAAACACCGAAAGTGTTCCTTACTCCTGTTGGCACCTATGTAAGGGGGCCTTAGGTTTCAATCATGGACAACTGCTGAAAAGAAAACTATGTCCATGAATAGACAGACTGAAGTAAAATGCAAAACAGCAGGTTTTTAGGCAAGTCAGGTTTATAATCATCTGTTATTACAAACAATGTATTTACTTTGCAATTAGACAGAATGATAAGATGTATGATCTGGGTCCATGCAAATATTTATTTCAAATTCTGCTCTAAACTTTTTTTTTCTCTGAAATTGAATCAGTCATTACAGTCACAGCTGTTATGAAATTGTGCCCAAGAAAAAAATGAAAAATGCTTTCATCTTTACTGAAATTCATTTATTCATGGCTGTTCTACTTTTTTCTTCTTCTTAGCAGCAACGTGATTCAATTAAGTTTACAAACAGAATTGAAATATTATATAATAACAATAAATATCTCAGGAATTAACAAAATAGCTAATTAAAGTGCCACACAAGATAATAGTAAACATCTTGGATTGCCAACTCATTGCCAACTCATGTCTGCCTCCGCACTCTGGAGAACTGTGCAGCGTATGATTCCCTCAGTGTCTGCGGCTCCTCATACGGCCCCTCTGACTCATACTCATCCTCTTCCTCGTCCTCGTCTTCCTCATCCTCAATGTCTTCTTGTCGACGTGATGTGCTCCTTTGTGACTGTGATTTTCAGGAAAAAACATTTTTGAGTAGCGGAACAGCAAAAACTTTGCTTGACTTTTGAATAAGGACACAAAAGCATTAATGTTCCCGTGATAGGCCAACATGGTAACATGACTGGTCAGATTTCTCACTCTCAAGACTGGCATTAATGATTTGGACTACGTATGGATGCTAGCGTACTTATAGCAACACGCTGGGAATCCACAAGCTGAAGTGGGGCACTATGTATTTTACTACTGCAATATGTACTATTCTGCTATATTACAACTGTTTACCACTTGGCTTGAAAATGAAACTTCAAACTTGAAGTGAAGTTCCAAATTATTCTGGCACTGGTTGGGCAGTAGAAAATGTGTATGTTCTTAATGTATACACTATTTGGAATGCATACTATAAACCTGCTCATTTAATGTGCCTTTTATTTAGCACCAATACTTTATTCAGAAAAAATAAGAAAACTTCATCAGATGACAACATTAAATATGCCCATTTTCTTAATTCGGTGATGCCCTTTATGTTCTCCTCTTATGGTAGGACAACAAAGCTAGGTGACTAAAAGGCTCAAAAACGCTTTTACATAAACAGGAGAAAAAAGGCAAAAAACTATGTAACATGCCAAAATATTTGGATCTATTTGAAGATGGCATCTCTTCTATAGCGATACCTCTGATTTTCAACCAAAAGCATATTCAGAAGATGAAGAGAGACAGTTTAAAGTACAGGATGTCATATCAAAGTAATCATCTGAATTTCTCCATCTTATTTAGGTGTTTACTGTATTCCACCTGGAATACTGTATCTCTGTTAGATATTTCTTTCCACCTTCATTTGGGCTTTCCACCATTGGTTCACTTTCTCCGGATCCTCTGATACTCCTCGCTCTACTTCTTTTTTGGCACTCTCTCCCTCTCGCTTGCCTCATTTGTTTCTCTGTTCATCTATTTTTCTTCCATCACCTGTCTATTCATTTCCTCCAACATGGTCTGGCGCCAGCTCCTTCAGTAAACACATCCGGCCGCAGTCACCCTGCCTGGGAGTTCTCACCGGCTGACGGAATATTCCCCTCTCTCGGCTCGGTGCAGTTTCTTTCAATTTCATCCATCTGTCCTTTCCTCCAACTCCTGCACTCCAGATGCTACAGGCTCTCTTAGTTTACCACATCATTCAGATGAATTTTGAATCCATCCTTTAGATTTCTGTCACTCTTTTATACATTTCTCTTTGTTATATATATATATATTTATAGTTTTCTTTCTTTGTTTTCTGGAAGGGTCCTAGTTTCTCACCAACCCTTCAATAAACCACTGTTCCCAAACC